>NC_069383.1:82625000-83225000 GCF_027475565.1 Acinonyx jubatus
TGACGAAATTTTACAAAACATCTTTTATCTTTTAATACCTGCCTCATTTGACAAGAAGCATAATAATTAAACAACAAATAAAAGGACCCCTGGGAACTAGTGAGCTAAATGAATTGTTGTTGGACAATAAACTCAAAATAATAAATTGTGTCTTTATGAACTCTGGTAGCATTAACATTACAAGGCACATTTGTTGAAAACAGTTTGTCTATGGTTGCCCAAGAGATAAAAATAAAGCCAATTGTTCTTGATTTTTCCATTAATCTTGGAGAATGCTCCTTCTGATTGTATTGAATCTTCTGAAATATTTAGTTCTTGGGAAAACTTGTGTTAATACAGTTTGTTTTAATTCCCCTTCTGACATTTTCAGTTAAATGCCAATTAAACATCTTTAATAACATAAACTATTTATGTTTTAATAAACTCAGACTCAACAAGGAATGCTCTGTGAATAAAACTCTGCATTTTTCCCCTGTGAGAGTGTCTTTAAAATCAGGAAGGGATTAATAAATACAATTATGAGCGGGACATTACCTAAATCATAAAGAGTCTTAAGTAGAGCAGCACTAAATTTATGATACAAGAGCAAGTTAAAACTGTTATAAACACATTGAGAACATAAGATGAGAAGAAATTGCTGAGAAATTTCATGTCTGTTTTTCCCTGTAATATATATTGATTCAGGACTCTTAGTAGTCAAAATAAAATGAAATATCTTTTACAGCTTTGAATTGGGGAAGTTTTAAGTAGTGCAAAGAATGTCCCTTGAGAAGTATTAGGATAGAAATATGTTACAATGATGTCTTCTTTTAAAGATTCTTAGAAAAAAGTTGGAAACTCCTATTTTCCTGGCATAAAAAAGTAATTCTTATTCTGGGTGAGTTTTGTCACATTCTAATAAGCTTAAATCTGTTGCCAAAAGATGATGCTGTGATATTAAGCCATTTAAAAACGTACAAGGGTCCTGAAATTGAGAACAAAGCTGAGATGCTCCAATGACCTGAAATTAAGAGTGAGTGTTTTGTGCTATGTTTATTCAGTCATCTGATCAAAACAGTTCCATGAGAAAATGTGTCGTAGTCCATGATTATCCATAGATACGTGGAAACAATTATGACTGAACTCTTGAGCTGTCAAGAGATACTAGGTGGTTTAACTAATTAATGTTATTGAAATATAATTGATATACAATGTTATATTAATTTCAGATGTGTGACATAATGATTCAGTAATTCTATACATTACTCAGTGCTCACCATGGTAAATGTAGTGAACGGTTGTCACCGCAAAACATTATTACAATGTTATTTATGATATTATTCCCTATGCTATACTTTTCATCTCTGTAACTTGTTTATTTTATAACCGGAAGTTTGCACCTCTTAATCTCTTTCACCTGTTTTGCCCATCCCCCCACCCTCCTCTCTGGAGGAGAGTTCTCTGTATTTATGAGTCTGTCTCTGTTTTTTTGTTTGTTGGTTCATTTGTTTTGCTTTATACATTCTGTGTATAAGTGAAGTAATACGGAATTTGTCTTTTTCTGTCTGACTTATTTCACTTAGCATAATGCCCTCTAAGTCTATTTATGTTGTTGCAAATGGTAAGATTTCATTCCTTTTTATGGCTAAGTAATATTCCAGTGTGTGTGTGTGTGTGTGTGTGTGTGTGTGTGTGTGTGTGTGTGTCTATACCACATCTTCTTTATCCATTCATTTATTGATGGGGCACTTAGGTAGTTTCCATATTTTGGCTATTGTGCATAATGTTGCAATAAACATAGGGGTACCTGTATCTTTTCGAATTAGTGTTTTTGTTTTCTTTGGGTAAATACCCAGAAATGGAATTACAGGGTCATATGGTATTTTTATTTTTAATTTTTTGAGGAACCCTTCTACTGTTTTCCCTAACGGCTGCACCAATTTACATTCCTCTCAGCACTGCACAACACTTCTATCTTGTCTTTTTAATGCTAGCCATTCTGGTTGTTATGAGGTAATAGCTCATTGTAACTTTGGTTGGTATTTCCCTGATGATTAGTAATGTCAAGCATATTTTCATGTGTTTGTTGGCCATCTGTATGTCTTTGGAGAAATGTCTATCTAGATCCCCTCTGCTCACTTTTTATTGGATTATTTATTTGGTGTTGAGTTGTGTAAGTTCTTTATATATTTTGGATATTAATCTCTAATTGGACATGTCATTTGTAAATATATTCTCCCGTCTGGTAGATTGCTTTTTCATTTTGTTGAACGTTTCCTTTGTTGTGCAAAATCTTTTGAGTTTGATTTGATCCTATTTATTTTTGCTTTTGTTTCCCTTGGTTGTGGAGAAAGATCCAGAAAAATATTGCTAAGACTGATTACTGCCCATATTTTCTTCTAGGAGTTTTATGGTTTCAGGTCTCACATTTAGGTCCCTAATCCATTTTGAATTTATTTTTGTTTATGGTATAAGATAGTAGTCCAGTGTCATTCTTTTGCATGTGTCATCTAGTTTTCCTAACACCATATATTGAAGAGATTGTCTTTTCCCCATTGTATTCTTGTTTTCTTTCTGACCATATAAGTATGGGTTTATTTCTGCATTGTCTATCTTGTCCCATTGATCTTTGTATCTGTTGTTTGCCAGTACCATACTATTTTGATTAGTATGGCTTTGTAGTATATCTTGAAATCTGGGATTGTGATAATTCCAGTTTCCTTCTTCTTTTTCAGAATTGCTCTGGTTATCTGGGGTCTTTTGTGGTTTCATACAAATTTTAGGATTTGTTGCTGTAGTTCTGTGAAAAATACTACTGGTATCTTGATAAAGAAAAAATACTGTTAGTATTTTGATAGGGATTACATTGACTCTATAGATTGCTTATTTTAGATAGCCTGGTTTATACTCATTCACATGTTGATTAAATATTTTGATGTTACTCACATATGTAGATCGAAAGTGTATGTCACATACCTTTCTTTGTAATTTGATTTAGAAGAATACTTAGAAATAAAGATATGCATTTTTCCATTCTTCATGGATATTATCTTATGTTTTTACAAAATAATTTTGGTTATGTATTTGCATTTATATAATAATCACTAACATTAATATTGCCTTTGTGCCAGGCATTATTTTTAATTTTCTTAACAACACTGTGAGTTAGGTGCTATTTTTATCCTCATAAAATGGAGATTCCGCAAGAGTAACTTGCCTGAGGTCACAGGGATGGAAAAGGACACAATTAAAACACAAGCAGTCAGACGCCAGAGCCAGAGCCATTTTGGTAGATGTTGCTAGAATTAGTTTTAAGATTCACAAAATCACAATTAAAAGAACATTTTTCTCAGGCATTCTGTAAACTCACTTTGTCATTTAAAGGTGTCACAGTAGACTTCTGCTTTTCTTTTAGAACATCCATCCTTCCTGAAAATAAAGGAGATAAAATTCATTCTCTACACTGTCCCTAATCGCCCCTTTAATTTCAGATTCACCCAGGTGAGGATAAGGGAATTACAACTGTGGAACATGCTTATTTCGTTGCTGTGGGTAAGGTCTTCTTTTGTGGCTGTGGAAACAAGTTTGAGCTCAGACAAAGGATAACTGTAGAAAAATTTATTATTCATTCCCTTCACCTCACTGTGCAAATTAATCAGAGTAGTCTCCATAAGTTCAACATAGCCTACATTTTCTCTTAAAGAAAAGAAAATGATTGGTTCTTTGTTACAGATACCACTGTAGCATCAACTAACTATAACACCAAGATATGTTCAATTTTTCCATTTCCTAAATATCTTTTATATAACAAGGTATGAAAAACTATCATTTTGGTTTTAGTTCCATTACTGTCAAAAGTAAAAGTATTGAGAAAGAGCTCAAATGTAAGCTTTGGGCAAATTCCAGCACTTCTTTGCCTTCTGCATTTTCATTTCTATGTTCCTGAGGACCACTGTTGTTAATGAAAACAAATTTAAAGCAAGGAACAGAAAAGTTTGACGTTTTCTAATGCAGAGTGTGAGTTGGCAAGAAGGGCACATAAAAGGGAGAGCTCAGTGCTGAGCCATGTGCTATTTTAGGGTAGCGCCAGCCCTGGAACAATGTGCTGAGCTGTAAAAGATGGCAAGTTCATTCTACATTTTCAAGGTGCATGCTTTTCAAAAACAATCTTTTCAGCCTTCCCTCCTTATTCAGTGGGAATTAACTGCCTTTGAGAACTCAGCAGTGGTAGGTTACTGTTGCAGACTGCTTTTAACTTTTTGGAGATTTTCTACTTGTTATGTCTTTTATTCCAGAATGCCTATGAAGTAGTTAGGCATGAAGGCCCAGACAGGCTAACTGTTTTGGCTAACAGATACAGCCTGATGGTGCAGAGATAATACTAGAGAAAATGGTATATGGAGAGAAAAATTAACTATAGCTGTCCTTTTAGCAATAATTTATGGATTATTATATCAAACTTTAACACTATATTAGAAATGTTTCTCAATTATCTTTGGAAAGGTTGAGGCAATAAATATCAAAAATTCGTATTTTGTCTCTTATTATATAAATGAATGAACAGGATGTGTCTTGCCTTTCCCAAGTTGCAACGCCCATAATCAAGAGTTTTGTTGTGCTATATACATCAGGATACCATTTTCCTCTTTGTCAATCCTTAGAATATTCTATTCTGCTTATTTATATATTGCCTTAGGAGGAAAACAGTCTTTAAAATAATTTTTTTAATGTTTATTTACTTTTGAAGGAAATAGAGACAGAGCATGAGCGAGGGAGGGACAGAGAGAAAGGGAGACACAGCTTGAAGCAGGCTCCAGGCTTTGAGCTGTCAGCACAGAGCCCAACGTGGGGCTCGAACTCACCAACCAGGAGATCATGACCTGAACTGAAGTCGGACACCCAACCGACTGAGCCACCCAGGTGCCCCAATCATTAAAATAACCTTATGTACTCTTTTGAAGTGATGTCAGTGAACATGCCTAATATTCTTGCCTTTCTCAATATTAATATCTGCTAGCATTTAAGATACTTTATTAAAAAGTATGAAATATTCCACCTAATTAATTCTTAAATTACTTCCTCACTGAAACTATTTTCTTATAAATAATGAGCAGATACCAGACTTTGAATATAAGATTGCTCATATTTTTTAAATTCTTTTAATGTTTATTTTTGAGAGAGAGAGAGAGCGAGTGAGCATGAGTGGGGGGCGGGTGGGCAGAGAGAGAGGGAGGCACAGAATCTGAAGCAGGCTCCAGGCTCTGAGCTGTTTGCACAGAGCCCGATGTGGGGCTTGAACCCACAAACTGTGAGATCATGACCTGAGCTGAAATCAGACACTGACTAAGCCACTCAGGCACCCCTAACTAAGATTGCTCACCTTTAATCTTATATGTAATGTAATGGCTAATATCAAGTCTCTAGTCTCAGTGGAATTGATAGACCAAAGGAGTCAAAGCAATATAATTTTACAAACAATAATTGCTACTCTTCTAAGAAGAGGGTCAGACAGCTGATATCATAAAATGAAAACCTTGATTCTCTGCAGGAGTAATAGCACCAGAGAAACAGTTGCTAAATTCTTTCAAGAAAAACATCTTATTTCCTTGGTATGGAGTTACACTTTCTAAAAATAGAATCAGTTATGGAGAGGGGATGTATATCTGAGTAAAAAATAAATGTCCTCTCTATACACACACCCACACACATACCTACATACACATACCCCGTGAGTAAATATTTGTTGTGTTTCACACAACACATTAGGTCTTTCCTAAGTGTATACTGTCCTGTAAATGCACAGAACAAAAATTGAGAAGTCAGGAAAAAAAAAAGCTATTATATTCCTGGTATCGTTTTTAATATATTATTTATATGTTTTCTTACTTTAAAGGTTCAAATACCACAACTTTATATTTACATAATAATTGGGCGATTAGCTCGGCAAACACTTTAGTACTTATCATATTACTGCAACACAGGTGTTCAGTAACAGCTTGGTGCAAGTGAGCTGAGGGGCAGAGCAAGAAACTCTAGTGACTTCTGTATTTGAGCCTTGCCTCCTTCCCATCACTGATGGCGAGGAATGGCAAGAACTAAAGGACTTGCTGAAAAACAACCTGCCAGAAGGAGGTAATCCATCTTTACTACAGCTAATAGGAACATAAAGGGAATGAATGGGGCAAATCATATGTAAAGACACCATCAATGCATGAATTTGTTCACTAGGCTTGCTGCTTTGACAGCTAGTGAAGTCTTACAACCCAGGTTGCTAGTGTTACTTACTGTAGTTAGCATCAATTGCCAAGGAGTTAGCAGATTTCCAATTATAGCATGTGAAACATAATCTTTCATTCCGTGTTTCATTTTCTAAAGTCTTCATTTCACAAAATTAGATTAGAAACGACCTCTTTTCTTTTGCAAATAGACATAATTTTGTACAAACTGTGTGAAGTGCACCAGGCTGGCTCTTCATTCATTACTGAAACTTGATAATGGACACGAGTCTGAAGATTTTAAGACCACACTAACAAAATTAGAAACTGAGAGTAAAGGGAGTCAAATACCCTAGTATTCCTGACCTTGCTTATTTGGGTCGGGTAGAAGTGGTGTAGGTGGCCACAGTTTCTCTCAAGTGTTGGAGACCATTACATGTAAAAGCGCAATTCCAACAGAATTGTAATTCTTAGTACAGGGACCTCTTCATTCTTGTTTAATGAATAAATGAATAGCAGCAAAGTGATAATAAAATTGGCTTCTATAAAATAAAAGTTGTGTTGAATTTCATTATGAAATTAGAGTTCTGTCTCTATGTATGCAAACCATTCAATAGACTAGATTGAAAAACTTTCAATAAAGAAACTTAAGATGATGACCAGGCATGTAGAAGTTTTGATAATATGATGCAGTGAATATGTTGGAGCTCTTTTTATAATTTTCCAACCTCTTAAATACACACTAGTTGTTATGATTCAAACAAAAACAAAACCTCATGACTTAAATTTATCCCTTGATTTGAAAAGACTTATTGGATAATTTATCTTGTGTCAGTTGCCAGTAAGAGCCTTAAACATTCTCTAAACCTAATCAACCTGGCTCTGTATTTACACATGCACGTTATTAAGCAATAATGATGCAAACAGTGTGAAGTAATTAGAATCTCATTGGTATTATATACAAATCTGGATTTAAATAGAAGCAGTCTTTCTTGGCATCAAAAACTTCCAACTTTTGCTGGTCCATCCACCTATCGTTACTACATAAATTCAGACCCATGAGCGTTTCTTCTTTTCTTTTCTTTTCTTTTCTTTTCTTTTCTTTTCTTTTCTTTTCTTTTCTTTTCTTTTCTTTTCTTTTCTTTTCTTCTCTTCTCTTCTCTTCTCTTCTCTTTTCTCTTTTCTTTTCTTTTCTTTTCTTTTCTTTTCTTTTCTTTTCTTTTCTTTTCTTTTCTTTTCTCTCTCCTCTCCTCTCCTCTCCTCTCCTCTCCTGTCCTCTCCTCTCCTCTCCTCTCCTCTCCTCTCCTCTCCTTTCCTTTCCTTTCCCCTGAACAGTAATACTCAGAACATTCCAAGAGAACAGAACTTTAAGCTGGAATAAAACAATGAGTGTATTATCATCACCAAAATGAACACTTTGAATTTTATTAGAAGAAACCAATTAAGATGTTATTTTCAAGCAAAGGGCTTGGCATGGCTTCAGGAAGTTACTTTCCTGAGTCGGGCAGGGGGTTAGCTGGCACAGAGAGAAGATCTTTAGCTTAACGTCTTGACAGCTTTAATGCTCATGCAACTGGGAATTTTTTCTTTAAGCTGATTCTCTTAAAAGCATGTTTCCTGCCACTGTTCAACATAATTGTATCAATTCCATTTTTCATTAGTACTCAAAACCTGCTGATATAACTGGAGTTTTAAAACCATTGTGTGAAAATCTAATTATGCACAATTTTTTTTCCAGAGGATCTTATAATGTGTGCGTGATATGCAGGTTTTTTTTCATATCTTAAGTAGGATAAACAAGGAGATCTTTATGCCAGTATTATATTCTTTGGTTTTTCATTTAATTGTATCAACTGTAGTGCTATAAGCTATTTCCTATTACAGGAGGAGAACATTCAATAGGCTATATTTTGTTGAAGAAAAAAGGAATACATATTGCTTTGCTACAGAAAAATAAAACATTCTGATTTTAGGTGAAAGGAAAGGATTGCTTCTCACTTCATTGTGCCTATATTAGCTATGTCTCTTTTGTAGTTGGTTTATTTTCAGCAGTTTTTCTTTATAGAATCTTGAATGATCCTCTGCACTATTTACTTCTCCTCCTATCTAATTTTCTGATATGTATTTGACACTTTTCTATACATATAGCTATGTGTAGACGTATCAGATGTTACATTAGAAATTTAAAGCATAAAATAGACTCATCCAGCAGTTTATCATCTTGTGTTTATTTTCCTCATGTCCCCTCTTTGGTTTTTCTTCTTTTTTAATTGAAGTGAGAAAAAGATTATCAAGCTTAGCCTGAAATTATTCACGAAATGGTGAAAGCCTCAGAGCTCAGGTGCTGATAGAATGTGTAACAGGAACTGATTTAAAGGTGGCCTAGAGTTAAGATGTGTCATTTATGTATGCTTTGGAAGTGAAATTCAGTGTCCTGAGCACTTAGGTGAAATTATCTTTACAACAAATAACCATATTTGCTTTCCAAATTTTCTATTAAATATTTGATAATAAAACAGAATTTTAAAACCTTTTCTAAAACTGCTTCTGGGTAGATTATAGATTATATATTAGATTTTTATAACTAAAGATAAGTTTGCTGAGGTCCATTAATAGCATAGATATTTTTAAATGTTTATTTATTTATTTTTGAGAGGGGGTGGGGCAGGTGCAAAGAGAGAGGGAGACAGAATCCCAAACCAACTCCATGCTGTCAGCCCAGACCCCATGAGGGGCTCGAACTCAGGAAACATGAGATCATAACCTGAGCTGAAATCTAGAGTTGGACACTTACCCTACTGAGCCACCCAGCCCCACCTCATAGATATTTTTCAAGGTATACAAGTATCTGTATTACGTGCCAACACTACAAATTATGTTCACCTTAAAGAGAAAGGTGAGAAATATGGTTAGGGTTGATTATTGGCAAATTATGGGTCAGTATGAAAAAAAGGTTTTAGACTTTTATAAACAATGTTGTGTCTATCTGTCTCTTATTCCTTTGCTTCCCACTCATCCTCCCTACTTTAGATAGATTCCATTAATACATTATTTAAATTAAAAAAAAAAGACCCAAAGAACTGTATTGAATTCCCGGAATATTTTAGGGTGCCCATCCTGTGCAATGTTGTGTGTTACATCTTTCGATACAAATAGAAGTGTAGCATGAATCCTCTCCTCAGTGACCACCTGTTCTTGTCAGCAACATAAACCAACTTCATAAAGAACTGGTATACCAGGCACACCAGGACATAAAAGAGGCACAGACAACAAGAAGAGGTCAGTTTTGAAATAAAAACATTATCTTAAAATTGGTTTAGAATATTGGCTTTAAACCCATTGTTGGCATTAATTATTCTGCTAGAAGGGATTACAGTTTTTATCATGGTTATAAACTAGATTGAGAGCAGAGTTCAGTTGGAATGCCAAGGAAGAGATATTTGCATTTAACCAAAGGTCTCCAAGCCTCTGAGGCAAGGCACTTCTGCAGGATTTGTTTTGTTATTTACCTCCAAATTCCCAGCAGTGCCTGCAACTGCAGAATCAGTATCACTGCCTGACTGATCAGTTGACAAATAGCTTGACTCCAGTTTGCCAAATTGTCTTTAAATGCCCAGCATTAAAAATCCGAAACTGTTTATAGTGGTTGGTGGTAGAGATGGGGGACTGCTTTTATCCTTTCCATTTCTTGATTTCCAAATCTCTCTTGTTAGCTCTGGTGCTCACATGATCTCTCTTTCTCTCCTTCCCCGCCCCCCCCACCCCCGGCCCCATCTTGGCCATATTTGAGGGATAGAGCAAAGGCATGAAGGAGCCTGTCTTAAATACCAGAAGTTCAAAATAATCAGGTCTTCAAAAACATCTTCCATGCCCCCAAATAAATTCTATACTAGAGTTCATGCTTTCTCTGGGCTTTCATTCCCATCAGCAGTTTGTCCCTACATCATAAGGGTATAAGACAGAAGAAATTAAACCAGAAATTAAAAAAAATCAGTAATTCTGAGTTTTGGGAATGAGTGAATAGGTTCAACCTAAGACCTTTAAGAACAGTGATTCTCAACATTGGCTACACGTAAGAGTCATCTGGGAGCTTTAAAAATCCTGATGCCAAGACCACACCCAGAGTTTTTAAGTCAGTATGTCTAGGGATGGGGTGTAGAATCTAGTGTTTTGAAACTACTCCAGGCAATTCCAGTGTGCAGTTACGTTAGGAATTGCTGTCCCCAAATCCCTGAAGTTCACTTTCTACTAAAGAACATGAGATCTACAAGGATTTTTTAACAATGAAAGAGAACTGTATTCAATCTGTTGCTCTAATGGTTTCCAGCATAGTGATAAACTGTAAATTTTTGCTCCTTTAGTCAATTATTAAGATTTGCAATGCCAGAGAAATAATCAATATAGTCATGCAGCATAATGGGTTGACAACCCATTGAAAGTAAACAGATATCCTTCCTTTCTGTGTGAAATGTGAAGATCCATTGCAAAGCCATGACCTAGAAAATTATGTTTTATTTTATATTTACTTTATATTTTGAAATGTAGTGACATCTCAGTGAGGTTCCTGACAACCTAAGCTAGGTCTTCATTTATGTTACATTACCAGACATAGAGTCTCTTGCTAAGAAGATTAAATAAATTTCATGCAATGGATACTCTCTCGTGCATAATTTCATTTATATGTATTTTGTGCCTAATTGTTGGATAACAGACTCTCTAGAAAGTTACGAGATTATAGGTAGTAGTGGTGGGAAGTACAGGAAGTATGGGAAGTATAGGTGGGAAGAATGGGAGTAGGTATAAGATACAGAAGATTTCTTCTCAGAAAAAAATATGTCACATATGGAAATGAGAAGTTCTGTTCTTTTTTCCTATATCATGCTTTTCTAGCCTCTTTTATGAGCAAGATGTGTAATAGGTACTTAATAAATGCCTAAAAATCAAAGAACAAATGAATTATATCTGAATCAGCAATTTAGAGTATTAGAGAGGAGCAGAAGTAGGTCAGAAAGCACAAAAGTAGTAAATCAAACTCTGTCTAGCTCTAAGTTCCAGGATCATGAAGTGCCAATAATTCAGAGATACCTTTCTTAAAACAGTTTTAACCTTCTTAGAAAATTACCTTGATTTAGGTCTCTGGGCTTTGTACTGTGATCCTACTATTGTTACGTAGGCAGGAAAGACATGGCTTTTGTTAGCTTATGAAATATGTCTGCATACTTGCAAATCAAAAGATGTCTGGAATAAAATACCATGTGTAAGAGTTATGAGATAGAAATAAACAAAGCAATATTATGAGCAGGTCAATAAACAAAACACACATCAATTACTTTGGGCCTTTGAAGAGTCAGTGTTGACCAAAAATGATATGTCATATTTACTTGTTTACATTAAAACAGCATGAATTAAAAACTTGGCCATTGTCAAGAGCTTTATGGTGTATGTTTCAGTGCACCAATATGATGTCTTTCATTGGAGAAAAAAAGAGGGGAAAAAACTTTCTGTTTTTGTGGAAGTTATGTTTAACACCTTGAAATGTACAATATATATAAAATGAGCAAACACCAGAAAACACATTTTACTCATTGGATGCAGTTTAGGAAGAATAAAATTAGTCAGCTACTTATTAAATGAAACAGCAAATGGTATTCTAGGACATTGTGTGTTTTTAGGATTCCAGTCACGTCAAACTCAGGTATCACTTTTTCTAAGCTTCCACCTATAACTTTATTGATTGATCTTTAATGGAAAGATACATATGTACCTTTAAAAGAAACGATTAGATTCAGTGTGCTTCTATTATTTAGGACCTGTTAGCAGGTCCTGCAAAGTATATAAACAAAGCAAACTGACAACTAAGAAATAAATGAATAAAATAGTTCTGGGAATAAAATACCAATCTCTGGCCTAGTAGACTTTAAGAATACAACTCTATGTGTGTTAAAATGAAGATTTCACAACTGTACTTCCTTCAGTGGTACAAAAATAATTGCTATGCTAAATGGAAATAACTTTTGTAAAATACTAAAATAGCCACATTCGTAAATTTTAGGGTCATGAGTCAAAGGTAGTTTTGGTCCCCCCCCCCCCCCACGGAGTATTTCACTTGTTTTAGAGTATCACTGATAAAAGTCATATCATCATTTAATTCTAACATGACAAATGGAAAAATTGCCTGACTTTTCTTATATTATTCAGGTGGAATTTATACACCAAAATAAAGTGCGGTAATTCCTTGTACCACCCACTTTAGCAGGCAAAACTGTGACTCAGTTTCCCCACCCAATTATACCAGGCTGTTCAGTACAATGTGCGAAATGAGGTGTTGTAGTGCAATATTCCCCAATTTATTTTTAAGGCATTTAGTCCAACATCTCTCTCAGGGAACACATACTAAAATACAAATTATACATTTCATTCTTGTTTCTGTGTTATCTCAGTAGTAAAGAGGAAAAAAGTGAGGGAGTATTTATATGATTGTGCTATGAACTAGTCATAAAGGAACTATGTTTTATAAATTCACATATTAGGTAGAAGGGTTTTATTTACTTAAATTTAATGGATAATTTACAGGATAGTAGTGAATAGGCCCTCCTACCTATTATCTTTGCCTGGTTTAAACCATGGAACAACTGTTTCTGTTTTGCACAAGCTGTGGCTAAGGCAAATAGGTCAGGCTTAGGAGCTGATTGCCTGGGTTTGAAATATTTCTCCAACATTTAGGAGCCGTGTAATTCATGGCAATTTCCTCAACTTCCATTGACTTTTTTTTTACTAGGCTATCAACTAAAGATGAATTAGTTGCTACCTCATATTTTCCTTATGAATTTTAAATGCGGTAATGTATGTAAAACATTTAGCAAATATGACACAGAGTAAAAATCTACTACTGTTAGGCATTATTTTTATAATTTTGTATGAAGCTAAGGGAATTAAAAGATGACTAAGATATACTCCATGCCTCTTAAGAATATATTGTCTACAGGAGCCTGGGTGGCTCAGTTGGTTTGGCAGCTGACTCTTGGTAGGCTCAGGTCATGACTTCATGGGTTCAGAATCTCCCTTGTCCCTGGGCTCCTTGCTGTCAGGGTGGAACCTGCTTGGGATTTTTTTGCCTTCTCTCTCTACCCCTCCCCTGCTCGCACTCAAACTTATACGTGCACTGTCTCTCTCAAAATAGATAAATAAACTTTTTTTTAAAAGTCAGATTTCAGTTGATGCTGTATATTTCTCATTGGTCTTAAAAAGTCAGAGGATTAGGAAGGATAGAGGGGGGCTGAGTAGGGCTATCCCTTTCTAGCCTGGTTTTCTTTACTCATTTATGCTCATCTTTCTAAACCTCACTAATATGGAGTTTTCTACTCTTGACACAATAACGGATTAAAAAATCATTTCTAGCTAAAGCAAAAGCTCTTTTAAGAATGCTTGATGGCACTGGGCATAAAAGAAAAATAGAACTCTTCTTTCAAGAATATATAATTAGAAAAGGAAGTAAGCATAATAAAACAAGGTTTGTATCATAGCTTTCTAAAATATATACATATATCATGTTCATGATATTGAACATGAATTGACCCAAATTGAACAAAATAATACATTTACTTTTGTCTTTGTTTCTGAAAATATTAGTTACAAAAAAGTATGTTGTGAAAGGGCATTTAAGAAATGTTTATCTAGTGAAGGGAATTAACAACAGCACAGCTGATTTTTTTCATAAATATGTAGGTATATGCAAATGTTAAGGTTTGGACAAAGGCACAAATTGTCTATAAAATCATATAGGCTATGTTGACAGATTCTGGAATAGAATTTATCAAGGCACTATGATTAGTAGAAGTTAGAGAACTTATGGGTAGGCTGGAGTTAATGTTGTGATAATATAGGCCATTATTTCATATCTAAAAAAGTTCATAAAATTTTTTATTCAATCATTTAAAACAGCACCAGATATCCTAGCTTCATACATATTTATTTAAATAAAGATAGCCTTAAAAAAATTTATTTAATGTTTATTTATTTTTGAGAGAGACAGAGACAGAGCATGAGCAGGGAAGAGACAAAGAGAGAGGGAGACACAGAATCTGAAGCAGGCTCCAGGCTCTCAGCTGGCAGCACAGGGGCGTGGGGCTCAAACTCACAAATTGTGAGATCGTGATCTGAGCCGAAGTCAACAGTTAACTAACTGAGCCACCCAGGTGCCCCTAACGAAAGAGATATCTTATGTAAGTGTTCTAATATGCAACACAGTGTTATTATGGAAGTCTGATCCCCTGGTACTGTGAGCAGCAGGACTGATATGATTTGGTTCTGCCCATATTTTGCTAAATATTGGCAGACAAAAATCATTACCTGGAGCATATATATACTGATAATGTAATTCATTTTTATTATTATGATACATATCTCTATCTTTGTTTCTATTATTCTTATGCATGGAACTCAATGTTACTCATCTTTAATAATAATTATTTCAGATTTAGTCTTTGGGTTTACATATTTTTCATTTTTTAAATCTGCAAAATTTTTTAAGAAAAACAAATATGGAAATGGTCTACATAAACTACATGTAAATTCTCTCTCGTTATTTTTTATGATAGTTCATAAAGAATTTAGAATTTTTCATTATGTATTAATTTCAACATAACTATGATCCATTGTTCTGTACAATCTGACTATATCAGTTAATAAAGATACTGCATAACAAAGTAAGAAACTCTTAATTTAAAAGTTATAGTTAAACCAAGTAGCATAGTTGCTTTAATCTTTAAACTGTAAATGCAACCTTCTTAATATTCTTAGCTTGAATTTCCATTCAATTCTTTGTTTTCCCTAGTATCTAATCTTTCACCTAGTTAGATAGCTTCAGACTATTTTCTGAATTTTTTCCTCAGCCAGTTACCTTTCTGTTGAACTTCAGTTTCTTGATTCTCATTCTTTCCTCTTCTGTATGTCTGAACCCTCTTTTCTGTCCGTGTGCCCTGCCTTGCACACCTCATCTTGTTTTCACTTACCCTTCAAAGGGGGGCCAGAATTGACCTGAGCAGAGGAGCGGATTGAAAACTGTGGTCTTCCCTACTCAATCTTTTTATGCCTTTTTTTTTTTTTTTTTTTACTATATTTACTGCTTACAGTCCCCAGTGTTAAAAGAAGACATTTCTTCACTCCAGAGATCTACTTATCCAATAAGGAACAAAAATAAAAGAATATTGCTTTTTGTTGTTCTGTGTTTTGATGGCAATTCCCAAATTTAATATTTCTAATCACTGCCCTACAACCCCATACACTGCCCCATAGGCTACTAGTGTTTTCCAGCTGAGGTTCCATGTCACTGTTACAGACTGGTCTAGGTGGCTACCTACATACATGGCTTTTTGCTTCCCTTTCTATCCTTGTTTTTTGTTGTTGTTGTTTGTTTGTTTGTTTTCCTTTACTCTAGACACTTTTACAAAAGGTAACCTGAGATGTACGTGTTCTTGAAAACGGGCATATGATTGAGGCCTAGTTAATTGACAGCATCAGGAGATAGTAACATGAGAAAGAACTCCCATAATTGGAATGACTAATGGGTAGATGACAAGAGTTTTTACTGTTACCTTGAGTTGATGCAAATGATAATATATGATAATATCAATGGGTACTGTGAGTAATTACTTTAAGATGCTGATTTCATTGTGGTTTGAAGCATTTTCACGTTCTCTACAATTGCATTGTTATTATAGAGTAATTTGTTATTACAGATTAATAAGTGAGTCTAATGTTTGTGCTTGTAGGGCTATTTAAAAGCCACTTTAAAAATCACATAATAGGGCCGCCTGGGTGGCTCAGTTGGTCGAGCGTCTGACTTCGGCTCAGGTCATGATCTCACAGTCTGTGGGTTCAAGCCCCGCGTCGGGCTCTGTGCTGACAGCTCAGAGCCTGGAGCCTGCTTCCAATCCTGTGTCTCCCTCTCTCTCTGCCCCTCCCCCACTCTCACTTTGTCTTACTCTGTCTCTCAAAAATAAATAAATGTAAAAATCACATAATAATGTGAATAACAGTATTGTGATTATGCTAAAAATTGTGTGAGAATACTATGATTGATAGGAAAAACTAAACATAAATCTTACATTTAAAATGCTGTGCTCTCTGTATTTTCTCTTTTCATTTCATTGCATTTTAAAAAAATATTATGAAAAACATTAATGAGGGAGTACTTACAAATTTTATTCATTTACTAGTATCACATGCCTAAATATCAGACAGTCAATGTTAAGGGTGAATTGTGGGGGAAAAAAAATAAGAACACTTGACATAATTAATTTATGTAGGATGAGCTTTGCTTAGATAGCCCTAAATTGAATCATCACCTTGATTTTAGCAGATCACAGAGATATTTTAGAAAATGAGGTAACTGGATGTTTCATAAGAGATTTTTCTCCTCTGTGTATTTTTAAAGCTAATCATTGTTTCTACCTAGATAATTAATAGATTGCATATATTACTAAGACCCTTTTATATTTAAACCTATAAATCTCTGCCATATTCTAATCACTCTATGCTAATATATACTTTGATGTACATAGTAGGAAATGAATTTATTTATCAAGCATTAGAATTTCCTCACATTTTCATTTAATATGTTCATGAAATTTTGCCACTTTGTTAAATATCATCAAGAAATATATTTTAAAAATTAAAAGATTACTGTATCTCAACATTGGATTCAGGGAACACTGCCCTGCATTGTCAGTTTACATAGGGAAAACTAATGAGGCTATAAAGAAATACTATCTGTTTTATTAGAATTTCTTTTACTAGTGAAACAGCTGGAAAAACAGAGTTAGTCGGCTGGCTTCCATTTTCCATTGCTTTCTGCCCTTTAAATTCAGATTTCCTCTTGTTCGTGACCACATGCTCACCACACACAGACTCCTTGGTTTGTTACTTTAAGCCACATAGAGATTAAGCACCATTAGTAAAGACTAGTTTAGGAAAAGTTTTAACTAAAATAAATGGCACTTTCAGAGTGTGGATTTATGGAGAGTGTGTGTATGTGAGAGAGAGGGGGCGGGTGGAATAAATCAATTAGGAAGAAATCAGGTCATGTGGTTGGGTTGGGTGCCATTAGTGATTGAGACATGTTTTATGTTGCAGTCTTATTTCTAACAGTCTAACTGAAGTAAAATGCTATGTGGCATTCTGATGGCCAGAAAGAATATGCATACTTTCCTATATTTAGAATCAGAATTTTATTGCTGAAAGAAAAATTAGAGGTCATTTAATCTGGCCCTTTTATATTACAGCTAAAGCCTAAGAGATTGAGTATCTTCGACACTAAGCAAATAACTACAACTTGAGTATATTTGTTACTTGTCCACGGCATTCCCACACCATCCTCCCTCTCTTCTCTACCTATCCATGTAAGGGGTATGTAGCAAAACTGCAAATGCAGTGGGAAGGATAAGAGAGAGGGAAAGAATGGATCTAATCAAGCTTTAAAAAGATATAATCATAAAAGATAAATTGAGAACTGTGAACTAGGAGAGTCTTTGAACCAAAAGCAAATAAACATGTGTTGATGTTTTATACCTACTGTTTACAGTTAGCATCTCAAAGAGAAAAAAAGAAAGCATTTATAGTCCTCTGCCTCCCAAACCCATAAAGTGCTAATTAGCCAGTATCAGAGCAGGTCCAAATCCCTCTAACTTTGGAAACATGTTCTTTGGAGAAATATATGAATTTTGTTTAAAAAAAATTCTGTTGGGAGAAACATGCATCCATGATCTCTGTATTTCTAAAGAACTCCTATAATCCTTCTGGTGAAAAATGTGAAAAAAATGAATCATGTAAAGGTTAATTCTAATAAACATTCTACTAAAATGATAATGAAATAAGTATACTAGATATGAAGAATTCCACTTTATTAGGGAGGCACATGAGGTTTATTTTTTAAAGTTTATTTATTTATTTTGAGGGAGAGAGAGAACGTGCACGTGAGCAGGGGAAGGGGCAGAGGGAGCGGGAGAAAGAGAATCCCAAGCAGGCTCTGTGCTTATAGCACAGAGCCTGATGTGGGGCTATATCTTATGAATTGTGAGGTCATGAACTGAGAGGAAATCAAGAGTCAGACATTTAACTGACTGAACCACCGAGGTACCCCAGGGAGGCACAAGGAGTTTAAATTGCACATATACAAATCTAATTCAGTTTTTTTAGACTCTTTATCAATAGAGGCCCCCATATTTAAACGTGAAAAAAGTAGTATATTCTAATACACTCTCTTATGCAACTGCCACAGTTAAAACTTTAGTTCACAATATTCAGGAACTATTTTGACATATTTGTATTGTCTACCAAGGGAAGAATTATCTTGTTGTGCTATAAACTGGATATTTATTTCATAACAATGGTAAAAGGACTTTGGGAGGTGGGATTAGTGTTCTCATCATTCATGTATGACAAAAGTTAACACTCAAGTGAGTTATAGCAACATAGCCAAAGTAGAGAGATGTCTTCAGTTACCTTTCAGTCATGACACAGCATTAAAATCCTTGTAACTTTTTAAGGTTTGTTTGTGTTTTTAAAATCCTTATCTGTTTCATAATGGCTGAAGGGAAATTTAAGTTAATTTTTTTGATAAGTCCAGGTCTTTTGTTTTCAGGAATTATTTGATATACCTTGGAAATATCCTTAATGTAATTCCCTGAATAATTCATGTAATCTCAGAGCTAGAATCTACATAAACACTGGATGACAACTAATGCAAAATACACAATGCCCTATATCAATATGATACCTCCATCAAGCCTTTCAAGATATTTTCTGATTTAAAAACTTCTGATTGAGAACCTACCGCATTTAAGGCATCATTTCCTGTATTAAGCAGAATATCCATAAATGATGGATTCCTTGCTTTCCAGGAATATACAATCCCATTAAGGAGAAGAAGAAAATAATAACCATACAGTAGGTGACACTGTTAATGATTAGTATTGAAGGCTAAAGAGATAAAAAGCAATAACAACAACAATAAAAGAGGTGGTGTAAAATCTGAGTTTTACCTGAAGAAAGTGTACAGTTTAAGAACATGCAGCCATGAAAAAAGGTGGGGAGTGTATCTAATAGAACAATGGTATAGACATCAATTTCCCAACTTGTTCTGTTTGAGTCTCAGCCATCATGTGATGGATTTGAATGATGTTGATTTATAGGGATTAGGATGAAATTGGATTGGAGAAACTAACCTGGCTAATGTGTTTCCCAAATGTTCAGATAAGTTGATTGGCATGGCCAGTCGGTTGGAGTTCAAGGTACAACATTAAGAAAAAGGGAGAGCTAGACAAGGAGACAAATGTAAATAAACTAGTGAAAGGGGATGATTGTTATTTAAAAGTAAGCAGAAACTCTGGGCATCACATTTTCTGCCTTTTTTCCATTAATCATCTTCTGATGAAAGAGTTTAGGGACAAGAGGTTGAAGTCAACTTTGATTATCTAATACAGCATTGTTCCTGACTTCCATTCTTTTCTGAAAAATAGGGCGATACTCTAAGAATAGTCAATGTTCTATATTGTTTTAGAATAAGTTCACAAGAGACAAAATATTTTCATGCTAGAGCAATGGAAAACAGAGGGAAAAAAAGATCATAATAAAACCACACATGCCTAATTTTAACAGGGGAGTCACTTATTCAGAGTGGAAGTTTGGTTAGGAACTTGAGTAGATCCAGAACAAAATACTTACACCTGAATTTTTAAAAATTACTTTAAAAATGAATGCTAGAGACCATGTTTTTGAAGAATCTGTATTTGTGAAAAATGATCTAGTGGCTTATATTCTTCAACTGAAAACATATTGGAATGTCTTAGTGTCTGTTATCTATAGGAAGCTCTGTCTCTCTCTTTTTCCCTTTGGTTTCAACACTTCTTAGGGCATCATTTTCCTACAATGTCTGGGACCTCCTTCTGTCTCCTTTTTTAGGCAATATACATATGGAACTTAATCACAGGTCTATAATAAAGTAGAAAGTCCTATGAAAATAAGTAAATACCATGACCATCTTTGAAATATTGTATGTAAAAGAATCTATATAACTCTGCAGGATATAGATGACCTTGATATTATATATATATTTTTAAAGACCCCATTAAGTGTTAAAGTGGAGAATGGTCTCTCTAAATACATTTCAATAATCTGTGCTAAATCTCCCATTAAAACGTTGGAATGTACTCAACATTTAACTGTGAAAGATTACAAAGAACTGCAAGATGAATCAAATGTCAAAGTAATCTTTGTCAGTTTGTAAAGCAGTAGTTGATTGTCTCCTGTAAATAGACTATCTATACAAGCCAATAATTTTGTATGTGATCCTAAGATTTTAACATTATGCAAAGAGTAATTACAAAGTTGTATTTCTAAATGAAGCAGCCTGTAACTAACAGAAAAATAAATGGAGGAAAATATATATATATATATATATATATATATATATATATATATATATATATATATATATACATATATATATGTGTGTGTGTGTGTGTATTTAAAATTTTTTAATGTTAATTTATTATTGAAAGAGAGAGGCAGAGTGTGAGTGGGGGTGGGTCAGAGAGAGAGGAAGACACAGAATCCAAAGCAGGCTCCAGGCTCTAAGCTGTCAGCACAGAGCCCGAGGTGGGGCTCAAACGCACAAACCATAAGATCATGACCTGAGCGAAGGTCGGACGCTTAACCAACTGAGCCACTCAGGTGCCCCGGAATATATCTTTTTTAAGAAGACATTTACTATTTCAAACTTTTGCAGTTATTATCTTAAACACATGGTAGGCACTTTTAGAAGAATCAGAGGGAATAAAATACATAATTATTCTTATTTGAATTCCACCATTTCAAATAGTTTTTTTTAATGTCTTATTTATTTATATTTTAAGAGACAGAGAGAGAGAGAACATGAGTGGCAGAGGGACAAAGATAGAGAGAGGGAGACAGAGAATCCAAAGCAGGCTTGAGGCTATGAGCTGTCAGCTGAGAGCCGGATGCTGGGCCCTGACTCACGAACTGTGAGCTCATGACGTGCTCTGAAGATGGCCGCTTAACCAACTGAGCCACCCAGGCGCCCCTGAATTCCACCATTCCAAATGCTTTTTCCATCCAAGAGTAAATGCCATAGTAATACAATTTTCTAGTTAGTGTGGGGGAAATAATCATGATTTAGGCAAAGTATAATAGTTCAGTTGTCTGGATAATATATTTCAGTTAAGCAGGTGAAATTTCTAGTCCCAGTACCTTTGTAGTTTCTAGTTTGATTTTGACTATTATAGTCAGCAGAAAAGGTAGAATATTTTTCCCCAGGACTCAAAAAAATAATTTGCATATTTTTGTTTGTTCTTTAAAAAAGTTAGATATTTCCCCTTAGGGAAAAAAAATAATCAATTGACCATCAATGTATTTTACCATTAAAACCAGAAAAAAGAGTATGAAAAAGAAACATAATTATGTCTCTTTGCTTTCCATTGCTTTTAAGTTCTCTTTCCTCATTCTCATAGATGGAACCCAAATTATTGGAAGAATTTTTTGTGTGTATGTAATGCGATGGATAAAGTCCATTTGTCAGAATTTAAAGGGGGGTTGGAGCTGATAAACTGGCCTTCTGGCTATTTCTAGTACACACAGTAGAGGTATCATGGGGAGGGAGGATAGGGATGGAGGGACATTGGACTCACTGCGGTACATTGTGCATGGTGAGGAGGGACACATATCAGGAGTTTGGGCTCAGGAAGGAGTGTAGAGGAAAGATGACAAAAGAGCTTTAATGACTGATGAGATACTCCTGTCTCACTCATGGGCCATCTGTAAATTTGCTAAGCATCACAAAATGCTGAGCGTGTCTGAAATTTCTGTGGAAATCAGCAGGAAAGTGGAACATCCAAACACTATCTCACATGGGTTAGAAGTATATGTAGACTGCTCTGAACCAAGAAGTAATACAGAAGTACAAGACTTTTGATTGTAGTAGGCCAAGAAATTTGGGTTTGAAGCAAGATTCACTAAATTTTGTTAGCTTAGGGAGGCATTAGGTAACATACAGACTACATGTGCATATGCTTCATAAAGAAATACACTAAAAGGGGTGCCTGGGTGGCTCAGCCGGTTAGTGTCCAACTTCAGCTCAGGTTATGATCTCATGGTTCATGAGTTTGAGCCACGCATCTGACTCTGTTCTGACAGCTTAGAGCCTGGAGCCTGCTTCAGATTCTGTGTCTCCCTCTTTTTCTCTGACTTTCTCACAGAAATAAAAATAAACATTAAAAAAAAGAAATACACTAACATACAATACTGGAAAGGTCATAAAATGATAGCATTGTACCTAGATAGTGCATTTATTTGATACATACACAGGATATTTGACTGTTTTTTGGGGTTTCGGAGAAAGTGATAATATGCTAGTAATATCACATGATCCAGGACAGTATTTAAAAAACAAAACAAAACAAACAAAACTTAGCTAGAATCTACATTTTCTCTGTAGAGATACTACTGAGCTCTTGGTTCTTCTTTGGTTATTTTTGGAACTCCATGAACTGTGTAGTTAGTTCATTATGTGCCAAGCTAGTTGGGGAAAGTTCAGTCACCACTGAACATATGTGTTTCAGCCTTCAGACCAACAGATTTAAAAAGTAGCAAGTATATATAATAAAAAAAACTCAGCCAAACCTCAAGTGAAAAGCAACTTTGGCCATTTTTGAGCCTTTAGGTTATTTAGAAGTGGTTTCTAAAGTTTATTTTACCAAGTACCCTTTCAAGATTATAAGTTTTCTGAACTTACTTTCATATTTCTTTGTACACTTTTAACCTTGTCATTAATCTTTTCATTGAGTTTTATGGTCGATGTTGAAAAGGGTGTGGCAAGTAAGGGTACCTTTGGAACCTTGGAAGACCCTCAGCTTCCTTCAGGAAACATTTGCCCGTATCAGCCACTGAGGAGATCAAAACTAAAAATAAGCTTTCTTTTTTCTTTCCCTTGATTGAGCCATGGTAAAATTTTATCCGAAAGTGACAGCAATAAATGTTAACGATTTACATATTGAAAATGTGCTAGATTAAATTGGACAAGTGCCCAGACTGTCAAAGACAACAGACTTTTTAGCCACAATGTCAATGCCTTCAATATGTTAGATTTCTGAAAACAAATGGTTTCTCTTAACACACATCTAATCTGATTCACTGCTACACATTTTAATTAGTTTTTCCAATTATGAGAACAATAGACTGCATTTGAGAAGATCAAACATCTAAAAACTGAATAATATGGTTGCTAAATTTGCTTAAAGGTGCAAAGATAAAATTTGAATGATTATTTTCCCTCTCCCAAACCCATGGTTGTCTTGACTAAATTAGTTAATTGTGACTGTGGTATTAAAAATTGTCATAGATACAAAAATATTTTATTATTGGATACTATTTAGGAGGGTGCTACACAAATGAATCCTTTTTTCTTTTTATAATGTACAATGTCTCATCGTTTCTATCATCACATTTATGCTTAGAATAACTACTTTTGCAATATTGTACTGTATTTGGAAATGTATACTATTGTGTTGTCATTTTTATGTAAATAATATACATTTTAAAAATAAATAAATATATACATTTTACTAATAATGCACACTAAATTTATAAACATATCCCTTTGAGAAGAATATATTTTAAAGGTTAAACTGAATTATAATTTAGAAATTATATGACAGGTATTTTAAGTCAGTCACAGGGATGGGTGATAATATAAGAAAGAAGAAAATGACACTTTCTATATTAAAAGGTAATTATACATGATAAGTAATTACTTGCAGATTTATCCATAATATAAAAAGGAGATTGTATGTATGTGATTATATGTAACACAAAGTGTACAAGATTAGGAATACTGAGGCCTAGATTCTAGTTTTAATTTTACTTCCTATTCCTCTAAACTTCACAATCTTTCCTTTTCTCTTACTAAATGAAAATAATAATAACTTTTCTTTCTCAACGGGATTATTTTGAGATCAAATAGAAAAATAGACATTTATTTTTGTGATATACAATTCAAGACATATTTCAAATATACAATCAAATCAAAGACATTGTAGCATTAAACTATGAGACAAAATACAGCATATTGTATCTCCTTAATTGGACTTAGTGTATTTCTGTAATTATTGTGGTTATAGATATATAAAATGTTTACTATGTCCAGGCATAATCAGAACCATTTCAAAGATCTTTACACCTTTGCAACATGAAACAGAAGTAGTGGGAAAGACAAAAATTCAGTTACTTAAGAATAACAGATCTTTTGAATTCTTTGTCATTTACTATATAAATAGATGTCCAGTGTGTATCACCTTCCTTTCAGATGTCTCTTCACTACATTAGTACTGTAAACTTAGTGTTCATGTCAATAATTTCATATCAAGTACAAAATATTTCTTTTTAAATTTCCTAGAGGCCATCTCAGGAATATCTCTGACTTTAAGTGGTATAAGGGAAGAAAATGCCAGGGGACATCTTTCTAAAATGTTTCATTTTATTTTGTTTAAATCTGTAATCTTTAAAACATGCAAAGAGACTTCTTAGACATTAATCTATATTCCCATTCTTTTTTCTTTATATAGACTATTTATTATATTGCTTATATAGACTATTTACTGGTGTCAAACTAAAATAAAAATTATACTTTTTGGGATGTCTAACATAACATAAAAAATCAATAGAAAGCCTCTATACTTGATCATGTTGACTATTTGTATATTGCTTTAAAGACATAAATTTGGAGTCTTTTAAGATTCTCTTGCATGATACACAACTGCAGGTTGGTATCCAGGCTCATTTACTCTTTATTCTCAGGTAGGCAGTGCTTTCAATTCCTGGAACAGGTCTGTGTTATAATGAACTCTAAGAACCATAAAGCCTATAACCAGCATCTCAAAACTGGTTTGGCAGATTGAAGGTAATACCCTTTAACTTTTGCCTTGAGGCTACTGTATTTCTTAATACTATAATTTGTTAGACATGTTACCAATGCTTTGAATTGGGAATTTGAATCATCCACTTTTATGTTGGTTTGGGGAGGTAAATCATCAATTTAATCTTTCTGCTTTACTCTAAATTCAGCCTTTACTGAAGAGAAAAATCTTAGTGAGAGGCATTCAGTGGGTCACTCTTTTCTATTTATTGACGTTTGTTTTCTCAACCTATTTCTGGCAAACCAAATTGAAATAATTGTTTTGGATGCTATCTATAAATTGGCAAGCTCAATCTTTTTAAACATTTAGTAACTCGTTTCATTTAAAATTTCATCAATATGTTAAATAAGGATTCCATGTGAGAACATGTAAATTTATTTGACCCATGCCTTAATCTTTGGATCTGATCTCTAAAATTACATCGCTACATTAAAATAGAAATCTTTTCATGGGATAATTTATCTAGTGTGTATGTATCTAGATAATTTATCTAGTTTGTGTAAGCTAAGCCCTGAGAGGCTGTAAATATATGCCACAGGTTAATTAACATAACCTATTCGTGACTTTACATCTACATGCACACATTTAAAGATCTTAGTAGTCAGTGTTAGAATGAGAGAAAAATTGATCAATATTTGTTGCCTAGAAATATCCTAATTCCTTTCTCATTGGTCTTTTTTTAAGAAAATAATTGACTTAGTGAGATTTTTTAATGTTTATATAAATTCAACCATATTATTCAGCATTAAGGACAAACGCTGGTTTATCTAACCAGTCTAAATGCTGGCTACTTTTTAGCACAAAGCTTAACAAATTTTAAGATATTATCTTTTACTCATAGAATTTCGAATCCTTGATCGCCAAGCCACTTCAAATAGTCACTTGCCATGGTGACCTTGTGAAAGCAAGTGATCCTTAAGAAGTTTAGTTTCTGAATGTACATACATGCTCAGCTAAGCCTTTTTTCATAAATACATGGACATAGGAATACATACTGCATATACAGCATACGCTTATTGCACAAATACCAACTGAGAAGCACTTTACCAGAGGTTAAAAATAAACTCAGGAGAGTGAAAAGAAATGACGTGATATGTGCAAAGCTGGAATTAATTAATTTGCTGATTGGTCTTTACTGTGAGCATCTTCAACAGGAGATGCATTCACCAGTGATCAACTATCCCTCCGTTTGAATTGCTTTGAATGGATAATGTGAGTATGCTGTAGGCTCAGTGGAATCTTACGAAAAAACACAGCTGCTCTGAAGTCTCAAGGGAGACAACTGAAACTAAAAAATCAATATGTCACCAGCAGGTTTGTTGTAATAGATGCTTAGCACAGCAGGTTTGTATAAACTAATGGCTCACTAGGCAGTCACAGGACAGTTAGATTACAGGACTGCAGAGGCAGAATCACCAGGGCGGCAAGGCATGCAAATATACAAATGTGGTATTTGGAGCGCTGTTGGGGGCAGTGAGGCTAGAATTCATAGGTGCCTTGGCTGGGATATAGTACTGAAAAGAGAGAGATTTTTGAACTTAACAAATATACATGGGTGTAACAATCACTTCGAATTGACTCTTGTATTTAAAACTCATTATCAAAGAGCTGTTACATTTTTTACTTTATTGGAATTTTAGATGAAGTCACCAGTGTAAAGACTCTTTTTTTTTAATTAATATTTATTTTTGGAAGAGCACAAGCTGGGGGGGTGGGGCAGAGAGACAAGGACAGGGGATCTGAAGTGGGCTCTGTGCTGACAGGCTGACAGCAGTGAGCCCGATGCAAGGCTCGAACTCACAAACCAACCAGGAGATGACGACCTAAGCCAAAGTCCAACGCTCAACCGAATGAGCCATCCACGTGCCCCCGGATTTTTTTTTTTTAAGTAAAAAGTTTCCTTACACAATTGACCAAGGGATTAGAGAGAAAAATGAGAAGAGCTATGTTCCCAATGTCTGAAAACATAAAAAGCAACTATATTTACATTTCAGACATTAAGTAATACTCTGCTTAAGGAATAAAATATAGGGGAAAATTCTAAGTTGCAAAATATTAAACAGATGTTAGAATTATCTTCCTTGTCTCATTCTAAAGAGAAGTGTTGTCACAAAACTATAATCTTATGGAAGTTTGCAACTGCAATGACTTCATAAAAAGAATGACTTCAACTCAACAATAAAATATTTTACTTATACCTTTGAGAACCAAAGATTTCCTTAGAATCCTTTTTTTTTTAAAGGACATCTAATGCATGTGTTTTTTAAATTCATACACTGGCCTTAATGTTTATTATTCTTCAGGTCTTTACACAGTTTTCCTCAACAGTCAACATATTATTACAACCTGGTTTGTGATGTGTCATCACAATCTTGTGACCTTTAAGCAGAAATTTATGATGTACATCAAAGCAGTAATAAACACATGAAGAAATTCTTCTACAAAGAAACAGTCACTTCAGTATTTCTGCCGAACATGTGGCAACAGCTTACATCTCGGTTGCCTTGCACCAGCTTCCATGGAAAACAATGCCACAGTTTGTAGGAGCATGGATGGCTTATGTTCTCACATCAGCTTTCCCTCTGAGTCTGAAGTTTCTCTCTGCCTGGCCTTTCTGTTTAGACTGCTGGAAGGTATTTGCTACTCTTCTTCGCTATAGAATTGCCCGTATAATAGTCTGTAAAACACAAGTTTCATTCATTTCTTTGCCATATTGGAACATAGTGGCATTTTTTTTTTTTAACATTTATTTATTTTTGAGACAGAGAGAGACAGAGCATGAACAGGGGAGGTCAGAGAGAGGGAGACACAGAATCTGAAACAGGCTCCAGGCTCTGAGCTGTCAGCACAGAGCCCGACGCGGGGCTCGAACTCACGGACCGCGAGATCATGACCTGAGCCGAAGTCGGAGGTCCAACCGACTGAGCCACCCAGGCGCCCCATGACCAATAGTGGCATTTTTAAGAACAGATATTCTTACAGCCTATCTCATGTTTGACAAGTGAGTTAATGGGCCTCAAAGTTTTGTAGCAATTAGAAAGAGGTTAATTACATAATTAAAAGTCTTCTGTGGTGGAGTCAAAAAACTACCTTGATTCTTTCCTTAATAACCTTTTGATTGTGGACCAGTCTCAACTTTGTTACCTGTAAATGGTAGAAATTCAAATGGATCCTTAGATCCAAAATGTTTTCTTAACATTTAAGGGAAATGGGTTTATTGAATATATGACATTTTTTGAGATATATTCATATATAAAATTAGGGATAAATTTCTTTTGTTTATAATTTTTTATGACTATAAAACAAAAATACACTTACTTCAATTGAAGAGGGCAGTTTAACATAGCAAATGTTGTTTTTCACTGACATGAAATTTCTGCTCACAAAGTGGCCGTGATGCTGACTTTAACCCACACTAGGTTATAGCCTCTTGCCTTTACGGCAGTGCCTCGCACTCAGAGTGGACTCTAGAAACATTTCTTGTAGGTAATAATGACTACCAAGTGAAAATGAAAGATAAGTGATGATCCTCGCAAATTATGGTTAATTGATGGTATGAGTTCATTGTAATGACATCTTTGGTCTTTTCCTCCTAATTTAAGTGTATGCTTTGATACCATGAAGGACCACAGAAAAGCTGCTTCTGAAGCGTGTCTTAGGGCAAACTGTGAGCCTTTGTGTCCAGGGCAGGAGGAACACCGGGAAGCATGTTTGAGTCATAGGACAAAAAGACAAAATGTCACTCCAAGGAGAGGGTGAGAGCCTTATGTCTGAGTGTGCAAAAACAGTTGTGGAAGTGAGCAGCCGTTCTCAGAAGCTCATGTAATGGGAGTAAGACCAAAATTTTTCCCCAGAAGTTTATGCTATGGAATTATACGATTACTTTTACTTGATATCCCAAATGAGTTGCCTCTGATTCAGTTTGAAACTATCCCCGATCAGGCAGTCCAAACACAGAACTGCCTGTACCCCATTCTGCTCCTAGTGATTTGGAGCAAGGGGGCCATGATGCTGAGGTGTGTGCTTCCACCCTCTGAGATTTGGAACCAAGTCTAAATTCCAATTGTGCTGTGATGTGCTTAGACAGAATCAACTTTTCTAAGCCCCTGTCTTTAAGTTTGGGAAGGAGGCTGTTGTGTTAGATTTAACATTTCTTAATTTTCTACATTTTATGCTGATTGCTAAATGTGAAAAGCATTACATGTAGTGTGGGTTGTGGCATATTAACAAACATATGAGAGAAAAATGTAGAGAATTATAATCGGAAAACAGGAAAGAA
This sequence comes from Acinonyx jubatus, assembly GCF_027475565.1. NCBI lineage: Eukaryota > Metazoa > Chordata > Mammalia > Carnivora > Felidae > Acinonyx > Acinonyx jubatus. Next base: position 82,654,460 of record NC_069383.1, read on the forward strand.
GTCATTTCAGCTAATCTACCTGTTGGAAGAGAACTTGTTTTCTCAGGGAGTCTGGTGTCATGGAATGAGATGCCGTGGAATCCTCATAATTTTAATCCATTCCTTCTGCTTCTTCTGCTTTATACCTGAGTTTAGGTGAATGTCACTTTCTAATAGGAGTCTCCTCTTCAGGACCTTTCCTTTTTTTTTTAAATGTTCATACGTGCACATCCCTTTTTATGTGGAAGCTGTCCAAATTAAACATTTGTGTGTAAAGATTTTCCAGATAACTCTCAGAGACTTCTATTGGATGCCCTTACTGTAATATAGGGCTTATACGAAAAAAAGGAAAAAATAATATATCCAATTCAAACAAGGAAAGAACTCTTGAACTCAGCCATGCATACAAGAAAAATAAATTGTTTGAAGTGAGACATGAGGTAATCGTGGCTCCTCAAGGGGGAGGCCAGTACTAATCTGGCACTAATGTGCCTGTTGGAGATGAAATGTTTCATTGACATTAGTGCTTAACAAGTTACCAAGTGTTCAGTGAATGCCTACTATGAGTCAGGAGTTCTATTACGTGGCTTTTTTATATGATTGCATTGTAGTAAATAGGCAAATTAAATGAGCATAGTTGACAGTGTAAAATAGAAAAAAAAATGTGTTTTCTAAAAATTCCAGATTGTCTTTTGAGGTTTCACTCCATGCTCTACAGTGATTCAAAGGTCTTGCAACAGTCCAGCCTCAGAAAATAAGAATGCCGGAAGGTGTATTGAATTTCAGGCCAATAAAGTACCTCCCAGGAAATAGGGACTGTGTTCATGGACATGATTAACACATCTCATTTTATAAATTGAGATCATTTGAGTTGGGGTGGATAGCATTTTAGTGGTCTAGTCCATACAATATTGAATCATAGCATTTTGGGAACTGGGTGTTGTAATCTATAGTATCAGTTTTAATGACTAGAGTCTACTCTGATTCTTTTTTGTATGATCATGGTAAATTTCATACTGCATACATGACACTTAACCTTCTTGTGTGCCTAAATGTTCCTTTATGCTACTGTTTTTCCTCTTACTGATATATTTATGCTTTATTTAAATATAATACATGCTAAAATATTTATTATTAGATTAAATCAACAGAATCATGAGTACTGTATTTCATGATTTTTCCCCCAATACATGATATTTGTGTCCATATACAGATGAACTTCCTCAGCCTTTTATGCTTTTCAGCAAGCTTTCTTTGTCACTACAAACTTTTTGTGGCTTAACATTTTCCCCTTACACTGTCATCATGTTAATGCCCTGGCTGATTAGAGGTTTACAGCCCCAGTCATTGGTTATCTGCACAAGGAGCAGTATGAATCTAATTCTCTAACCTTATTTCAACCCATTGCTGCTGCTGCTGCTGTGAAGCCAATTGTAAATGCAGATAATAGTTTCCACGATTACTAAGATAAACACCACATGTAGAAGAGGTTTGATTTTTCCATATTACAAAAGATAAGCTCTGGGAGAATGTAGCAATTGTAGCATTCAGTTTCCTAATCAATTGCATATGCAAAACCCTTTCAATGATGCCAAAACTTGTCTATTATTTCTTATAAGTACTGTATAAAACTCAGAGTGTGCTTAGAGGAAGTATCAACCTATTTTCTTGGAAGCTGGTGCTGCTATGTTTCTGGTGGGGAAAAAAAAGGACTTCATCGTAAAGCACAGCATAAATTATATCATAGAGGTTCTTTTTGAATATAAAAACGTTACAAAATTAGCTAAGAAACTATAGATAGAGCAATATTTAAGTTTCCTTTGGAAGATTAATCATGTTATTGTTGACTTCTTGGGTAAAAGGATTGATATGCTTGAGTGTGTGTGGGGGGGCAACAAGGATAACACTCAGGTATGAAATTTTTGGTAGAAGATCATTCTTTATCAGAAACACCATTGTACATCCTAGCAATTAATTTTAGCTGTTTGTCGTCAAAGTTATAATTCCATAAGAATGACTGTTATTGAATATTTACAATGCAAGGGACTTAGCTAAAGGACATGCTGATTTATTTCATGCTCTAGTATGATCTGTTTTTGGATAAGAGCATTGTTTATGAGCACGGGTAAGAGCGAACATTTCAATTGTATTTCTCCCTCTGATATACAAATGGATACAGATCTTTGGAAAGATTTCTGTAAATTATGTAACATGTATTTCCAAGATAAGCAACCATTATGATTTTTAAACATGATAAATCACAACATCATTCAAATTCAGCTATTCATGTAACAAATACTTATTATTTAGCTCTTATTATGTGCCAAATACTATTGTAAGTGCTCAGAATATCATTGAAAAGAACAAATGCCTCTACCACAGTGGACCTTATATTCTTGTGGAAGAAGACATAAATAAACACTAAACATGAAAAATAAATAAATGATCAGTGTCCTAGACCATGATAAGTATTATGGAAACGGAGACGTGGAGTAGGATAATGGCTCCCTAGAGGGCTTAGGGCAAGTGAGGCTGCAATATTAAAGTGGCAACCAGTGTAGACCTTCTTGAGACTGAGACTAAGCAGAGACTTGATTGAGATGAGGGATAATCAACGGGTATCTATGGGAAGAGCATTCCAGACAGAGGAAGGAGCCAGAGCAAAGGCCCAAAGGTGTGAGGGAGCATTCCTGGCAGATTCCAGAAAGAAGACCAGTGTGGCTGAAGCAAAGTGAGGGAGTAGGAGAGGATAAAGTAAAAAAAGGTACTGGTTTGAGGGGGGGGGGCGGTTGGTGCACATCTCATTAGGGCAGTTCCATGATGAGCCCCCCACAAAGAGAAGAGCTGGGTGTTCTGTAAACTGGATAGAGAAGCCTTACAGACCTTTGGCTCAAAGTCATCCTGAATTAGGTTTGGCTATGTGTCCAAAGTCATTTTAGATACCAGCTAACCTCTCTGTGGTTTGCCTCCTGTGATTCTGACTCCGTGTTGATATTTTGCCCTATGGCTTTAGCTCAAAATAGAAAAAAGAAAGAAAAAGAAAACTGTATATACAAAGAGAAGAGTCCATAGCGTAAGCCAAGGTAAGGAGTAGCTAAAATTACACACGTAACTTAATGCATGGCCTGAGAAGTATTTTCACAGTGTTATTTGTGTTTGGGATTCATGCTTCTTTGCCTCCGCTTCCTGGTGCAGCATCTTGAGAGCACAGTTAAGTGCCTGCAATCTTACTGCATCTGCGTCTCTCTCTGCTTCTTGCTCTGAGGACTGAAAAGAACCAAGTGTCCGTCTTTCTGATTCCCTGTGCTCTGGATTTCTTTACCCTTCGTCTGTGAAGGGACTTTTTTCCATCACTTACTGTCCTTGGCCTGTATCTCCAACAAGTCCTGCTTATATGACCATTTCCATTAATTCACGGTCAGATGTTTCCCATCATTAAAAAAATCCCTTTCTACGTCAGGTTTTTAGCACTGTCTGTCTATGTGCCTTCTCTTGTTCAGTACCAGGCTCTTTGGGCGCATTTCTGTACATGCTAATTGCATGCTCTCTCCTCCCTGTTAGGCTTCGGGTCTCTGCAGTTGGAATTCTTCCCAATTACCTCACTGAAGGGTCACGGTCTCTTTACTGCTACATGAGGCCCCTTTCACTCCTTGTATCTGATCTGATCTCCTTATACCATCTGACACTTTGGGCCACTTTTCTTCTTGGAAATATTTTTTTATTGACAATGTTCTTTCAAGTCATTTCCCACCTCTATGGTAATTTCTCTCTGATCATTTCAAATTCCTCCTATTGCACCTACTTTGTAAACACCAGTGTCCCTAAGTTCACAGTCCACAGTCTTGGCAATCTCATTCCCCCACAAGGCTTCCTGTCAGCATCTTCATGCTACGACCCTGTCCAGATGTATCTCCAGTTGAGGTCCCCTCTGAAGCCAGTGCTCTTACATACAGCTGTGTACCAGACACCTGTGTGAACATCCACATCCCATAGTTGCCCTTAAACTCAACATGTCTAATTCTGAACACCCACTCCTTCCCCTAAATTCCTCTCCCTTCCATACCTACTTCTGCGCCTAGTAAATGACAACCCTGTATATCCCAGTGTCCAAGCTAGGAACCCAAGTGCCATTATTATTATTATTGTTATTGTTATTAGAGCAGTTTTAGATTCACAACAAATTTGAGAGGAAGATACAGGTTTCCCCATAAACCTTCTGCTCTGACACATGCATAGCCTTCTCCATTATCAACATCCTCCACTAGAGTGATCGATTTGTACAATTGACAAACCTACAAGTGGCACATCATAATCACCCAAACTATACAGTTTATGTTAAGGTTCACTGTTGATATTGTAATTCTGTGAGTTTGTACAAATATATAGTTTGTGTCATACAGAACATTTTCCCTGATGGGCACCATTTTTTACTCCTTTTTCACTCCCTCCACTCCTCTCATGTAATCAATTACCTTGTCCTTTACAGCTTACATCATAAGACTTCCTAAATTACCTCAGTGTTTCAATGTCCAGTTTTGTGAAATTATATTCATTTTGATTCTCTAGAACTTGAAGGAAATACAATAATTTCCATTGTGAAAATAAAATTCACATTAATGGGAGAGGCTTATAATCATAAAAAGTTATTAAATTTGAATGAAGGTTATAAATTTTAAACTTGTCATTACAGACTCTACCCAAAAGTGTGCTTTAGGTTGAAAGAAATAATTTTAACCTGAGTGGGAATTCAACACATAGGTTCTATTGAGAGGAATTTTGCCTTCTTTCAGTCAGATTGCTTCCAACTACACTACATCTAATCTCACACATCATAAATTATCTGTTACATTTCAGAGTTTGCAGAAGAGTTAGTTTGGGGAAAATTTTTAAAATACGTAGTACTTCATTACAATCAATTTTCTTATCCATATAGAACAAACGACTAGATAGGAAAAAAATATATTTAAATTATATATTTGCTAAAACTACATGAAGATGGAATTTAATTTTAAGAACAGAGGAAAACATAGAGTGAATATAATTTATTTAGTTCTATCTGTCAACTAATAAGTATATTTAAGGATAAATGCAGTTAAAATACTGTTTGAAGTATCAGTGGCCATTATCATCAAATGGCATGAAAACATTGAGACAAGATTAGGTGATGGAGTATATGATAATTAAAATAACACTTTAGATTAATCTTTCCAAGGATTAAAAAAAAATAATCTTTCAGTATGATGGAAAGTGTTCTGTTCAAGTTAAAGAACTTCAGCCTATATAGAGCTTGACAATTGGAGGAGAATGAGGCAGAACATTCCAAATTTGAAGAATTCAGTAGGGTATGACTAACAAATATCAAATCTTGAAACACATAATAAATTAAGACACTTGTTAAAAGTATATGGTAACCGCTGTAAAGAAAGTTTGTGGTGTAATGAAGAGTGACCTGTGTGTGTTTCTTATGATATTGTGCTATGTAAATTTTGTAACTATGTATTTTCAATATATACTCACAATCGTGCTATGATCTTTTTCCAAAATAACTCTAATTGCTTCAGACTTTACAAGGTTGGCTCAGAAGCAAACTCTAGCATGTCACAATAGTAATCTTTATCACTTATAGCTAGCCTAGTGGCCATCTAACGTGACAGATGGCGCCCTGCCCGTCCTCAGCAGCTTGTGGGACAAAGCTGAATGTCAACACCACTGGGATGTAATTATTGCAATCTCTTGGGCCTAGTTTGGCGTGACCCTGAAAGCAATTCCCCAGGAACTGCTGGGAGCAATGCAATGATGGAAAGAGCAAAGAAATGAGCGCTTTTGGAAACCAGCAGCGTTTTCATTTTACTGACAAGTGTTTTCACGCTGCTTAAGAAGAAGTATTTTGTGTGTGACAAATCACATTGACAAAGAAATTGAAAAATTTATGGGACTTTCAGTGTGGCCTGTTTTAAAAATTATCAAATGGCTTTCCTTTACATTGCAGAAGGAGTTATTTAATGATCAAAACAATTTTGAGAAATATTTTTTAACAGTGAAAAAGCAGTCTCATTTACACTTCAGTTGTTTACTAAAGTAATTTAATAATGCTTTTATGTTTTGAGACAAAAATTGTAAATTACCACCAAAACTCATTTAATCTAAAACAACCCTTCAGTTTAGATATTGTTATTAGCCCCAATTTATGGATGGGGTGATTGAGGCACAAAGAGGTTAGTTATAACAGAAAACCGGTGGTAGATCCAGGACCCAAGCCAAGCCATCTGGTTCCAGAGTCGTTGTTCTTAGTTATCTCACTTTTTCTATGCTGCCTTATATATTTCTTTATAACACTCAACCCACCTGTGTAGTGTGGTAGCACCTATAAAGATTGTGGAGCTTGATACTGGATTCAGTATGAGAAAATTTGAAATTCCAAAGTTACTAAAAAATTAAATCATTAGAGAAATCATTAATATGTAAATTGACTAGTCATAAATTTCTCCACAGAAAGGTATCTTTTAAATAATGTATTATTATATATGCAGTAATATATAGTAACATATATTAAGCAATTAAGTAATATATGGAACATAAGATGTAAAGTATATTATAATAATATATTATTAAGTATTACATATATTCTGAGGGTGCTGAAAATATTTTTTAGTAACAATATCATGAAAGAAAGTATTATTCTATATGCCATTTAGTGGGGAGGACTTTATAAAACTGTCACAAAGTTATTTTTCTGAATTATGAATAGCACAGACATTTCTCTTATATATGAGAACAAGCATCTGAAAGTCATGCTGCTAATGATAAGAACTGAGCATGGTGTGTGTATTATCTCATTAATTCTTCATAACAGCCCATGAGGGAGGTGCTATATATTATAGCTTCATTTTACAGATGGGGAACCTAAAATAGAAGTTAAATAACTTGCCCACAACCTTTTAAATAATACACAGAACAAGGGAGTACCTGTAGTGTAAAAGCAGGTGCTTATAATGTAGATATAATTCTGGTCATTTCTCAAAGGCCTGCCTATCTAGATCAGTCAACCGCTGAACAAGAGATACTGAGAGCCTAGACGGCATGAGGAAAGCACCTCAGGAATTGTAAATGCTGGAAACAGCACTGCTAGTTGTTGTGATTTTTGTTGTTGTTGTTGCCTTGGTAGGAGCAGTCGGTTCCAGATATTAGGAGAAGTAGAGAGATAAGTTCAGGCCCTCAAGGGATTTTACAGGCTAATTGCTAAGAATGTTCTTATTGTGAAAAGATCAAAAACCACGGATGATAATTTCAGAGTATAAACAAGGAGCACCTTAGGAGCCTCAGGGGGTGATTGTGGTCTGGGGATACCCTCCACCCACATCTCCACTCTGAGGAGGTGGCTTTGAGGTGGATCTTGAAGGAAGAAAAGGCAAGGTGAGGTGCAAGTGGGAGGAAGGACATTCTTGTTGGGAAAGGCAGGAGCAAAGACAAAGGTTGTGTTGCGCTTGAGGGCTGGAGGAGGTGCAGGCGGGCATTTCAACAGGAGTTTCTACTTTTGCCCCTGCAGTCTGTTTTCCACAGAACAACTGGTTGTATCTTAAAAACATAAATGAGATGGGGCCCCTGGGTGGCTTAGTCACTTAAGCATCTGACTCTTGATTTTGGCTCAGGTCATGATCTCCCAGTTTGTGAGATCGAGCCCCACATTGGGCTCTGTGCTGACGACATGGCGCCTGCTTGGGATTCTCCCTTTCTCTCTCTGTCTCTGCCCCTCCCATGCTCGTGCTGACTCTCTCTGTCTCTCAAAATAAATAAATAACGTTTTAAAATGTAAAAACAATACAATAAAAACATAAATGAGAGTATGTTACATACCATAATTCAAGGATTTCCCATCTCACTTGGAATTAAAAGCCAATTGTTACAAAGTCTCTTCTTAGAGGTCTCACACATACAACATGTCTCTGGCATGCAGAAGATGACCTTAATAAGTGGTGCAGGCCTGGCTGACGCAGAGAGGGCTTCACCTTTGAGGAAGCAGTAAGGAGTGGTCAGGACTATGGCTCCCTCTAATGCAATGGGGTGGTACTTAGCTCCAGATGCCCCACGTGGAAGTAGCCCTGCTATTGCCTTGTGTTCTGGTCTATTTAAGAGAGCCCAGAAATCCAGATTTTTATGTGAAATTCCTTTTGAAAACATTTGTCTCAATATCAATAGTAAAAAAAAAAAAAAAAAAAAAAAACAAAAACAAAAAAAAACCACTACATCTGTAAGACAGATGTCCAGATCCACAAGCTGCTGGTTTATGACCTCTGCCCTGTCAGTCTGGCTCTGCCTTGCTCTGAACCACAGTTCGTGGTACTCTTTCCCCCTGCTCACCACATTCTCACCACAGTGACCTCCTCTCAGGTTCTCAGATTTTTTTTTAGCTCTTCCACACTCTGGGTCCTGTGTGTGTGTTGTTTTCTATGCAGACTGTTGTTTTGGGTCCTTCTCATTCTTCAGACCTCAGTTCAGCATTCACTTCCTCAGAGTGGTATTTCCAGATCCCTATCTAAAATTACTACCCCACTCCTTGCCCTTTGTTTCCTTCCCTTACACCAGTGGGTCTCAAAGTGTGGTCTGGGGACCCCTGCAGGCCCCCAACATCCACCAGGAGGATCCATAAGGTCAAAATTAGTTTTATTACAGAATGAGATGTAGCTTTCTTTTTTTCATTCTTATTATTTCATGCCTGTCTAATGAAGTTTTCTAGAAGTTACAGGACAGGTGGTATTGCAGATTGAATGCAGAAGAAGATATAAAAATTCAACTTTCTTACATTAAGCCAGATATTAGAAAGATCTTAAAAAATGTAAACGATGCCAGTCTTCTCTAATTTTTTCCTTTGAAAATATTGCTATTGTCATAAAATCATATTATTTGTGTTTTTATGGTTATTAATATGTTAATTAATATTTAAACTTTTCCTCCATTTTCACTTCTATTATGGTAAATGTCAATAAACACAAAGCCAAAACAAGTTCTTTGAGGTACATAATAATTTGTAAGTGTGCAAAGGGGTCTTGAGATCAAAAATTTTGAGAGTTGTTTTTAAGATATATATCGAATGCTGACATTACCTCCTATTTACTTGTTTATTTTACTGAAATATAAGCACCATGTGGGCAAGGACTTTATTATATTCACCACTTTAACATCCTTCAGCACCTAGAATAGTTCGTGATGATTGTACACACTCAGTAAACTTGAGAACAAGTGAATTAATATATGAACAAAGACATCTGAAAGGGAGTTATATTTAGGCTAGGTTTGAGCCAGCTCTGTTAGATGTTTTGCATACAAGCAGCATTGTGAAACTGATCATGCAGCTAATGCAGAAAAAAATTAAAGTTTCCAAATAGAAGTAACAGGAAAAAAGCTCGGTACTAGAAAAATGATTTCATAGTGAAAGTTAAATGAAATAAAACCATTTTTAAATTTGTCTTCCTGTTACATCTTTACCATCTCTTCAACTGAATCCCCCCCCCTTAGCTTTTTGAGGGGTAGGGGTTTTTGAAACCCTTGTATATTTCTTACAGCTATAAATATATCTGTGCTAACGAATGAGGTCACATCAATTTAAATGGAACACTGAACAGAAAACACAATTTAGTTCGTTAGTAAGGTCTGACAAATTTACAGCCAGAAATTCATGTTAACTTTTATAGAGCAACATAAATTAAAGGTGGCCAGTATTAACGTCTGAACTCTCTCAGGGAAAAATACACATATTCCTCCAAGGCAGGCCGTTAATATAAGGCAAGGAAGTGTGGTGTCTGTGGTGTGGTTTGAGGGGCTCCAGGGGAGGTCTTTCTCTCTCCCACCCAGGGGCACAAGTGTCTAAACTCTACCATTAAAGAGACATTCTCTAAAGTGTCTCTTTCTGCTGTGCTCTTTTAAGCTACAAATCCCATAGAGAACATTATGATTGGCGCTCTGGTACCAAACCCCTGTTATTTAATTCTGGCTCCATGTTATATTCACTGCATGATCTAATGCAACAAGTTGAACATCTCTTTGCTTCAGTTTATGCATTTGTAAAATAGAGACTTCTATAGAGTTGTTGTGAAAATTAAATAACACGTGTAAAAAGAATTAGAACAGCCCCTGACACATAGTACATTCTCTGGCAGTGTTAGTGTTTATTGTTATGGCATCGTGGGCAGTATAGCAGGCTGAGTGTCCAGGAGGACTAGCCTTACAACTAAATGGCCACGAAATCGATTAGGTCATTTCACATGTCTAAGCTTTGATTTCCTTACTAAAAATAAAAAGAGAAAAGAAGTCTTGCTTTAGTTCAACTAAAAGGGAGAGAATCTATTTAACAAATGCATGTGCTGAGTGAAAGGAATACATAATGCCTTTAAAAAATGAATAAGATCCACAGTCTCAGTCAGTTTTCAGTCTAATGGGAAAAAGAAAATATAAACTCTTCGAGAGCTTTACTGCAGGCATCAATAAGGTGGTATGGAATAATGGAGAGGAAGATGACAGTTTTGGTTAGTGGCATGAAACAAGACATGGGAGGGAAAGGAGCTTTTTGGATGGACATTGGGCACATTAGAAGGGTGTCGTCATGCTATTCAGCATGACAGCATGACATGAAAAGAAGGCCCTGATTGAGGCTGTTTCCAGAATGAAGAGTGTACTGTGCTTAGCACACAGTAAGAGGTGGTGTAGTAGTAACGTTAATCTGGGAGAAACAGCATGGAGGACACAGAACTGTATCAGGTATAGGCTGGGCCTTTACAAGAAAGAGAGGAGGCTGGAAATTTTGAGGAGGGGAGTTTTTGATCATCTGTCATCTGTTCTGTTAAGGAAATAAGCTTTGATGGCAAGGTAAAGGAGGAATTGGTGCAAAGAGAAAGTAGCCAGGAAGGGAAGGAACCTGAAGTTGGAATTAAAAATGCGAAGATCCCAGGATTAGAACCCGCTGGACACAAGGCCCTTGTTCATTTGAGGAATGGGGGAGTAAGAGTCAAGAACGATACGGAGATCTGAATCCCAGAAACCAGAAAAAGGCTATTAAGTGTATAGTGTTTTAAGGAAAAGGAGATACTGGTTTGGGGAAGAAAATAATACATCTAGCAATAAATTCTATGCTTTTAAATACCAACAGAAGGAAAACATATTGATCAAAAACATATTTCAGGTGCTCAGGACTCCTCTGATTCACTTTGCTCCTGCCACAGTGCCTGGCATAGAGAACATCAATAAATACAAATCCAACCTGTGGAAGGGTTCTGGTGTGGGGTCTGGAAAGACCAAGGAGAAAAATGTAGAAATGGGAACGAGAAATAGCTGTGTAGAAAAACTTCACCTACTGTACATTTTTACTTCTTCTCTGTGACTTTTTTTAAAATTATTTTTAAAATTTATTTATTTTTTTAATATATGAAATTTATTGTCAAATTGGTTTCCATACAACACCCAGTGCTCATCCCAAAAGATGCCCTCTTCAATGCCCATCACCTACCCTACCCTCCCTCCCACCCCCCATCAACCCTCAGTGTGTTCTCAGTTTTTAAGAGTCTCTTATGCTTTGGCTCTCTCCCACTCTAACCTCTTTTCTGTGACTTTTTATGGGGCTGTAAATGCCAAAAGTTACACAGAAAATTTGTGTTTTTAACATTTAAGAACTAATCTATGAACAACTGGATTTATACATCAAACAATCTATGCTTGTCTTATAATGAGATGCTGATTTTCTTTGCTGCTAAAAAACATACTTTCATTAACATTTTGCTAGCTAATTATAGTTAATTATGAACATTAAATTCATATGTGATTACTCACAGCATTGCCAAATCTGTGCCTGAGAGGGGGTGGGGGTCATTCTGGTTCATTCATCTAAGTTACTAAAAATTGCACTGAGCTGTAATACCAGGATTTTATATAGAAAATACCCTTTTGAAAAATCTCCACTACCCTAATTGTAGTTAGAATTGTAGTTACTCATAATTTATTCCACTGAAATTATGCAGGGCAATTTATGCTCTTAAATATATAATTAACTCAGGTTGGGGGAATACTAAAACTCTTTCCTAACTTTAAACATGTATTTTAGTGTTATGATGTAGCCTTTGCTTTGACAAAGCAAGCTTGTTATGCATTTAAAATGGGTAATTCCCAATTTACTGATAAATTGTTTTCCAGAAAGTTGTTGGTTGTTTGCTGCTGTTGCTTTAATGACACCTGGTACGGCCACAATAGCAGGCTATACAACCACCCAGACATCAGCTGAAGTTGCCTGCAATCTCCTTGCTACTTGTGGAATTTCTCTAGACTGCAATGACCTCTCCTCCCTCTAACCCAAATAACAAATTTTGACATTGTCATGTAAGTTTCACAAATATTAGTCTTTGCCTCCAGAGAAAGGAAAGTATATAGCCATCATCTGGTTACAAATACATGACTAATGGATACTTATATTAATAATCAGTGTCCTACTTTAAAATATAAGGGAGGGTGCTACAAAGGGAAGGCGTGTTTGCTTTGTTCCTGGTGTTGCCTCAAGTCTGCCATTTGTTTTGTTAGTCTTCACTGGAAGAGAAAAGTACAGCCCCCCCTTTTTTTTTAAGTTTATTTATTTATTTTGAGAGAGGGAGAGAGAGAGAGAGAGAGGCAGAGCATGAGTGAGGGAGGGGCATAGAGGGAGGGAGAGAGTGGATCCCAAGCAGGATCCGTGCTGTCAGCACAGAGCCTGATGGAGGACTCCATCTCATGAACTGTGAGATCAAGGCCTGATTTGAGATCAAGAGTCAGATACTCAACCCACTGAGCCACCCAGGTGCCCCAAAGTACAGCACTTTGTATTTTAGAAGTCTCAAATTGCTGCCTACAGGCCAGATTGACCCACAGGTATGTATAGCTTGACCTATATACACAGTGTTAAAGAAAATAGATTAGTTGCCAATGTTGTTCAATTGCAAGATTTCATAATAAAAACTAAATTTTCTGTTTCTCTTGCAAAATTAGAAAATCTGGCAGTACACAGACTATAGTAGCTATGAAATAGCAATCCCCTTTAGACAGGGCACGGACTTTTCTATTTCTACTGCTCTTATCATGTCTTACTATTTACCTTAGCGCTGGGACCAAGGCTCACTTCCTATTGATCATCAGTTTATAATATCTCCTGGCTTGCTTGACTCATTTGCCTTACATACTTAGTCTCTAAAGGTATGGAGTACTTGCTTCTCGTGATGTCTTCTACAGGGAGAAGGTTGGCATGTGTGTGTTTATATATATGGATATATAAAAAAATGATAAATATGCTCCCATTATAATGTTGCTCTGCACCCTCATTTCCCTCCCTAGTTTCAGTATTGCCACATGACCCCTACCTGTACCAGGAATACACAAAATTTCACAAAAGTACCTGTGACAAGACAGGGAAACATGGGGAGTTCAACTGACCTAATGTTAGACAAAAGTGAGAACAGGGTTAAAGTCGCAAAATCATTTTTTAATTTTTTTAAAAGTTTATCATTTATTTTTGTTGAAAGAGAGAGAAAGCACATGTGGGAGAGGGGCAGAGAGAGATGGAGAGAGCTCCACACTGTCAGCCCAGAGCCCGATGCACGGCTCGATCTCAGGAACTGTGACATCGTGACCTGGGCCAAAATCAAGAGTTAGATGCTCGACTGACTGAGCCACCGAGGCGCCCCTTCACAAAATCATTTTTATTAGTGATTGTCATACTGTGGTACTTTGAAATATTGCCACTTTTATTAGGAGGTGGGTCCTAATATATAAGCATTTCCTTCTGTACATCTTCTCTTTCTTTGAAAAGATATATTTTAATTATTTCAAAACATTATCCCACAACCACTAATCAGAAGGTATTATTACAAATTCCTATAATGATATGTTAAATTGGTAATTTGTTGTTTATTTCAGGTATTAACAAGTAAATGCTTTCCAAATAGGCATTCCTCCAATAGGCATTCCGACAGGACCTCTTCCCTGGAATTCTCTCTCACTTGTTTCTGCTTATCTAAAACTTGCTCTAGTTTGTCGGTTCACAAGCTTCATTGTTCCACACTTTGAGCCTTGCATTGCTTTCTGCATTCTCTCTAAGCATATCTAGCTGGCTAATGTGTCAGCTTTTAAGCTATGTAGGCGTAAGAACTTACTTCTGTGCAAAGTTTATGTTCTTGTTTAATATTTCTACCTTACAATATTATCTTAGAAATGCAGTGTCTATAAATGCAAATGAATGTTGCATATATTTTATAATGCTTCATATTTTGAGTGATTATTTACAATCAATTAAAATTACTACTGAGTTGTAAGAAGCTCTAACAATGAGCTTCTTCAACACTAAGTTAATATTTATTTCTTCAGAATGCACAGACAATTTTCAGTAAAAACAAACCCCTTCTTCAGCTGCCCTGGCACTTTGCATGAGTGTTGATTGTAATTATGCACAAACATCATCATGGAATTCAGTGATACACAAGGCTTTAATCAGGTGACATGACTACTTCTTGAAGAACTGTGAAAAATGCAGAATAAAAATAATTGTGTTAGATTTAATTCCAGATGTTTTTTAAACCAAGAAGCTTCTTAGAGTGTGGTTTTCATTGTGCAAATAAACTTCTTTTAGTTTTAATTTTGATCATAATATCGTAGGAAAAACATGGAACTCAGAAGACAGTCTTTCTTTTAATCTTGGGCCTGAGTATCACCATCTAGCTATAGAATCTTAATAGATTACTTAATTTGCCTGAGAATTTCCTTATATGCAGATTGAATCTATGACTATATCATAGAATATATGATCTACATCACAGAGTTTTTTGCAAATTTTTGAGGAAATATATCTGAAAGCACTTTGGAATCGTTAACCTGTTATAATAATGTAAATTATGTTATTCCAATTGTTAGGTAAATGTTATTAAAAAGATTATTTACTTAGTACGTACTATATGCAAAACACTAAATTAGCTACTACAAAGGATAAAAGGGAAGCAGAATATAGTACCTCCTCTTAATACATTTATAGTTGGGAACTATAATGTATGAAATTATCTCCTTACAAATCAAGCAAGGTAGAAACAGTGTAAACTAAGCACTGTGGATATTGAAAAGAGAGAGATCAGAAAAATCTAGATGTTTGATACGCATTCTTAATGATAGAAAAATGAACTTTGGGAAAGAATGTTCTAAGTAATAGAGAGAACAAAAGCCAAGACAGGGAGATAGAATGATTGGAATATGCTTGTGGCATATTAAGTAAACCAATAGGCCAGAGTGGAAAATATGTTTAGAGGTGTCATGGATGAAATGGCCAGACAGGCTAATTAAGTATTACAGGGTCTAAGTTTACATGTAGCCTATGTGGAAATGAGGCCTTTAAAAAAATTTTTTTAAACATATCTTTTAAATATGTCTCTGTCTCTTTCAGATACCATTTAATTTCACACATTAGTTTTCAGAGAGCTTATGTGACCTGTTTAAGATCACAAAGCTAATTAATAAAATATTTCTAGAAATGTGATGTTAAGAAGATTCATATTTCCCCAGAACATATGTAAATACTACAAATGATTAAGATAGTAAAATACATTTAAGAAATCATCTCAATAGGGGCATCTGGGTGGCTCAGTCGGTTAAGCATCTGACTTCGGTTCAGGTCATGATCTCGTGGTTTGTGAGTTCAAGCCCCGCATCAGGCTCTGTGCTGACAGCTCTGAGCCTGGCGTCTGCTTCAGATTCTGTGTCTCCCTTTTCCTCTGCCCCTCCCCTGCTCACTCTCTGATTCTATCTGTCTTTCAATAATAAATACACGTTAAAAAAAAGAAAAGAAAAATCATTTCAATATTCAGATGATGAAAAAACACTTAATATATAATGTTAGGTGGCATCAAATCCAATAGAAAGGATGCAGTGAGAGCTGGGGAAACATTAAGAGAAAATGAAAGATGTCCTGGAAAGTGTCCAGGAGAATCACAGCACTTTTCACAGCAGAAAGTAGACAAGGCAAAGGCTGGTTTGAAGGTAAGATAATGAGTTCCGATCAACACATGCCGTGGAATTATATTCACAAAAATCAGGAAGAGAGATTTAATAGACATTTGGTCGCATTTTTGCAAGCCCAGGAGAGAAGTAGAATCTAGACTGATAGACTTAACTGTCTATATCTATGTGGATCTGGGGAATAAACCTATTTTATCTGATAATATTTTGGAGGCTCTATGGTGGGTTTTTTGGTGTGTTTCTTTTTTATGTTTTCTTTTTTATATTTTCTTTAATATACAATGCAATGTTGATTTCAGAAGTAGAATTCAGTGATTTTATCACTTATATACAACACCCAGTGCTCATCACAAGTCCCCTTCTTAGTACCCATCACCCATCTGGCCCATCCCCCCCCACCTCCCTCCATCAACCCTCAGTTTGTTCTCTATCATGTGGAGTCTCTTGTGGTTTGTTTCGTTTTCTCCCCCCCCCCCCCCACACCCTTCCCATATGTTCATCTGTTTTGTTTCTTGGTGTGTTTTTCTTGATTATTATTATTTATTAATCTACATTATATCCAATCTTTCTTGATATTTTTCTCTAATCATTGGGCAATTGAACATTACTTTAGTGACAACATAATAACCCTGAAACAGTGAGTTTAACATTGAATAAAAACTCTATGAAGAGAGAGACATGGTGTTTTAATTAAACATTATATTCTTAGAGCCTAGTGATTGGCAAAAAATGTATACTGAAGAATACTTTTGAAAGAGTGAATGTAGTTTTTTCAAAAATAGTTATATGTTTTGAACTTTGAGATAATCTTTATAAAGGCTTTAACCTTTTAAATTTACAGCTGTTTAATTTGTATGAACGGAGCTAGATTCTGGCTTGATATATATTTGACTTGATATATTGCCACAGCTACTTCTTGTAAAGTGTGATGTAGCCATAAAATGAAGTAACTTATAAAATTTAGGTATTTTATTGGATATTCAAAGCAGGCCTATAATATTGAAAACCATTGCAAGTAAATATTTTACATCATACTATTTAGTGATGAGTTTAACTGAAAATTAAACTTATTACATTATTACAAATGATGACTAGATAATTTCTAATGTGTTTATAATAAGTTTTCTGAAGTAACTGATCTAGAAGCAACGCCCTTTGGAAATACTTTTTTTTTTCTTTTTAAAGAGAGACTTTTCTATGGTTTAAGAATGGATGGATAAACAGATTTAAAAGTCAAAGTTTTGTTGAATATAGGAGAAAAACAACTTTTTATATGCCCTATATTCAAAATCTGTGTTGTAGTATTGTCAGGGGGTAAAAATGGCAAAAGTATTTTCTTATTGCTATGTTCCCATTATTTTGTATTTGGTCAACTGGATAAAGATCTTTGTTAATTAAGTGAAAATCCATATTATTTCATCTTGTGTGCCTTTGATTTAAAGTCACATATAAAGCTATGTCAACATTAGTGACACTAAATAAACAAAATATAATTAAAGAAGAAATGCCAAAGCGTGCTTCGGAGGTACCTATGGAAGAAAAAGCACTCACCAAGCAGCAGGTCTCCCCAAACAGAATCTTTCAAGCCCCACAGCACCTGTCTTCATGGTATTCTATGAAAAGAACCAAGCAAACAACAAAGGTTTGTGTGGGTGGCCTCCTACTCACTGTTCATCCCCTTTGACTAAATGCACTTGCCAGTGTTGTTTCTTCCACTGCTGGAAGAATAATGGCTCTGGGCCCTTGACCTCTGCAGTTTTGGATTTCAAACCTCCACTGTGGGTTTCTGCCAATTAAACTTAGATCATGCTTTCTGATTGAGATTATTTAAGACTATCAAATGGAAACAGGAAAATGTCTCTGTAACAATCAGGTTGTTGGACAGAGCTCAGGCTGTATTTAGGTTTTACCATATTGACTCAGTTTTCTCTTCCATGTTGTAGCAATGTTTTAAGGGACATAGTTGGACCTATCATATGCCCAGAGTCTCATGTTAACAGAAGTATGATGGTTCTCCATCTGAAGGGTAGCTATAATCAAGATGGTGAAGAATCTTGGGAAAGTAATAGCAGTGTCCATATATTCCCCAAATCCAGAAAATAGTTGGCCATCAGGGAAGATTCATAATCTTTTTTAAAAAACTTATTTTTATAATTATAAACTTAAGCTGCTGGATTATAGTTATAGTTTACTATATTCGGTTAACACTAGACAATAGTTAATTTCCCCTAGGAAATAATATTATTGCTGAGTGGTGAGTGGGATGAAAATACTGGCTTATATGCATTTGCTGGACACGCATTTAAACACTAGGATTATTAACAGAAGAATTAAGACTTATTTGAATAAAAGCTAAGTGGGCATCATATAGCCTTTTATATTTTATACCTAAGTAAAATGCTGTTTCCCAAGTTTACATATGAGTCTGTAGCCCAACAGAAGAGACATTCTTAAGAATAGATTATTTAAAGCATAAATTATGTTTGGCTGACTTACAAAAGGGACTCCTAAACCAAAGCATATGTGGAAGGTGATGGAGATTTCTAAATTTCAGTTCAGCTCAAAAACATTTTCTGTGCCAGCCACTGAGCTGGAGGCTGAGCTATCATCACCAAATAAGGCCTTGTGCCTTGTCTTACACAGGAGCTTGCCATCCAGTGAACCCACAAAACACCCAAACAGAGGCTGTCAACATACGGTGGCAATGGTTTCAGTTTCAAAATTTGTGCCCCTAAACAATCGTTAACATAGAAAACACACACTCCAAAAATTATATCAGCTGTATATTTGATTTAAATCTCCCATTTGGTTGTCTTCAACCTATGGAATTCAGTTTGTGCAGTCCTATAGCCATGATCGGGAGGCCTGGTTGCTACCCTGACGAAAGCTTTTCTAAGCATTTGTGAGCTTACTGGATCCACCTGAGGCTTGATGTAAATCTTTAGGATGAATTTGGAAATCAAAGATCAGATATCCCTTCTGTGGATGTGCTGGATACTTTTCCAAAGCAACCGAAAACTCTTAAGACAGGTGTGCCAAAACTTAGCGATGTGTTTGTTAAAAACAGCAATGGAAGTGATTTCTAAACCCACAAACATTAAGGGGAAAAATTATCTATATATGTATGTCTGAGCATGTAACTAGGGTAAAGCATTATAATGCCTCATTTGTATATTTAAAATACATGGTTTTCACATACAAAAAAATGGGGAATTATCTTTAGTTTTTACTATTGCTCATTTCCCTTGGATTTATGGTCTCAGAACTAAAGTATAATGAATGTCTGTTTTAGGAGGGAGTTTCAGACAAATGTTTCCTATGATGAAGGTTTCAAATTATAAAAGGTAAAAGAAACAAAAATAAGCCTAAAAAACCAAAAGCTCTTATACAAGTCTGAGTGTTGCAGTGAAGGGGACAAATAACGTGACTCTAAGGAAGGAGTACAAACTTCATTCTTTTTAGATACCACTCAGTTCTAGCATGTCTAGGGTTCAGTTATATTCCAATTTAAGTTGGAGTGAAAGATTTATTTCCTCCCTAAACTATGATTCCTAAATTAAATGGAAGAGGAAATTGTAGAATTATCTCTACTTCAAGGCTGGAGCCCATATAGGCTAAAATGCATTTGACCTAATTAAACATCCCAGGACTGGGGCACCTGGGTGTCTCAGTCAGTTAAGTGTCCAACTTTTGGTTTTGGCTAAGGTCATGATATCACGGTTCATGAGTTCAAGCCCTGAGTCGGGCTCTGCACTGACAGTGGGGAGCCTGCTTGAAATTCTCTATCTTCCCCTCCCCTGCTGTCTCTCTCAAAACAAACAAACAAACAAACAAACAAACAAACTTAAAAAAAAATCCCAGGGCTGTGTGGGATGATATAACAAGAATCGTCTCTGATCTGTACCTAGCAGCTTTATGAACTTGGATGGCTCAACCTGATGTAACTCAAGCTTCTTGTTTCTATTGATCTTGGTAGGCATTTAAAAAATATCCTGTTCATTTTTTGCACTCTTATTTGAGTATATGTGATTTGTAAACACAGATATTTGATGCCATGACTTACTTTATTTAGTGGTTTCCTCGTCTATAAAAATAAGGACTAAAATTCCTCCTCAAAAGCTCTGTGGTTTTATGAATTTACAACATAAAACTCTAATTTCAAACTATCCTATGAACAGTACTCTGGTTTGCTGTACATTATTCACACAGGTTTTTCAGTTTAGAGTATATCTGGATATCTAGATAACCAAACATTTTCTTCTGAGGTCTAATGTCAGGCCATCAATTAAACTAGATGGAAGGCCTACAGGCAAACATCTTTGTTCTATCATAGTATAGATCAGTAGATCTCAAACCTGCTTGAGATTCAGTATTGTCAGGAAGATTTCTTTAAAGTATGCATTGTTGAGCCCTACCCAAAGGAATTGTGATCCAGTGGTTTACAGTGGGGCCTGGGTTATTTATTCTTATAAGACTCTCCTGAAAGCCTTCCTCTTATACAGAAGGATTTAGTAGTCTACACTATCTAGAGTAGCAAATGCCTAGTGATACTTTCAACATGTCAATGCTTTAAGTGTGGTTGAGTCCTTTAGACATATTAAAAATAAGGTGAAATTACAACAATATCTTAGATAACCACATATCAGGGTCCAGTATCCAAACACTATGGAAGTTTCAGTGGAGAAGAAAAAATTATCAGCCTGACAGATTCCATTTCCTACTTTGTGAATATAGAATATCCTTGGCCACATTTAGAGACATCACATTTAATAACAAGACATTAATAAACTTGTCTTGCAACTAAGACACTAGTAAATGCTTAGCTGTTAAAAGTCTGTGAGCTGGTAAAAATTCTTAGTTTGCTTAGCTAGCAAAGAGCTTTTAGTTCCTTTATATAGTCTTCATGCTAAGTCTGATCAAACTTACTGGTCATTACTGGTCTGATCAAAATGTTCCCTCAATATTACTGTCAAGCAGTAGAAGGTCTGGAGAAAGGGAGGAGCTGCTGGTCATACTATCGAGAAAATTTTTGATACATTTAAGTGTTCATAATTTTGTGATTTTAATTTTTTTATAATATATTTGTGGATAGAGAAAAAACCATATCAATTTATGGCTACTAATTTTTTAAAAATTTTTAATACACCTTAGGACAAAAATTAATATTTTAATATTTTATCTAGTAATAAGCAATTCTAAGATGTCCTGTCTGGGGAATGAATTATGTAATTTAAACTTTTTGGGGGGTCTTTTCTAGCTTTTTCCTTCCTTTTTACACGGCTGAACATGTGCGAAATTATTATTTTATTGCATAATTTGTTGAGTTTAAGAATATATGTCATGTGGACACGTTCTGAAAGTTCTAATTCCCTTTAATAAAGGACCCCATGTCATTGCTGCCAAAGCCAGCATCACTTGAAGCATTGCTGTTCTCTTCTTGGAAGTCAGGAATTGGACTCTAATTTAAAGAACACAGATAGATACATGAGAAGACAAAAAGAAATGAAAATGAATTAAACTCAGGAATTAATTTAAGAAAGGTATAGTTGGAGATGAAGAGAGGTGTTTTTCACTAACATACATTGATGACGAAATTTGTGAGGTTAGGGCCTCAGTGACTGCTCCTCCTGATCCCATTATCCAGTGGCATGTGGTTGTTAGAATGAAATAAGAGGGAGGAAGAAGGGAGGAAAGGGAGGATAGGGCTAATGTTGATTTTTGCTTCAAGCTCAACCCCAGGGGCTGTAATTTTCATTCCAAAGCCTAGGGGAGGCAAATGGAGTGACCATTTAAGTTGATAACCCGCTTGAATTTCTGCCATACTTGTTGGGGGTGCGGTTCCTCTTGGTTCACACCAAGGGCCATAGGCCCAGATAAAGGATCAGGTCCATTTTCTTTTCAGTTCCAGCTTCTTCAGCCTTGGAGACATGTAAATGAATGAGTGTCACCCAGTAACAGAAGTCAATAAGATAATAAGACATCATTTATAACATATTTTTCTAGAAAAGAATTTATATGCACAATACTTCTTTGTTTATTAATCCTTAAACTCTAAGCCTAAAGTACACAGTTTTTATCGGCACAAATTCCTCTTCTGACCTACTTTCTCCATCAGGATTATGTGTCCTTTGAAAATCTCTGGTGGGGGTGTCACCATTATTTGAATGCAGTGCAGCATGGCAGTGCCACTCTCTCCCTGCCTTTGCTAATCCTTGTTCCTTCAGGTTATCAAATTGTTAGTTCGCCGGAAATTCATATTCATGGTTGTTTTCCGTTGTTGTTGCTTGAGTGTTGATGTTTTATTGTGTCTCACAAGCAGGCACACTTCATCTGTTCTGTGTAGGAGAAAATGGACAGAAAAGAGCAATTGTCTTAATATGCAGCCTCAAAGGGTCACTTTTTAAACTCAGATTATCTATCAAATCCATTGTTATCCCGACACCTTTATGAAATTGGAAGAAAGGTGAATTTTTACCTGCATATTCATGGAGAGCCCTTCCATAAATAATAATAATTTTAAACCTCTAAAAAATTTGGTGACAATATTTAAGAATTCCTTTGCTAATTTATGAAAGACTATTCAAAACTGTATTATCCAAATACATTTAATCCAAATATCTCCTCACACACAGCCCCTTTTTAAGAAGCAACTAATAAATTCATAAAGGCTTATCTTTTATATAAATACATGATAATGAGATTGCTAAATACATGCCAAGTCTAGTTAAAACAACATGAGTGATTGAGAAAAGTTTATTTTTTTAAAGAACTTCATGGTGAACAGAAATTTAAACGCAAGCAAAACTAGTAATCTCCCCAGCTCAAACTGGTGTTAACAACTGAATATCAATGAAGGTAAATTGTTAACATTATAATCTCTTTTTATTGCTCTCGGTTCCCTTGCGTTTACATCATGTGTATTCTACTGCAGTCTTTCAGGCTTGTGATTAAGGTCAAGGACTCTGGGGTCAGACTTCTCAGGGAGTCAGGCCTGATTCTGTCATTTAATAGATGCTGTGAATGTGGGCATGCTTTGAAACATCTGCACCACGGTTTCCTCACCTGTGTAAGGATAAAAATAGTTCTCATACATATGGTAGCCATCCATCTCAGTTTGCCACGGATAGTCCCCGTTTATACCAGTTGTCCTGAAGGAATTATTACTAGTTCCCGTTTCACATTCAAAAATGTCCCATTTTAAATGATAAAATATAAAGTCTCTTTTCTTATATGGCTACTGTAAAGAATAAATAAGCTGATCCATAATTATATAAAGCACTTATAGAAATGTTTCTTATTAATACAAGATTATTATATTTCTTATCTATTTTAATTCCATGTAAAGAAACACAATTGACAAGGGAAATCCAAAACAGCTGTCCATGCCCTTGCATAGTAACATAATGGAAAATGGAGAAGCATGACATCCTCAACACTCTGAAAATACTATTTTCAAAAGATCTGGTTGTGTCTTTTCTTACATCTAAGTATCCTAACAATATATTCTGTCAGTGGGTCCACAGTTTAATAATTTAAAATCACTAGAATAATAAAATGCAAAAATAGAAAATAATGTTATTGGTACAAAACATATATGGAAGTTAGTGTTGAGCTTTCAAGCAGCTGTTATTTTAGGCCCATAAGAGGTTGTGTATTAGCCATAATATAACTGGATTTAGTTGCTGGGTAAATATCCTCTCCATAAAGGTATAAAAGCACAGATGGCCAACCATTAATACAACGGATGCAGGCCTGATATTCAGCTGATAAGCATCAACTTGCCTGTACTGATATTAAAATATTGAAAAACCCCAGGTGACTTTTTCCCACTTTGCTCACATGAGCTCTACCCCACCACCTTGGTCTCACCCAGGATCCAACAACTAAAAGGTTCCTTTCTGGCCCACCAGCAGGTCCCCAGTATTGGGTTCCAGCTTTAGTCTGTGACCTTTCTAATGGGAATTCCTTTGCTGTTCCTTTAATAATCCCAAATGGATGGCAGGGAAAATTAT
This sequence comes from Acinonyx jubatus, assembly GCF_027475565.1. NCBI lineage: Eukaryota > Metazoa > Chordata > Mammalia > Carnivora > Felidae > Acinonyx > Acinonyx jubatus. The sequence continues at coordinate 82,678,456 of NC_069383.1, forward strand.
CCCAAAGCATGAGCAAGTAAAGAAGAGTAAGTCTCCTCTTCCCATGTAGATTCATAAGCTGCCTTCTTGTGCAGTTCATGTGGAGTCTTCTCTAAAGTTCACTTCAAAGAAAACTGATGGGAACCCTTGGAAGGGCTTTCTATCATTTTCTTTGACAGCTTTTTTTAGTGGAGCATATGATTTTCCAGAATTATAAGAATAACCTCAGCAACCTCACTTAAAGCACATAACCTGTTTTTCTGGATCATTCTGATGTCTAAATTTGTAATCATACTGTATTAGAGAAAAGTTTTTTTTTTTTTTTTAATGCATAATGACCTGAGTTTTCACTGTGGAGAGTAAGATAGTGAAATTATTTCATTTTCTTTGAAAGGATGTCAAAAAAGAATATCCTTTTCTTTTGAAGAGCTTTATGAATAACAAGTGACACCAGCTATAGTTCCAAGGGGACACACATGCATTTTGTACCAGTGACATTGATAAGGTCAGGGATTAAGCTTCGTATGTAACAAAAATTCAATAGTAATGCGGGAGTCGACATATGGGAGTTTCTTGACTCTCCACGGGGTTGCTTGCAGAGACCTGACTAGGGAATGTAATAAACAGTTTCTTCTGCTTCCAAGAAATTGTGCCTGAGTCTCGCTAAAATGCCAGGGTGCTGGTGAAATGCTCCATCCCTAACAGCGCTCTGTGTTTGTACTAGCAGCTTAAGTAACTCTGCGTAAGAATAATAAACTCAGGCATTTAGAGATGACAGAGGGTTTCCGAAGTGTGGGAAAAAACCCCAACCAAACAAAAGTGTTCAAGGATCTTCCCCTTTCGATCATGTTTTTAACATGCTAAAATGAACGTTTTCACTGGTGTCAGTTTTGATGTGTGAATGCAGCGAACACTGGTTTTAGTAGTGGATTATACTAAACTTTTTTTTTCCCTTTAATGCTTGGCCTCCCCTGTGGCCGTTTTGGACTATAACTTCCTGTTCTTTACATGTTCTGATACCATTATCCATAAAAATGCAGCTCTTCCATCCTGATCCACCAGAACGTCTCAGCTGATGCCAGCACTGGGTTGTTTACCTATCCTCTGAACTCAGAGATAGTGATTTCTGTCAATGGCACTACATATAGGCTAACCAACGGGCTCCCTGAAAGATAGCTACATCCTAATCCCCAGACCCTATAAACGTGACTTTAGATGGCAAAATTGACTTCACTGATATGAACAAATTTAAACTCTTGAGATCTGGAGATTATCCTGGGTAATATCCAGGTGAGACTTCAGTACAATTACATGTTTGCTTATCAGATAGTGATAGAGAAATTTGAAATCGAAGAGGAAGAGAAGGAAATGGGACCACAGAGGGAGAGACTGAAGTGAGGTGGTTTCAAAGCCGGGGAATGTCAGTAGCCCCGAATCTGAAAGAGACAAAGAACAAGTCTCTTCTAGAGCATGCAGAGGGGATGTGTCCTGCCAACGGCTCAGTTTCAGCCTGGTGATACTGATTTTGGAGTTCTGGCCTCCAAAACTGAGAAAATACATTTCTGTTGTCTTTAACCACAAAGCTCATAGTAATTTGCAACAGCAACACAAAAACTAACCCACCCTGATTCAGAAACTACACATGTATAGATTTAAATACCTCTTCTTTTTTAAAATACAATTTTCAACAAATCAAACACAGGTACAGGGGCACCTCAGTGGCTCTGTTGGTAAAGTGTCTGACTTGATTTTGGCTCAAGTCATGATCCCATGGGTCATGGGATCCAGCCCTGCGTGAGGCTCTGCTCTCTTTCTCAAAATAAACAAACTTAAAAAAAAAATAGGTACAGGAAAAGTACAAAAATATTCTGTACCAATGAGTTATCATGTGACTTGGCACAAAGAAACCATACTTTCATCCAGACTGAAAAATCTGTGTCCTCCTTTGTCCCTCTCAATTCTTATTATCCTTGAATGTAACCAGTGCCCTAACTTCTAACAGCATTGTTCAGTTTTGCCTGATTTTGAGCTTTTTATAATTGAACTATATAGTATATTTTACTTTTGTCTGACTTATTTTTTTTGAGTCATTGACATTATGAGTAGAAGTAGTTCAGTCTTTTTTATTTTTTTTTTAATGTTTACTTATTTTTGAGAGACAGACAGACAGACAGAGTGTGAGTGGAGAGGGGCAGAGAGAAAGGGAGACACAGAATCCAAAGCAGGCTCCAGGCTCCTAGCTGTCAGCACAGAGCCCGACGCAGGGCTCAGACCCACAAACTGTGAGATCATGACCTGAGCCGAAGTTGGATGCCCAAGTGACTGAGCCACCCAGGTGCCCCAGTTCAGTCATTTTTTTTTTTTATTGCTGAGTACCACGCCTTATAGGAAAATATCATACTGTATTTATCCATTTTCCTGTTCATAGACATTTATGTCATTTCTGGATTGGGGCTACTGTGAATAAAGCTGCTATGAACATTCATATACATGTGTTCTGGCACATACATAGGAATTGAGTAAGTGGATCATATAGTATGCATATGTTCAAATGAAGCAGATAGAGCCAAATTATTTTCCAAAGTGGTTATTACAAATTTATATTCCTTCCAGGAGAATATGAAAATTCCATTTGTTTTATATCCTTGCCAAATTTTGGAATTACTGTCTTAATTTTTTTTTATTAAAACAAAAGATTTAGCTATTCTGGTATATTGTGGTATCTCATTATAGTTTTAATTTTTATCCTCTGGATAAATAATGATTTTGGATACCTTTTCAAATGTTTCTTGTTCATTTGGATATATTATAGGGCAATTATTTCAAGACATTGCACATTTTATTATAGTTTATGTTTTTCTTCCTGATTTCCTGGAGTTCTTTATCCATTCTGGATATCAGCACTATGTGGGTTATAAGAGTTAAATATTTTTCCATTAGGCTTTCTTTTTAGCACATTCAATGTTGCATAAATGGAGGTTCCAACTTTTAATGTATTCCAATTCATTATTCTTTTCTGTTGGTGTGTGTGTGTGTGTATATATATATACATATATATATGTATGTATTTAACAAATCTCTACCTATTCAAAGCCCATGAAGATAGTCTCTTATATTATCCTCTCAGGGGTTGTTGTCTAACTTTTCCATCTATAATAGACCTGCCTTCCAGAAGCAATATACACATTTATATTTGTACCGATTGAAGTTGAGAGTATCTGTTACTCTATACCCTCATCTATAGTGTTTCTTTTCTTTTTGTTTGAAAAAATATTATGCAAAGGTACATTATTATCCACTATATTCAGTAGCATCTCCCTTTAAGAAAATGTATTTTTATGCATACAGTTTTTTGTTATACATGGATTAGAGGCCTTGATAAAAAGTAACATATAGTCTATTAGTTTAAAAAATATATTAAGACTTTAAAATCAGGGAAAAGTATTTTTTCAGCAATGGTAATTTTTCTTTTTACATATCTATTCAGCAAAAGCATCAATAGTTCTTTAATTGCCACCATTAGTAAAATTTAGTCTTGCTACTTCTAGATCTGGTTTGAAATTTTAGGTGGAAAGGCTGTTTATGAGTGATATAAAATAAAGGCTAAATAACTATTCTTATATTATTTTTCATGCATTACAGTAACTGTAGGAGATTACGCATCATCTGCTCATGGTGGAATTAGATAGACATACTTAAGGCTAAATTTAGAAACTTATCTGCAAAATGATGTTTTGTCTGACATTCATATACTGGGTTAAAGAGGCAGCAAAAGCTCTTAGATTAAGAAACATGGGTTTCTGTAAAACGTGGTAAGGGAAAGGTGCCGAAGTGGATTTATGAGTGATCTTATCATCTATTCTGCAAGGGATTGTGTTCAGTTTCAAGAGAGGGATTCCAGAGCCAGAAAAAGAATTCCTTGATCTAGATTCCACAATAAAATCATCATGAGTAGATCCATCTTAGATTAAAACGTGAAAAGAAAACATGGGATGCAAATGACTATTTTCTATAAACTACATAAGCTGGATAAATGATATGTTAGAAAGAAACACTAAATTAAAATAAGATAAAGGGAAGGATGACAAGAAAGAATGCTTGACTTGAAGAAAAATTTGGACTTGGAGTATTTTGCCTGTTTTTAAAAATATACTTAACAGAGGAATTGAGAGAATAGAAATCCTTTGATGAATAAAACATCAATAACTGTAAAAAGGTTGGGACTAAGAAGTTGTTTTAGACTTATCTAATGGAGGCTTTCTTTTTTCTCTTCCAAATGTATTAAGAGAAGGAACTTTTGACAGTGACCTATGACCTGACCTTGAATGTTATTCTATGTGCAGGGTATGGAGACAAGAAGGCAGTAAAGTTATCATCTAATAAATAACAATTTTTAAGTTGATTGTATGCACTAGTGTGTACTAGATAGGCATAGGGATCTCTTTATAGATGGAGGATTTTAGTCAAGAGAATATATGGCTTCCTAAAAACAAACGAAAAAAAAAAAAACAAGAAAAGAAAAACAGAGAATACATGACTTCCTAAATCAAAAATTAGAGCTTCAAGTAAGTTATGAGATTAAACAGGGGGCATAGTTCTAGCCTAAATCCAAAAGGAAACATTACTTGAAATGTTTTTTATTTATTTTCACAAACTTAAGTTATTTATGTTTTTATTCTGAGTATCATATCAGAGGAAACTAGAGATATACAAATTGAAATTTAGTTAAGTACACATGTCTAACCATTGTTCAGAAATTATGTAACTGCTTCTGAGACACTAGGATTAGGTGCATGTGTAGCAATGGAAATAATATCAGGAAAGAAGAAAAAGCATTTTCTAGATAAAACTGGAAAGAATTCCATCTATGTTGAGATAGGGGTTAAGAGTAGTTTTAAAAAATCTTAGAAAAGACCAATGCTAGAAAGGATCTTATTAATTGGTTCAATTCTGTTATTTACAGATGCAAAAACTAAGGCTGAATTAGATATGTATAAGAGTAAAAGGCTGGTTTTAAGAACAAGATTGTTGTTTGCTACTGATTCTCTTTCTAATAAATGCCTCTGCCACCTGGCTGTTTGTAACCGTGGCTCTGCTGCCTGCTCCCTCAGTAAGCCCTGTGTAAATTGCTCAGTATTGGTAGCCTTGTTGACTAATCATGCTGTTGACTCACTCATTGTTTGTCCTAATTGTGGCACAAGCAAAATGAGAATGCCAAGTGAATTTGCTCCTATTACTTTTGTAAAAGGAAAAACAAACAAACAAACAAACAAAAACCCAACTTGTTTGTACCAGCATTATTCAAGTGTGATCCTCCATAACTGGAGAGAATGCCAACAGTTGTTACCAGTCCACAACGTGGTAAATACAGAAAATCCTAGTACAGACATTGACATCTACCGAATCTAATGTTAAGAAATCTGGGCTTTTATTTTGTATGGCTGAGTTGCTGCTGTTAATTTTCATGTGCCCAGATATTTACTTTTATTATGTTACAAAAATTAAAACAAAACAAAGCAAAAAACACTTGTTCTTCACCACTGATCATTTGAAAAGGATTAGGCTATAACACTGTCTCAAATTCCCTCCCTGATAAATGACAAATACTTTAAGTCAGGCAACATCACCTGCTGGGACATATAATCCTTTCTCTTCTCTTCTCCCTCCCCCTCCCAAATTGGGTTGAAAATTAAAGGACTTTTACAGATCCATTTAAACAATTTTCATTGAATAGATATAGTTTTCCAGTCTCTTTAAGGCATTCTGGAAGTTTCTAAAATAAATAATAAAATTTTTAAGAAGTGCCTAGATTGGGGGAAAATGAGTCTGGGTAGGTCTAATATGTGTAAGAATGAATGTGTACTCAAAGTGTTAAAGTGTAAAAAACTTTAGAGTCAAGCTTTCCTGGATTCTGGATTCCAATCCCAATTTTACTACTCCTTAGCTATAGTGGATCAGCCCCTATTTGACTCCTCTAACAGTAGTTTCTTTATAAGACATAAAGTATTATATACAAATCTCATAGTGCAAGGATTAAATATATGTAATTAAAACACATCTTAGTGCCAGAAAAAATAGTATGTTATTAATAAAGGTAAGTCATTCTCATTTCTCACAGGAGAAAGTGAGAATTGGGAAAGACTTCATAGAAATTATAGTGTTAGTTAAGCCTTAAAAATATGGAAAAGTTAGCCAGGCAAGTAAGACAAAGAAGACTAGTGTGAACATAGCTGATAAGCATGACATAGTAAGATGTTTTTCAGACATTACAGGTAGCTCTACTGCAGGAACAAAAAAGATCAAGGAGAAAATACCAGGTGTTAGGGCTGAGGCGCTAAGAGAGTGGGTCAAGTCATGAAAAACCTTGCTTTACAAACTTGTAGGCATGGGATTTTCCCTTTAGATAGGACATTTATAACCTGGGTACATGGACCACCTCCTCCCCACCCTCCCACCCCCGCCGCCCTCATTGAACATCGGAGTGATACCTGAATGAATTCCAGGGTATCAGTGACATCCTGAAGTGTGCAGCATTTTATGACTATAATCGCATAGGAAATTTCTGAGGAAAAGAAAGGCTGTAAGACTTGCTAGATTCTTAAAGTGCCCCCACAGCTTCTGACATGCTCAGAATAATCAGTTTAGAAATAGGAAGTCACTGAATAGACTTAAAGTAGGACAGGAGTGCTGTGTAAAAGCCATCATCATGCTTAACTTTTAGATGGTAGTTAACTCAGGTGGAAACATGAAGCTGATGTGAGAATTCCACTTGATTTGTAGGGTAGGGTCACAGTTGTTGTATCTGTAGCATCCAGAACACAGACTGCCTCATAGTGCCCATGTTTTCCCAACATTCAGTAAATATTTGAACAAAGGATAAGACTGATGGCAGGCAGAGAAATTATCTATTTCATGCAATTATCCAGTCAGAGATGACACTACAAGTGTCTAGAATTAAAGAGTGGTAATTGGAATAGAGAAGAAAGGATAGATTCAAGAGACATTTTAGAGGTAAATCGGCAACACTCAGCCACTCAGCAACTGATTGGTTGGCTGTGAGGGAGGAATTGAGAATGATATCCTGGTTTATAGGTTGGATGATGGATTCCTGTGCCATTCTGTGCCTGTCTTTAAAGATAGTTATCTTCTACTGCCTTGTATATTACTACAGCAAAATAATGAGCCTGTAATTGTTCTAACTACTTTAATTTATTAACTTAATTAATCCTAAAAAACCAATGAGATATATGATTTCATCATCCCCATTTTATAGATGAGTAAACTTAGGCTCCAAAGAACTAAGTAATTTTGCAAGACACAAAAGATGTGGCAATGAGAGTGTTTACCCTGACATCCTGACCACACTGAACATGACAGAACTTATAGGACTATAATGAAGATAAATGATTATTTATGGAAAATCTTAGAAAATATTATTGGACAAACATTTGCTTCATTATCATTATTAGTAATAACATGATAATTAGGCGGATGGGCTTTTGCAAGGGAAAACTGTGAACTTTAGTACAGCTTATAACAGTCGTTTCTTTTAAGGGAAAATTAGTTTTGAATCTAAAATAATTAGCTTGAAGATTTGTATTGTATTTATATATCAGTTGGGGATCTTCAGTACCAAAACTTAGGGAGAAAGCTTTTCTGCACAGATGATATAGTTGTGCATGGCCCTTCAGTGCCTCTCACTTGTGTCTATCTCATGCATTTTTGAGACCCTCCAAATTCTTTGTAGAAACAGGAGAATTGAGCCAAAGTATAAATTATCTCTAATCTTCACACAAAGCTTTGTGAAGAAAAACAGTCTCATCTTTTGGAACACCTTAAATTCTTTGTCAAATTATTTTTGTTTTTTAAGTCATTGTCTTTGTCAAAAATTCACACATAAATGCATAGACTCCAAAAACCATTCTGCTAGTCACATACTGATATTAATTCTCTCCCAAACAGCATAATATTTAGAATAAATTTGAGACTTAAGGCCAGAAACAATATTAAGGACTTGAAGATAATACATTTTTATTTTCTATTTTCTATGACATAGAAAATAAAATGGGAGGACATTGTTTAAAAAATTTTTTTTTCAACGTTTATTTATTTTTGGGACAGAGAGAGACAGAGCATGAACGGGGGAGGGGCAGAGAGAGAGGGAGACACAGAATCGGAAACAGGCCCCAGGCTCTGAGCCATCAGCCCAGAGCCCAACGCGGGGCTCGAACTCATGGACCGCGAGATCGTGACCTGGCTGAAGTCGGACGCTTAACCGACTGCGCCACCCAGGCGCCCCAAGGAGGACATTGTTTAGATAAAGCGAACAGGGATATTCCTCAGATTAGGTGCCAGTTAAGATCTGAATCATAAGAAGGAGGCAAGCTTGGGAAGATCTTAGTTAATTTCCTTGGCAATCACCCTGGTACTGCAATTTTCCACAATTTTGATGTGTTCAACAGATCTCTGAATAAGTATTTCTGGAAGGAACTATTTTTATCCCTATGAATATTTATTTTTAATAAGCAATTCACATATATCTTCTGTATATTAAAATTTGAAAACCACTTCTTTACTAAGAGAAAAGTGAAGGAGACCAAGTCCTCCAGCTGAATGTGTTCTCATCTTCCATGAGGGCCTGTGGACTATGGAATTTGAATCACACAGACTTACATCCAAAACTTGGGAAAGTTACCCAAGATTCATCCACAATTTTTTCATATATTTGTGCAGAAAACAGTAGGACCTGATTAGTAGGATTGCTGTGGAGATTAAATAAGGCAGTGCAAACTTTTTTAGTAAATTGATAGGTACTTCATATATTCTCAGTAGGTAGTAGCTAGCATGAGTAGTAAGTTAGGAGAGACAGACTAGAAAAAGATGAAGAAAAGTATTTTTAAAAAAATCATTTGGGGCTCCTGGGTGACTCAGTCAGTTAAGCATCTGACTCTTGATTTCAGCTCAGGTCATGATCTCACAGTTTGTGGGTTCAAACCCCACGTTGGGCTCTGCACTTACACGGAGCCTGCTTGCAATACTCTGTTTCTCTCTCTACCTCTCCCTTGCTCTCTCAACCTTGCTCTCTTTGAAAATAAGCAAATAACAAACAAAAAAATCGTTTGCTTTTTGGGGCATCTGGGTGGCTTAGTCAGTTGAGCATCTGACTCTTGATTTTTGGCTAGGTCATGATCCCAGGGTCATGCCCCATGTTGGGCTCCATGCTGAGTGTGGAGCCTGTTAAGAGTCTCTCTCTCTCTCTCTCTCTCTCTCTCTCTCTCTCTCTCTCTCTCTCTCTCCCCCCCCCGCCCCTCCCTCACTTGTGTGTGTGTGTGCATGCGCACTCTCACCCTCTCTCAAAAAAAAAGAATTATTTGCTTTTGCACTGAAATTTGAGAATTATTTTTGCTAGAATTTGGAAGCATTATAACTTTTTATTGGTATACAAATTTTACTTCAATATAAATTAGACATTAATTCACAGACTTTATTTAGCAGGATCAGCTCAGAAAACAACTGCAGAGTAATGCCCGAAAGCTATGACAGTGCACAAATAACTTGTTTAAAATGGAGACTTTCATCTTGGAATAGAGACTAACACTGATGAATGATAGCCACTATGCTTCAGGTGCTTCACACATTTTCCCTATTAGCATAATTGTTCCACAGGATAGGTATTTTTCCATCATTCAGGTGGGAGCACTTAGGCACCAATAATTTAAATAACTTGCCTAAAGCCACATAGCTAGTCAGATGCAGTGCCAAGACTTGAGCATATATCTGTCTTCAGACATCAGACTTTATTCCAGAAATGCATTTGGTTAAAAAGGCACAAAAACAGAACATAAAAAGAGTTTCATTTAATTATCTGTATGTCTTAGGTTAATATGATTTTTGGACGTGAATTGTACTAACTTGAATTAATTGTCCACTAACTAGGACGTTAAAAGACAATCTTAGTTATTCTTACATTCATTATTTATGAGTAATAAAACTTGCAAAGCTTTAAAATTATGGAGGTACAACTTGTATTTTTCTTTGATGAAGAGAAACCAAAGTCAAATGCCTAACTAGAAACCTGTTTATCCACTTTCTGGTTTTAGGGCATAAAGTGGCTTGTTTTACTTAATCTTGCTAAGTCATTTGAACTGTGTGATGTGAAATCCCTCAAATAACACCATCCCAACTCGCTACACCTGTCGTTTTGCCTAGTAAACTATGTTTTGCTTTTTGAGACTCAGGAGAAAAACTGGCTATAAATCAGTGGAATGAAACTTCCCTCCCCGTTAAAAAGACGACTGTGAGCTGTTAATACTCAGGTCAAACTTTTGGTTTCCCATAGCCTGTCAGTTCCTCTTTTAAGTGTGCCTTATTTCCACAAAAAGATTTTACTTGTACTCTGAAAATTAAAGAGACAGTCTTGGCTCATGGATGCAATAGCATTTTGTAAAATAAATATGCTTTGAGTCCATATTCTGCTATTCTCCTTGAAGTGCCTCCAGGAATGATAAATATTTTGTTTCCAGAGCAAAAGCAGAAAAGTGCAACAATAATCTTCTCTTTTGAAAGACTGAATGATGCTGCATCCACTCCATCTCAAAATACCAACATGTGAAATTTGGAATCAAAACGGTTTCCCAATCTAGGATGAAGAAAAGAGAAATTGTATAGACAATGTATATGCAAGCCATTGTATACATGATGAGTCTTAGGCTTTTCAAAGCTGCAGGAAACGTGGTCAGATCCTTTGTGTTTTCTCTTGAAAAGAATCAAAGGGGAGCTCTATTACTTTGTAGAGGCACACTCCCGAGGACTCCCTTCAAGTCTCTTCTCCAGCAGCTGAGCACTGAGAGTCACTGACCTTGTATTTTAGACAGTGTCAGGGGAGAGAGATAAAGAAGAAAGGAGAAAAGAAGTTTTCTGCACTGAATGACTGGCAAATGTGTTTAAAGTGAAATGAACATGTCTCTACTGTCCTCTACATTTTTCCAACTTGTTTCTTTGTTTTGAAGCCAAATGCAGTAATTTGGCTAAACAGTGAGTCACACTGAATGAAATAATGTTTAGATAAAATAGCTGTCTTTTTAGGAAAACATCTCTGTATTTCTTTGTTCATGAAGCCTGGTTCTTTAGATTTGAGATTTTATTGTATACAGTTTATGATATTTTTCTGTGTGCAAATGAAAATGGGTTTAAGAATGCATCAAGTGAAAGCAGAGTTCAAGAATTTTGGTTGGTGGGAGAGCTGGGTTATTAAAGTCCAAGTAGTCTGTCTTACTAAAAGTTGTGGGTGGTCTTCCATCATCCTGAAAGAATCTAGGGATCAAAAAAATTTGGCAATACAGAGCTGTTTCCCAGCTAGTGATAACTGGTATTCCTTTCTTTGTGTGGTTCAACATTTAGTTAGGTGTGGTACAACCAGACTCCTGGATGAGAATATTTTTAAATCATAAAGGTCTGTGGAGAAAGTTTGCACTGCCTGATTCTCGATTAAAGAGTAATTATAATTCTTCAAACTGACAGAAGCTTAAATTGAGCCACCAGTATTAACAGACTCTTATTTTTAACTGAGCACATCATGAAGAAGACTGTTAACCCAGTTGAGCATTTTCCAAGACTTTTGTCTATGCATATTCATTTCTATGCAGACACCTTATAGTTTAGTTATACAAATATTTTATTCTACTTTATTCACTCACTATCATATCAGAAGATAATCATGCTCTGAGAACCCCTTAGTAGCAGAAATATCTTCCTACCACAGACTCCTAAGTGATCATGTCTTGCACTTTCTCAGACTTTTTTTCCACTGGCACCTTACGCAGCTTAGGAAAAATCAGCCACTTTGGTTTGATACACAAGGAGTTTGCATCCCTGCATGTTGCTCGTGTGACATTCAAGAAGTTTGCTTTTTGGCATGTTGGTTGACTCCTTGCTTCTGCTTAACAAAGTCCACCCAAATCCTCTTCTTTATCACCTCCAAAAACTTCCTATTATCCTTGGATCTCCCATCTCAGGACTTCTATTCAAACTCTTTCCATTCCCTGGAAAATGTTTATTTATTAACTTATATTTATTCCTTGGGCCATGGCTTATATGACACTTCCCTACAGCGGCTTTTTCTGACTCCTGATGTGTGGCAGCCACCCTTGCCTTATACGCTTATCCTGTCTTCTACCATACTTTGTTGGTGTTTGGTAAATGTTAGCATTTATCACTGTGATTATTAGTTTAATAGATAAAGTGGCTCAACTAATATTTGTTGAATGAAGAAATAACGTCAAGCATTTCCTTCTGTTTAAGATTTCCTTGTTATTTCCAGGAAGCCTTGACCTTCCTTCTTTAGTGCTCCCTTGATTTCCTGAGTCATCTTCTTGTACTCATAGCTGTTTGTATCCCTCCCATTCTGCACTATCCACTTTGAGGAGAGAGACCAAGAATGTTTATCTTTTTACCTAGCCCTGGCTTATCTACTGTCTACTGAATGATTGAAAAAAATATATACCTCAAAAATATTTTAATTTTGTGTAGAGCTAATATACTATATTATATAAAAGGTAAGCTTTGTGTCATAGAGAATTGTGGCACGAAGGTTTAGAAAACTTTGTGGGGGGTGAGATGTGACAAGAGACCTCACTCAGCATATGGAATCTTTACTACTCTTGCTACAACCAAGGGTACTGACTAGAAGTTCCCACTGGAAGGCCACAATGTATCCAAAGGAAGTTTTGTTGGAAGTGTGGAAAACCAATAAATAGTTCAAATTTCAGGATAGACAAGTATTCAATACTACCATAAGGATCTTTCCATATGATGGATCTGGTGTAGTCCCTTGGGGGATTGTCGTGGAGTAGTGGGGTCTGTTGTATTCTGTGTGCTCTGAGATTTTGCTGGTATAATATACCATGTCATCTCTTCACCCCTGCCCTTTACACACGCGTTGGTTTGAGGTATTGTCTTCTTGTCTTTAAACTTTTACGTCTCACCATCCAAAGACCTTTAGCGCTAATATTTTAAAATTGTTCTTCCTAGTCTTGTTTTCATATTGAATATAGCCTGCTTTCGAAACTTAACAGCATGAAAAAATGCTTTCTATATCTCCAAAGCTCTACTTAAACAATTGTAATGAAAGTATAATATCATATTTGGTAGAGATGCACTCATTTACACCATTCTCCAACTGTTATTATATCCCTTTCCTTTTTTTTTTTTTTTGTGGCTTTCTCTTGTGTTTCTGCTTTTGTTTTGCTAACTACCTTGCATCTTCTGCTTTTGAACACCTTGCCCCAAGGCAGTTTTTCCACAAGTGTCAAGAGTTCTAGAAAGGAGGTGTCAGATCAAGTGTTTCCTCCTCCACAAGTTTATCTCCCTTGTTTACATCTCAAGTGGACACTCTGAAGCTGAGGCCCTCCTGGCAGTAGGAACACCTATGATAATGATGACTCAGCACATCCTTGCACCAGCTCCACAATGGCCTCAGATTTGGTTCTGTTTTCCACAAGTTCCTCCCAGTTCAGACAATCTCAAGACTTTTTAGCTATTTCCCAATTGTACATTCTTCATACTCTGAGGTAGAATCTAGCTGCCCCTTTCCATACAAGGAGCCAGAGATTGACACCTAACATCCTTGAAAAGTGCTTTCATGTCTCCCAAGTAAGCTTGGAGGAAGGGAAGTCAGAATGTATAATTCTCCAGTTGATTGAACTGTGTAACACAAACAGAGTATGCTTTAGGTAGGGGAAAGAAAAGCCTTAGTTAGGTTTTGGTTTAGTTTCATTTTTTTCCAGAAGAGACACAGTTTTATTTCTGTGGTCATATTTCTAAGATAGGATTTTAAACATATCCTTTCGTCCTGTCAGATTTATAGTAATATGAAAGATTACATTAGCTTTACAGATTTTGTACAACAGTAGATAATACTTGTAAACAGTGGAAAAGGAATTATTTTCATGGACATTTTTATTGCTGCAGGGAACATTAGAGATTATTCTCCTTAATAAATAATCTCATTCTTCTTTTATTTTGTAGATTTAAGACCTAAAGTCAGGGTGGGTAGAAGGGAGAGATTGGGGGGAGGAGGAAAAATCAAGCCCCTTATCAGCAAATGGTAAAGCTGTTACTTCAGCTCTGGTTGGCTAATTCCAAAACCGATCCTGCCCTCTTACCTCCATAAGCCTTACCTTTTAATAGGAATAGATTATAATCATGTAAACCCAAATATTTGAAATTTGATAGCACTTTTTCTCATTTTATTGGCTCATGCTCAAAATTTTTAATTCACCAAGATTAAAAGATCATAAGACTCAAAATAGCAGAAAAAGGGTAGAATGTGAATGGACAAAGAACTTTGTCTTGGATTCAGAGGCAGTTTTAGCTGTACAGTCTAGTCCCACACCCTCCAATCCATGGTGTTTCAGAATGTTTCAAGTGATCTTCCAGGCAGTCTTTAAGAGAAAACCACTGAGGGAAATTGAGCAAATATCAACAGACTGGAGAGCTGACCTCATCTAGGGGATCAAGGCAGCCTTTATGAAGCATCCAATTTCAGTTACATTGAAACTGCTGCTTGAGTTATGAGTGGAGGTTAAAAAAAAAAGGCAGGAGGAATCCTTTCAGCAGGAGGAAGAACATGCACAAAGGCCCGGAGGCAGAAAGGAGGAAGGCATGTTTAAAAATATGAAAAGAAGGCCAGAAGGGTGAGAACACAATGAAAATGGGCAAATAGTGATGATTGAGGTTTTCTAGTGAGCTAATCTCAAACCAGATCATGGTAAGGACACGAAAAACATCAGATGTTGTTCTGAAAGTAATGGAAAACCATGCCAGACAAGAAGAGGGAGCTTAAAAGTGGACTGACCATATAATTTAACATCCAAACTATGACTCCTTTGAGAGTGCAGAAGAGGTACTATAGATGATTTTGCTGGAAAAAAACTGGACTCTCTGGAGCAAACTAGAATAACTTTCCTTCTTAAAGTCTCCTGTATATTGGCTGATTTTCCCTCTGACAACAACTCCTGGGAGATATTCTGTCTCTACTGTTGTCCTTCCCTCGTCAGGCTCACTGAATAGAACTGTTTCCCATATTCCTACTTTCATCCATTTGGCATTTTGCTAGAACTTTTTACCTTTATGTGAAGTGATGTTTGACTCTGATCTCATTTTCATGTAGCCTTTCTCAGACTTGCTATGCTGGTTTCGTAAGAACACCATCCCTGAGAAGTTTTGATCATTCTCAAGTTGTTTGGAGTGTGGTCACCCCATCCCCTCCCCCTCTGCCATGCTTCTCAGATTAGCAAAGAAAATTTGAGAGGCAGAAGCATTTCTTATACTACATTTGATATTGCACAGATTCATGGTGTATGAATGTAATATAAGAAGTATACCACATAATAGAAGCCCAACAAATAGAGTTGAAGTCTGTCTGATTTGAAAAACAAGAGGATATTCAATTGAATTCATGGATTAAGGGACTCCCCTTGCTTTGAATACTGGCTCTAGCCTCTTTTACTCACTACTGTGTGACCTTGGTTAGATTGCTCAAATTCTCTGAAATTTGGTTTCTTTATGTGTGGAACAGGAATAATATTAAGGCCTAACACAAAGGCTTTGAATGCAAATTAAATGAAATACATTTATAAAGCACATAGAACCATTATTCCTAATGGTAAACCCACATGTGGTGGCTATTTGGGGCCATTATTTTTGAGCAAATGTGGTTTTAACAACATGCCTTCTAGCCTCTCTTTGCTACAGGAATTAGGAGCTGTCTTTTCAGTCTGGTGAAGTTTCACTGCTCTTTTCTTTATCTGCCTGTTTGTCCTAAAGGGACAGGTGAAGTTCAGTTTCTAACCCAGTTTCAGAATAGTGAGCCTCGGGGAGAGGATGGGTCATTAAAGCCCACTCTACTTAAAATTCTTCTGAGATAAGACATTCTGGAGAGGAAATTATCCTGTCAGTAGCAATACCTCTGAAGTAAAAGATATCCTAAGGCTTTACTTTGAAATCTGTAGATGTGCATTTTGCCTGGGGGAGAGCTAAGGTTTATGTTGAGAAGGTCATGGTGGGCTAGCCAAACAGAATAACAGAATGTTAAGATAAGATTTGCAATTGTTGTAAGGGCATGGTATCTTCATATTTGTGTCGTCTTATTTGAGCAGTGTCTAGTCAGCTGTGATAAGGGCTTGACACATATATTGATACATAAATTAATAACACATCCTGAACTTTAAATCTAATTAACAAGTAACCACTGCTTACGTTTCTAATAGAGGGACCCCTGGGAATTGATTTTCAATCAAGTAAACTTCTGTCTACCTGTAATGTATAAAAGGCCAAAGATAATGTAGTATTCTGAGTGAATGAGTTCCCCTACTTAATAGCTTAACAAATATGTATTGTTCATGAAAGAGAAAGACTCTCCATCCTCCTCCACCAAGATCACATTTCTGAGCACTTGAATGAGTTTTTATTGACTTGGTCACCACAGAAATGTTAAGATCTCTGACTAGCTCAGCAGAGAACAAAAGTTAGCTCTTACGTGGTTAGAAATAGAGTGTTATTTATAGACAGAATATATTACAGTATATTAAATTATGTTGTAATTGCTACAGCAGTATATTGACTATATTCAAGTGAACCCAGAAGCTTTCATTGCTAGGGTTTGTATTCTGGGGGAATGTATTGTTCTCCTAGCCTTGGTTAAATTCTCAAGGCTAACAGTAGTTTCAACTATATGAAAAAAAATCCATGTCAATACATGAATTTCAGGTAAGCATATTGTGCTGCAAATTTTCCCTCTGGGAGCGTTGGCATGAAAGGCATTACAGTAATTTTCCATCATAGAACTCTACAGTAATACAGATTTCAGGATAGAAGCATGCAATACATTTTTTGTTTTTTTGTTTTTTTCTTTTTTTAATACTATTTCCCGGGAGATTTTCCCAGGGACTTAGAGACCTGCACTGCCCTTCGTGGGGCCACTGTGTTTTTTAATACTACATATTCTCAGCCAACGTTCCTTCTCAATCAGTTGAGCATGTTCTGAAAAACAGCACAACTAGTTCTACCTCCAGTGCTATAAAAAGGTTGACATCATTGTTAAGATTTAAAGAAATATAGGACAGTGCTACTCTTTGACTTGTTTAGATGAAAGGCCAGTAATTGTGCTTCGCTTCTCTCACCAGCCAAATCATGAAATCAGTCATGTTCTCTATCTGTGACCAAATCATTCAATCATTCCTTTATGTTGGATCTGCATTAAACCAAAATTATGGATTCTTCAGTCATTCTTGTTATAAAGTCCTCAATGCATTGCACTCATCTCTTTCTTCTAGAAAAGAGTTTTGTTTTGTTTTGTTTTGTTTTGTTTTGTTTTGTTTCCCAAGCTCCAGAGTTCAATTATGGCTAAGTAACAGCAATTGAAATAGCATTTAAACAAAATAGGCTTGGCTTCTAGGTTTCCAACAGGGCACTTCTTAAGTAAATCTTCCTTGGTTAACAGCTGTCAACTGTCAATGGGCAGCAGGTAATTAAATTGGAAGATAGCTTTATGGCTCAGAAAAATAGATAAAATCCTTGGACCAGAAAGGTCTTAAGTTAATGCAATTATTGCTCCCTCTGGTATTTGAATTAATGAAAGAAATTGATTATTTTCTGATGAAACAGATGAAGAGGAAAACTGCCATTGTTTGTCTCTTGCAAATAAAATTCAGTTGAGGCTGTTTTCCCAGCTAAGATCACACTCTTAGTTTTATTTCAGTATAGATTTAGAAGAGAAGGGAAAAAGAAAAATAAAAAGGAATATTTTGAGAAAGTAGTGGCACTAAACAAACTATGATAGAAAGAGTGAGAAGGTGGTAGGTAAGGGCTATGAATACCTGGAAGATATGTGAGCCAGTAAGAATTTCAACAACAGGAAATGAAAATGTATGGATTTTTTTTTAACTTATATAACAGAAGTAGTCCAGTGATTGAGTAGCTCCAGGGTTGGTTCAGAGATCAAATCGTTTCTTCATCCAGGTTTTTTTTTTTTCCTTTTGAAAAAATTTTTGCTTGCCATTCTCAGCTGGCAATCTTCTTGGTAAGCTGTAACTGCTGTGGATATCATATCCTTACATACCAATGTCCAGAGGCAGAAAAGAAATCACCTCTTATTTTATGCCAGTCTTTAAAACTGAAGGAACCTCTTCCAGCACCCTTGCAGAAGGCTTCCCTTTAAATCTCATTGACCAGAACTAGTCACATGTCACATATAGACCACTCACTGGCTGGGGGGTGGTGGGACAACTGTGGTCGGCATAGACCAACTCTGCCTACAGGGAAGAAGGGGAAAATTATCTCTTAGATGGAAGGTCAACAGTGTCTCCTGTTAAAAGAACACGCACTGATCCTCTACTGTGTGCTGGTGAAACATCTTGTGAACTATGTATTAATATAACTAATTTATAGATGAGGAAATCAAAACTGGGCAAAGTGAGGTAGTTTTCTTAAAATAACATACTTAATAAGTGAAGAAGCTAGGATTTCAATTCAGAACTGTCTGACCCCAGTTGTATACCCCACCACAGTATCACGCTGCTGCCGATACATCATGATGCACCTTCAGTTTCAATTACAGAGCTTCTCTTTTTGGATGAAACAGTCAATGCATTGCTTGTGCAATGTGTTTTGCTTTTCACTTTAGACTTACTCCCCTCAGAGTGTCTTCTCAGGGCTTCTTCAGAGCTGTCTACTCTCAGAGACTCACATCATCCATGAGAAGAATTGAAAAACTCTACCTTCAGATTAGATATTTCTAATGGCAAGTTAATATTCTAATTTTACATGTTCATGGGACATATCTGCTTTGATTTGAATTTAAGCTATCAACACTCAAGTAATCTCTGTACCAAAGAAATTTCCCTTTCACATCTCCCAAAAGTAGTAAAGGCACGTTCATTTCTCCTGTTCTCAGTTTACAGCTTCCCTTTACCCCAAGACCAGCTTCATATAAAATTATTCCAAATCCTTTTTTTTTAAAGTGTTCTGTACATCAATTCTTCCTTTCCATTCTTAGCATATCAGGTCTTCAGCAGCATCGTATCTGGACTAATCAGCATCTGTTAGGTTTCCAGACTCACATACTTCAAAATTATCCTGCCCCTCAAGCAAACTATTTTCCTTAAAAATGACTTATTATTTTATACTCCTGTTCACATAATCTGAGTACATTCTCCATGTGAAAAAAATGAAGTATTAAATATATGAATAAATAAAAGTCAGGCAATCTGGTCCTCTATATTTTCTGCATGTGTAAGGAATTATTCTTCTTACTTTTCTGGCTGACACTTGATGTCTTTTCCCAAGTCATAATAATGTAACCCATGTCCCTATAGGACAGACACTCTGTTAAGCACTTGATGTATATCAGCATCATATATGCTTGAACCTCACAACACCCTATGAGGTAGGTACTATTATTATTCTGACCTTACCCGTGAAGACACTAGAGTACAGAGGGAAAAAGGCACCTGCCAAGTATATATAGAAATGGCAGAGCTAGGATTCAGACTCTAGCAGTTGGGCCCCAGAGGCCATGAACTCAGTCACATTTTACTTCTTTAGTCTATGTATTTCACTGGAGTGTTATTTACTGCTACATGTTGAACATCTATTCTTCACCCCAAGCTATAACCTTCTCCTGATATTTTTATATAAAAAATGTACAGCCATGAATCTCCTCCATATGATGAAAGGCAAGCTTTATGTCTCCTGAATTTTAGGCAAAATCAAGGCCGTCTTTGTTTTTGCAACTTTTGAGAGACGTTTGTTGGGATTCCTTTTCTCTCTCATATTCTGAGCTCTTTCATTTTTCCCCCCTATGTCACCAAGAATCTCTGACCTAGCAGGGGCTGACTTTTGTTTTGTTTTGTTTTGTTTTGAGAAAATACAGATAATTTTTTTATTTTTTCTATTTTTTTTCAATATATGAAGTTTATTGTCAAATTGGTTTCCATACAACACTCAGTGCTCATCCCAAAAGGTACCCTCCTCAATACCCATCACCCACCTTCCCCCCCCCACCCCCCATCAACCCTCAGTTTGTTCTTAGTTTTTAAGACTCTCTTATGCTTTGGCTCTCTCCCACTCTAACCTCTTTTTTTTTTTTTTTTCCTTCCCCTCCCCCATGGGTTTCTGTTAAGTTTCTCAGGATCCACATAAGAGTGAAACCATATGGTATCTGTCTCTCTCTGTATGGCTTATTTCACTTAGCATAACACTCTCCAGTTCCATCCATGTTGCTACAAAGGGCCATATTTCATTCTTTCTCATTGCCACGTAGTACTCCATTGTGTATATAAACCACAATTTTTTTATCCATTCATCAGTGGATGGACATTTAGGGTCTTTCCATAATTTGGCTATTGTTGAGAGTGCTGCTATAAACATTGGGGTACAAGTGCCCCTATGCATCAGTACTCCTGTATCCCTTGGGTAAATTCCTAGCAGTGCTACTGCTGGGTCATAGGGTAGGTCTATTTTTAATTTTTTTGAGGAACCTCCACACTGTTTTCCAGAGTGGCTGCACCAATTTGCATTCTTCCCACCAACAGTGCAAGAGGGTTCCCGTTTCTCCACATCCTCTCCAGCATCTATAGTCTCCTGATTTGTTCATTTTGGCCACTCTGAGGGGCTGACTTTTTTCCTGAATGACATCCCTCTACTCTTCCTTGCTCTCCTCATGAAAGAAGTTGTTCCAGTTTCTGGGCCAGCGGCACCACTGCTGCCAACAGCATCACCTGTCTGTCTTTGAGACCTACTGAGGCTCAGTAACTTAGAATTGTAACTAGGTTAGCACGCCACACAGCGCTCAGCATCTCAAATCTCCTGTTTCCAGATCTGTCATCTAGTCTCTTGTTTAAATCATCTTTCAATGTCTTTTGTTCTTATCTTCTCTCATGATTTACTTCTCAATACTCTTCTGAAGTATTTTTATAACTTCTTAATGGTTTTTCTCCACATAGAAAAAAAATCTACACTTTACTCTCAATGTATGGACGCAGCATCAGAGACTTTGTTTTGTGATCGTGTGTTAGTAATTTTAGGGGTCTAGTTCCTTAAATTAAAAGAAAAAGAGAAAAATAGAAAAACGTGTACCTATTTGTTCTAATTCCATACATCTTTTTGATAGCGATTCAAATTGATAATACTATACTAATACTAACAGTAATAATATTAGAATTTATTGACTACTTTCTCTTCATTAAATTCAAACATTTACATGTAATAATTCAGTTGATTTTCTTGGGAACTCTTATTAGAAGGTGCTATTGGGAATTTCTAGAAGTGTATTTGTGATTCAATGTCTAAAATTTAGAAATAGTGCATCATTGAAAGAGTAAAATGTGCAAGCAAACTGCTTTCTAGAGTTGTCACTCTTTTATGATCATAATCCCAAGAAAAAATCAATCCTGAATCGTTTGGATGGTTCAAATTTATCAACAATTTAAAAGTGAAAAAATGAATGGGAAAGTCTTAAATTGTACAAAGAAGCATTTTGACTGGAAGAAAATTGATTCTGCTATAATGACTATTGATTTTTAAGTTTTCATGGTACATCCATAGTCTTCAAAGTTCAGCTATACAGGCACATATTTTACCCATAACGTAAAAGAAGTTAAATGAGCATGAATGAGTCAGTGATTACTGAGGTAAAAAATCTAAAAATTCAGATCATCTGAATATTTGTAATTTTCTTTTTGGTATAGGCATAGGCATACTCTCATTTAAACAGCATTGCCTTCTGAATGAGGTATGGCTTGTTTTCACATAATTTATAGAAAAAAATATCAAACTAGTTAGAATTATGTTGAGTAAGCAGGAAATACCAATCCTAAAATGATAAATGTATTGAGTATAACCATAAAACATCAAGAGAAGCTAAGAAGACATCACATTGTCAATGCTTTTGCTTTTGTTTTTTGGTTTTTTGCCCAGTCTGCTCACTTACTATAGTTTTTTGTTTGATTTCTTTTACTTTTGAGCTGATGATAGCCAGTAATAAAACTGAGTTGGGATTCTTGCAAAATGTGAATAATTTTGCAATAAAATAGTATTACCATAAAATTTGGCATTGCATTTATTGCTTTATTTATGTTTTACTTCAGCAAAGAGGCAAAAAATAAAAATATCCACTAACACAATTCTATTTTAAAATTAATATATTATTGTAGGGAGGAAAATAGATCTTAACTTTCTTAGTAAATATTTATATAAAATAATTTTCATTAAAATAATAGAATCGTAGAACCAGGATACTCTATTTCCACTGTGCTGTTCACTATTTCAGAGCTTCGAGAAACCAAGACCTCTGAACACTTCAGCCTGTCCCACCATCCTTTAGACTACAGGATATTATTAATGGATGAAGATCAGGACCGGATATATGTGGGCAGCAAAGATCACATTCTTTCCTTGAATATTAACAATATAAGTCAAGAACCTTTGAGTGTAAGTTAATTATTTTCATTAGGGCCATGTCGACTTTGTTTTATTTAAAAATTTCACATACAATGAAAAAATTGTGTATTTCATTAGAACTATAGAAAATACTGGCCACATGTCAATAAATAATTGGATGTTAGTGCTTCTTTCACGGACTGAAAATATAATCAAGTCAGTTCTGTCTGTCTAGCTTCATAGATTTTAACACTCTAAAAACTGAAGCTAAATGAAGAAATACTTCCTGTGTGTATTTGTGTGTGTGTGTGTGTGTGTGTGTGTGTGTGTGTGTGTGTGTGGAGAGAGAGGGAGAGAAAGAGAGAAACATGCAGTATAGCCTGACAAAATGATCAGACTAAAGGAAGATCTACCTTGTCATCTGTATGTAATCCAACAAGGCTTAAAGGAATTAAAAGGAATATAGTTATTAAGGACACTGTTCTTTGAACAAGTGTGACCTATATTTATCATTCTATTTCACAATAAGGAAATAAATTTATCTTTATTGGAGTAAAAAAAATAAAAAAATAATTTTTTAAAAATTTGTCACAACAAGATTTCTGAATTTATTATTTTAGCAAGGGTCAATGAGCTGGAAATTCAAAACAAAACAAAACAAAACAATAATCATCACCATCAGAGACTTGACCCAAGGGTACAGTTACTGAGAACACTAGCAGAGTATTTTAGAGAGGGAATCTCTTGGATGCAGTCCAAGTTATTTTAGCTATTGAAGTACCTAGAGACCTGTTTTAAGTAAATCTACTGCTGTGGCTGTGTGGTTTACCAATAACAATATTAAACCAAAATAGCAATATAAGTGTAAATTCATTGTGATATATATAAACAGTTGAGAAAAGTGTACTATAGAAGGAAGGAAATACACCTTTTATTGTATACATTAGTGACCTTATTTTAATATATATCATTAGGAAATGGGCATATACTATTGAAAGGCATTTGTTAAAGGAAAATTGGTGGGGAGTCATAAAATCTTTAGGAATTTGAGTTCATAAACTGGAAGAAAGATCTTGAAATATAAATATAGAAATGCCTAAAAGAAATGTGCTAGGATAAAGTAAATGATGACTGTCATATATACAAGTGAGATCATGCAACCTTTATTTTCCTTTCTGAGCAGGTTTTCTGGCCAGCATCTACAATCAAAGTCGAAGAGTGCAAAATGGCTGGCAAAGATCCCACAGTGAGTGCCTAAAAAAAACCCAAAACTTAAATATTTGGTCTTTGAATCCATGTACCTTGAGTGCAGCCAAGAGTAAGACAAAGGGTGTTGGTGTTTTAAATCTTCTGCTGGACACATGGCAAAAAATGTAAATGTAAAGAAGTTGGAACTCTTAAACACTGTAACTTAGGAATTCCTGACCGGGTAAAAATTTTTTGCATTGCTTCCATTATTGCATTCTGACACTTTTCATGATGGATTTCAGCAATAACCTCTGTTCCAGTGGATCCAACCTGCAGAATTCTCAGCAGGCCGCTGAAATAATGATAATGCAAGTGTCTGGAGAAGCTCCCAGATACCATGTGGGCTTTTCCAAAGAAAGATCTCGGCAAAAGGGTACTGGTGAGCTGGCACATTCCAGAGGCGTAAATCACCAATGATTAGTGGTATCTTTGTTAGTTAAAAATAACCACAGAAACAAAAACCAAGGCAGATATGAACATCAATTAAATGTTCAGTATGCAACATTTGTACAAATTGTATACCTTTAAGTGGAATTCCATGTAAAGAGTTAAGAAATAAATCTGTATGGATTTCTACAAACAATCTGCTGAAACTGACATATTAACTGATTCTTGAATATTATAAATACATGGAGCAGATCTATAATGTATATGTTATTTAATTTTATAAAGAAACATGTATGTCATCTTATCTTCTTGTCTCAAATCACAGAAAATATCATAATGGAACCATATATCAGAATTACCCACTCTTTTACAAGTAATTTGGTAGAGAAGTTTTTTATGCATTTATTCACTCTTTCACTCATTCATTCAACCAATATTGATTGAGCCCCTATTATGTGTCTGGCATAGTATTAATTGCTACAGACATAATTTGTGCCACAATAGGCACAATCTGACTCTTCTCAACTTTATTATCATATTGGAGAAGTCAACGTTAATCAAATGAGCATAGAAATATGTGCTTATGCAGGTATGCAATTTAAATATGGCAGTTGGATAGAAAAACTAGTACTTGTACACACACATACACACAATGAAATCTGAGGTCTAAAGAAATATGACCTTGAGGGGTGCCTGGGTGGCTCAGTTGGTTGAGTGACTGACTTTGGCTCAGGTCATGATCTCACTCACGGTCTGTGAGTTCAAGCCCCATGTTGGGCTCTGTGCTGACAGCTCAGACGGAGCCTGAAGCCTGCTTCAGATTCTGTGTCTCCCTCTCTCTGTGCCCCTCCCCTGCTCATGCTTTCTCTCTCTCTCTCTCTCTCTCAAAGAATAAATAAACATTAAAAAAAAATTTAAAAAGAAAGAAATATGACCTTGAGCTAGTGTGAAAAATGTTGACTAAGCACTTATTGTAAGTGTAGAGATAAGAAATGCTGATTTCAGCGGCTCAGTCTATGCACTGAGCCTTGAGAGTGAGGGTTTCAGAGATTCATCATGGTGGCTCAAGGAAAAAACTAATTATTGTGGAAAAAAGAAGCATGGGAATTAAAATTTTATCTTAACTGACTCTCAACAGTCCAGGTATGAGGTTCGGAAAACTCCTGGTGCGAGACAGAGTCACGGAAGACTCTGACATGTAGTATCTCTGGGTCTCACTGGAGGGTGTTGTTGAGAGAACTCACTGGGAGTGACTTAGCTCTGGGTCTCGCTTTTTCAGGTTTATAACTGATCTTTTAAGGGAAATTTAAAAATGGGCTGAAGGAGTTGCATAGGCATATTTGCTACCCACGAGATCTGCTGGGCCATAGTCTACAGGAAAAAATCCGGAGAAATGTGTATACTTGTCTTCTAGGGAACCAGTAGTAGAGTGAAGTATAATGTTGTGGAGAAGTCTTTTTTTTTTTTTTTTTTGTCTCATGAAGCTATTATTTCTATAATTATGCATGAATTTAAATATTTTTTTTATTCTCTAACATTTTAATCTCCCTAAAATAAAGTTTTTAGCCATTCTTATGGATCCTATCATGTCTTGCCCTTTGCCATAGTAATATCCTGTGGCTGTAATTACTGAATTTAATTGTCCTCTTTGTTCAAAAAGATTTTCATTTCCCATTCATACGAACTGTCAAAGACAGGATATGTTGGATTTAGATACCATTGCACATTCTCTTTCCAAAGATTGCTGTTGCTTTTGTGAAGAATCTCAGCCAAATCATTTGATGTCTTTCTCCCTTTGGCAAAATAAAAATGCTCTGTCATTTGCTTTCTTATAATTAAGAGTCATTAGATGAAATCTTCAATACATGCTTACATTTTCCCATAGTTTACTCATGTTGTAATATCATTCATGGATATCTTTAAATTCTGCTATACTGCAAAGTAGTATACATAACAGAAGTAACTGGTGAAGAATTCTCTTCCAGTACAGCCAACATTGTTGGGTCCTGAGAAATAATCAGCCTAACTCTATCAAATACATGTTTTGTCTGTGCAGGAGAAGAGAATCTAACTCATTTCATACATGTGAAATACTTATAGAGAAGTGTCTTTTAATCAGGCCACAAAAAAAGACCAGTGGTAGAAAAGTGATGCTAAATCAGTCTTTACAATTCTAGAGCATGACATTTTTATTACATTCTTTAATAAAACTAAATATTTAAGAATTAATATTAATTCTGTTACAATAAATACCTAATAATATTTTATTTAAAAACAGAGGAATTGAATATTTTATTTTGTAGAAATCAGTTAGCCATTGTGAAGAAACCAAAGTAGAGCATCTACCTTTAGGTGTGTTTACAATATACTAGAGATGATTGAAACATATATGCAATAACTATCAAATAATAGTAGCCAACATTTAATAGAGTGAGCCAGGCACTGTTCTAAGGCTTTCTTTTAATCCTCACAACAATGCTACAAGATGGACATTATTGTCACCATTCACATTTTTAAGATCAAGAGACCTCACTAAGAGAGTGAGGAACTTACCAAACCTGCCCTGCTAGCAAGTGGGAAGGAGGCCACTGCCTGGCTCAGGCACATTTTGGCTCTGGATCCTGAACTCTTATCTGATAATGCATGCCATTTCACCAGGAAGAGTTTGCTAAATGCTAAGTATACACACAAAATACAAAGAAAAAACACACTAACGTTGGGATATTTGGGGAAGATTTGATAGACTCGATGGCAACTGTGTTGGGTCTTTGTTAACCTTTCTCTTTATTTTATTTTAGTGATACTGAAATTCAAATAAGTTATACCCTTTTCCTCTTTCCGCCTTTGGCACAAATCACATGTGACTCTCTCCTTGTCCAATTATCTTCTCATCTTTTTAGCCTGGAAATCATCTGTTCCTCCTCTCAAGTGACAGTGCAGATGTCAGTTCTCTGGGAAGTCTTCTCTGCCCACCCAGGACTGGGCTAGCTGTTATTGTGTGTATGCCTGAAACACTGTCATATATTTCACTGCATTTTTAACTATAACCCTCCACTCACTGATTGGAAATACTGTGTAGTGTCATTATTCTCTGTGCTCAGATCTTTATCTAGACACTTAATAAAATTTAAACAAGATCTGAAAAAGTGGAGATAGAAACAAGCAAGCCTGGGAATTTGTTTTAAGTGATTGTCGGGAGTTAGAGGTAGGACATGGTGGATGATGAGTGCATTTGTGCCCTTCAATTAATAATGTTTGTAATAAATTCATTATGCACTTATTTTAGAAGTTCATTTTGGTTAAATTAAAATATTTTTATTTTAAATATTATAGTAATCATCTACTAGGCAAAACTTAAACTAGTTGACAATTAAAAGCCATACTGCTTTAGCAACTGAAAGAAAATATACACCATGGAATCAAGTATCACTTATTCCTTTAGATTTTTTAACATACCAAATTTTAATTAAAGCTAGAAAAAATAACACTTAATTATTAGACAATAATTCAAGAGAAGCTAAAGTTTGATCCCAGAAATAAAATATCATAATATTATAATAAACTAAGGTTTATAAAGAAAATACATTGTCCTAGTGGGAATAGAACTAATTTTCTGCCTAGCTAAAAGACTATAACCTGCCTCCCATTTCCCTCTGGGCCTATATGTATTCACTCCTACATGCTCCATTTATTTCTAAATGTTAATAATTTATTCATACTCTAAATAAATTGAGCTTAAACAGTAGCACGTGCTGTCAGACATATCCAATGAGATAGGGCATAATGAATGCACTAAGTAAATACTGTAAGAGATTGTTAAAAATTTAAGCAGGATTACATATATTTAGACATATGTGAGTTACATGCACACAATGTCAAACTTTTTTTATTAATTGTAGAGTGTCAGTTTCCATATTTATGTGACCAAAGGATCCCGAACTACTGGAAAATCTATTTTCTTTAGAAATATATTTATCAGGGCACTTGGGTGGCTCAGTTAGCTAAGTGCCGACTTCAGTTCAGGTCATGATCTCACAGTTCATGGGTTTGAACCCCATGTCGGTCTCTGTGCTGACAGCTCAGAGCCTGGAGCCTGCTTCGAGCTCTGTGTCTCCCTCTCTCTGCCCCCCTCCCCCACTCACGCTCTGTCTCTCTCAAAAATAAATAAACATTAAAAATTTTAAAAGAAATACATTTATCATATATCTTGATTTATTGTCAAGACCAAAGAAGTGTAGGCCAAGAAGAAAAGAATAAGAGGGATTTTTTTTTCCTCCATTGCATAGTATGGGCCATAAAGAGTCAATATTTTTAAAGTCCACGTCTGTGTTCCAGGATACGTTTTCAAAAACATTTATGCTAAAAATATCATAACAAATATATGTTCAATGCAGAAATGTTTGAAGGTCTAGAGAAGCATGTAAACAGCAACAGAAACCCATCTCTTCTTATCTCTTTGACCCTGTAGACTTAACCTCACTGTGCCTCAGTTTTCTTGTCTGCATAATGGGCATTCTTATAGTACCTATGAGTTATTATGATGTTTAATGAGTTAATATTTGAAAAGAGCTTAGAATAGTATATAGAGCATAGTAAGTGGTATATTACTAGTACATAAATTAAAAAATTCGACTATCAAAATGTAACAACTTAAAAATTGGGTGTAGGGGTGCCTGAGTTGCATGGTCGGTTAAGTGGTTAACTCATGATCTCACAATCTAAGAGATCAAGCCCCTTGTGGGGCTCTGCGTTGACAGCCTAGGAGCCTACTTGGGATTCTCTGTCTCCCTGTCCCTCTGCCCCTCCCAGACTCATGTGTGTGCTTATGCGCTCTCTCTCTCTCTCTCTCTCTCTCTCTCTCTCTCTCTCTCTCTCTCAAAAATAAATAAACATTTTTAAAAGATTCGGGGTATACTTTTTCAGCATTTTATTGTTTGAAATATATAGGTATATAAATAAAATGGTATTATGTTCTACATAATGTTAACACCGTTATACTTCATACAGCATTGTACCAGGAAATAGTTTTGAAAAGGAATTTTTTAAAAAAGCATCCACGGTATTGAACTGCACTGAAGGCTCATTCTCTAAACCTTTCATAGATGTCTGCTACGATCAGAACCTATACTAAGCTCTGTGCAGGACAAATGCCCTGTCCACTTCACCGGATTTGTCCTAACAACTGAAATAAAAAATACATATGAAAGAGTCCAATATCTGACACTGTGCATATTTATTATGTGCCAGACACTATTCCACGAGCTTATTAGTATATTGCTGACAACAAATGTAATCATCACCATTTACAGATAAAAAGACTGAAACACAGAGAAGCTAAGTAAATGTCTCAAGTTCAAACAGCCACTGAAAGGTAAAGCTGAAGTTTGACCTAGGTCAGTTAGCTCTGAACTTTATACACTTGAATCCACTGTCTACTTCCCATCTGAAGACTGTGGTATGATGACAGGCCAACTCTAATTGCCTCTCTGGTTTCATCACACAGTAATTCACTATCCCCTCTAGGCACCACTTTCAAAGTAAATCCTGCTCTGTCATGCCTCCATTATTTTGTTTATGCTCTACTTTCTTTTGGAATGCTCTTTCCTTATGCTTTGGCCTATCAAAATCTCTGCTTATTCTTCAAGTTCCAGCTAAAATGACACCCCCTTCTCAAACCCTTTACATCCAGGTCAGCATTACTCATTCTCTCGGATTCTTTCCTCCTATAGCACATTTTTAAAAAGTGTAACTCTGCTATAGTATCTACTAAGCCTGATGTATCATGGCTTCCTTCGTCTGAAAGGATGAATCTATTCATTTCAGTGTCGTTGACACGATATGCAAATTATAGAATGAGTTCAGTAAGTATTTGCTGGATAAGAATGATATGGTTGCTATGGTCTAAATCAGAAATAACGTGGACAGAAACTATGGAAATGGAAAGTAACTAGAAAATGATTTTCAGTAATTAACTTGCTTTTTTTTTTTTCCTTTGTGTTTATCTCTCTGGGGAACGTTGGTGGGGCACACTGAGCATCATCAGGTAGTCTGAAAATCTGTCTCATGGTTAATCAACCCCTTTCTTTAATTTTTTTTCATATTTATTTATTTGTTTTGAGAGAGAGAGAGAGAGAAAGAGAGAGCACAAGCAGGGGTGGGGCAGAGAGAGAGACAGAGAATCCCAGGCAGGCTCCCTGCTGTCAGTGCAGAGCCTGACATGGGGCTCTATCTCGTGAACCATGAGATCATGACCTGCACTGAAATCAAGAGCCAGATGCTTAACCGACTGAGCCACCCAGGTACCCCTCAACCCCTTTCTTTTCTTTTCTTTTTTTTTAATCTTTATTTATTTTTGAGAGAGAGACAGCGTGTGAGCAGGGAAGGAGCAGAGAAAGAGAGAGAGGGAGTCACAGAATCTGAAGCAGGCTCCAGGCTCTGAGCTGTCAGCACAGAGCCTGACGCGGGGCTCAAACTCACGAACTGTGAGATCATGACCTGAGCCAAAGTCGGACACTCAACCGACTGAGCCACCCAGGCATCCCTCAACCCCTTTCTTTAGAAAAGCTGGATGTTGGAGGCTAGCCATGGTTCAAGACACAGCTCAGTCACTTAATAAAACTTAGAGCACTTCATTTAACCTTTTTGGGACTCAATTTCCTTATCAATAAAATGGAACTAATATTTTAATTGGAACATTGCCTTGAGGATTAAAAAACAATTAATATCAAAGGCTTAAGAGCTCTGTAAATATCAATAACTTGTAAAAACTCCACTCTACCAAGTGTGGATTCCTCACCCAAAGACAAAATATAAAGTGATTAAAAGTACAAGATTTTTTTAAAGATTCTTCTAAATATGTAAATTTTTAATTTACTTTTGACAGAGAGAGAGAGAGAGAGAGAGAAAGAAATAGAGTTCAAGTGGGGGAGGGGCACAGAGAGAGGGAGACACAGAATCCAAAGCAGGCTCCAGGCTCTGAGCTGTCAGCACAGAACCCAATGCGGGGCTCGAACTCATGAGCCACAAGATCATGACCTGAGCTGAAGTTGGATGCTTAACTGACTGAGCCACCCAGGCACCCCCAAAAGTACAAGATTTAATGTTAGACATATTTGTGTTTGAAAATCTGTTTTACCTGTTTCTAGATCAATGGCATTAAGCAAGTTAACTAAAAAAGCTCTAAGCTTCATTTTTCTAAAAGACTTGTACAAATTCAATGAATGTTAAATGCCCAAGTGGCATAAAGTACTCTCAATAAATATGAGCTATAAAGGTAAAAATAAAACGTCCTGGGAAGTAAAAACAGGTTAAATATATAAAATGATCATTCCAATGTCTAGAACATAATAAATTATCAACAGATATTGGCTATAATAAGTAAGTATAAAATGTATATAGAAATATACATGAAACAAGTATAATCTGTACTTGAAATATAAAACATATTAGTGTCATCCTTCTTTTTTATCAATACCAATCATTCATGATAGTAAACTGTCTACAAAACTCAAGAGGACATATAATCTGTTATTAATAGAATTGAATTGGATTCATGTCTTATGGGAAAATAGTATATACAGAATCCTAGAATAACTAAACTTGGATGTGAAAAAAGTAAACACAAGGCTCATTGCTCACTGATATCCCTAATGTAGACATGTTATATACACACCATACTTCATCTATTCTTTTTCTACAGAGAAACACATTATCATCTGCAGTTACATAGTCAATTTCCAAGTAGCTCTATAAACAGGTGTCAAGATACAGTGATACTATCTATTTAACAAAAATTCTTAATGTCTTAAAATAAAAATAGGTGTATAGTCTGGTCTTTAAGGATTAATTTCTTTGGCAACTGAGTTAATGATTGATTATTTCATAATAAAATCCATAATAGAAACATATGTATAAAATTACTACATAAAAATTAAGCATATATAAAGGCTGGCAAGTACTTATATAAAAGGAGAAAATTTTGAGAAAATGTAAAATAATATTGACTTTAAATTTAACTTCTAAAATCTTTAACTTCTACTTTAACAGAATTGTTTTTTTTTTACTTTTCAAATAATAGATGTGCATTATAAAAAATTAATAATATGGTACCTGGAAGAGAAAAAAGAAATATATGTTGTCTGACCACCCATGGGAAAACCAGTGTTAACTTTTAATATATTTATAAAAAAATTTTATAATCTATAACATTTTTAATGATGTTCTTTGTGAAAAAAGTGCAAAGAAAACAAAATTCAGTTTCAGGCTTGATTAATTTGTAGTCAGCAAAGTCTAGTGAACATAGCAATATAGACATGCAATGATTACTTCAGTCACAGGGATCTGCCTTTGGTGCAGACTGTGTTTATATACTTGTGCAAGGTCATAGTCAACTTATAATTACAATAATTATTTTGCATTTCATTGAGTGAATCAATGACAACATTTCCAATGGTTGGAGTAGGAGCAGGTGAGAAAGAAGACTAGGGAAGAAGGTATTTTAGGGGATGAAGGGCAGAGAGATAATAATCGCATCACAGTGCTGGCATTTTGTTTATGGCTTGTTTCATTCACCACCTCTAAAAGCCAATAGTGTTTGCCATTGTGTACTCACGATGATATGGACCTTGTATAAGCACAATTTCATTAAAAACATGTTTATAATATGTGTGTGTGTGTGTATAACATATTGATGAAAATTTGAGGAAACAATTTGGTGTACTTTTCAATTTCTCAATTTTTTCAGGTAAAGAGTAAGCTCATAAAGTTTCAGAACATAAAAACTTACACAGTATATAAACTATTGGAATATGAGACAGATATGCCATTTTACTCATTAAGTTGAACTACCTTCTCGCTGAAGTAAACCAATAAAATAAACCATGTTGTTCTCTTGTTATCTCCTAACAACAACAAAAAAGTTAGAGCAGAAAGGAAAATATATAGCAAAGTATGACAGGACTACTTAGAAATAGCAATAAAAGTCCTTTATTACTAACTGCTTATTCACCTACTCTTTTAGCATGGCTGTGGGAACTTCGTCCGTGTAATTCAAGCTTTCAACCGCACTCACTTGTACGTTTGTGGCAGTGGGGCTTTCAGCCCAGTGTGTACTTATTTGAATAGAGGGAGAAGATCAGAGGTAAGTGTAAAAGTTTTTCATTTTTAGTTATGGTGTGAGTTTCAAAGATTTCTTAAAACTGTATTTGAGAGTAAAAACTTGGAATTATCATCAATAGCCATTAAAAACCTTCAAGCCCTTTTAACGCTAAATATATTCCATTTGGTTACTGTCCCCCAAGTTACTTAGAGTGTAGCTGTTTTATATAACTTCTGAATAAAAAATCTGAAAGAGACAAAGGAAATAAAAGTGATGTAATTTTATAATTATTTAGAAAGGAATGTATCAAAAATGCTTATTCCAAATTATAGAAATATTGTAGTATAAACTCACTTTCTTAAACCTATTTTAAGTAATTTTTTATTTAACTTTCAAACTTGGCAAACTTTTATGAGATACCTGTAAGAGATATATAAAGCAGGATGCCAGGTGCCTTTGCTGAAAAGAAGTTTCTATAATTAATAGGTCATACTTTGATTTTAGACAAACATTAGTCTACACTAGGCTTTTCTATCCTTTTTCCTACATTAGTTAAAATGACTTGGGGTTCTTTGAACAAAAACATTTGCTAAACACTAAATGTATACCTAATGTATAGATAAATACAAGCTGGTTGAACTTCACCTATGAGATTTAAACCGTGTTTGTCCCAGTTTAAAATTATTGACTTAAGAAAAGTATGCATTAGACCAAAGAGTTTTTTCTTCTTCTTTTAGTCAAACATGTTGTTTTAACAAATGTAAGCATTTAAAAAACTTAATTATTTCAAATTATCTTGCTTTGTTTCCATTATGCAACTTAAATCTAGAATGTCCACTTCTTATATATTAATTCAATTTTAGAGATTAGAACTGTTAAAAAAATTAAATGTTGCTACTGCTATATCTTATTAAGTTTATTCTCCCTTAACAAAGATTAATCTACTTTAGTACAAATATAATTGAATAATGATTCGCTTTATATTACTTTATTATTAAATTTTTTTCGGACATGTAATTTATACATACATATCTTTTGGTAAATAAAAAGTCATTTAAACATAACTGAGTGGTTACAAGTTGATCCCCAAATGAGGCATTTCCAAGTGGTTCAAGATGATACGAAATATTACAATTCTTAAAGAAAAGTAGAACTATGCCTCTTGGAAAAGTACGTTGGCTACATTGAACTTGTCATTAGAACCACATGCCTGTGATCAATTGATTAAATAAACTACTGCCCCAGACGTCTGCCATCTGTCAGACACGCCACTGAAGGCTGTGCACTCACTGTACTCGCCAACAATAGCATAGCAGTTTTCAGAGTACAGATTTCAAATAAAATCATTTTCCCATGTACAAATTGCCCACTATGCACTTCAAGGCTTAATTGGAAAGTCGGTCCAAAAAATAATCTCCTTTGGAAAACCAGCATGGAATAAAATTTAATCACTTTACTAAATATATGAACTACTTTAGTCTCACTTCAAAAGATATATTTCAAAGGGGAAGCATTTCCATTAATTAATCTCTTAAAACAATAT
The DNA here is from genome assembly GCF_027475565.1 of Acinonyx jubatus. Classification (NCBI taxonomy): domain Eukaryota; kingdom Metazoa; phylum Chordata; class Mammalia; order Carnivora; family Felidae; genus Acinonyx; species Acinonyx jubatus. The sequence goes on from NC_069383.1 coordinate 82,713,147, forward strand.
GTGAACATCTTAAGTGCCAATTTAAATATGAAAAGAGTTATGAATTTTAAGCTTTGTACGCAGTCAGTTCAAGTCAAAGGGTTTTACCATAACATCATTTTTATGTATCTATAGTATGTAAACAGTAACAGAAATATAGACTATGTAGTTTATCAAACATCTCCTGTATTTATTTTCTTTAGTTTAGGATAAAAGATCCCCTAGTGTAAAATGAAGACATGATACAGAGAGGTTGTATTTTGAGAGAATTTTCCTTCTTATGCATCACTATCATTGCATTTTATAATGACCAGAGATAGTACTTACTAGTAACACCATGTGCTGATACTGAGATATGGTATTTTTCCTGTATTTACAACCAGTTTGACAGTGAACCAAATTAGGGTCACATAATCATTACTTATTCAGTTTCATTTCTTAGATACTATCGACCACCTTCTATCTATCTGTCAAATAGTCATTCATTTTTTTCTCAGAGAGCATTTTCTGAGCCTACTCCACATTTGGAACATCACACACTTTCATTATATCCTATAAGTCTCCCATTATTCTGTGAGACTGATTCAGAGCTTTCCTAGAACATTTCAGTGATGCCCATCCAAAATGCCTGCAGTCCTTGCTACACCAATTCCTAACCACAGTTCTTCTCTTCTGTCCGCCGTCTTCATCCCCTGTCCTCTGTTCCTGGAAAAAGATAAAGCAACACAAGTAAATAATGACTTGAAATAATGAATAAAACATTAACAAAAATAAATAGTGGGTTAATTTCACTACACATTCATGGACTATTCCTACATCTCATTTTTCGTTGATTTTATAAGATGTCTCCATACATTGGTTCCAGCAGTTGAATACCATTTAAGCCTCTGACTCTGCCAGTCATTAAGCAGATAACCTTACCTTTGAATGACCAAGCATAACACAGGCATTCAAATCATTCCCTGTGCCATTTGAAGCAAATTAGTCACCAAACTTTTCTGCTTATGTGTCTTTTTGTATCTTTCCTTTTGTCAGAAAAAAGTTGTCCATTTTCCTTCTCAATAAAGTGCTTTTATCAATAACCTTTATTACTGTTTTATATCTTCATTTCCTTTCTCTTGCATTTACTTTTTTTCCTGTTTAAAAATAGGATCATGTTTCTTTTCCTTAAATCATTATCTTGGGTTTGTGACTTTTTTCAACTTCTTTTTTCCCTCTTTTACTGATCACAAAACTTCTCAGACTAGTAGGCTATATTTTCTGTTTTACATTTCTGTTTTTCATATCATTATTAAACCTTTCTGATCTGACATTCATTACTACCTATAAACTAAAACTATTTTCTAGTGGCCAAGAGTCCTCAGTGATCAAATTAATTCCCTTAATCTGCATCCTTTTTCCTTGACTGATCTATAACATGTTGGCCATGACCCCTATTTTTCAATGCCTTTATTAACATCTATAACCATGAAACATTTTCCCATGCCTTCTTTCCTAATTTTTCACCACTTACTCTCTTTCTGGTCCTATTTATTTCTCTTTTATTGATTCAATCTACAAATAAGTATTTATTTAATGATAATGACTGACACAAAATTATATTAGAACTTGTAAGCTACCTTTAAGATATTGATCTTTATCTTGTGTCAAAGGAGAAGCAGCTGGAATGATCTTAAGCAGAAAATGGCAAGGAAAGCATTGTGTTGTCACTGTGTATTGTATTATAAATGATTGAGGGTAGGGAGGGGTTGACAGGGCTTGGTGAGATCAGTTAGAGAATGGATATAATAGGCCAAGAAAGAAATTATTATACTCAGGGGAGGGGCAATAAAGACAGAAAGATAAGCACAAAGTGTAAGATGGTGTAGTTGACAGTGGTGGATTTGGCTATATAAAAGGAAATTTACAATGATACAGGTATTGACATTTTTGTTGTTTGTTTTTCATTTTTGGTTTTTGGCTTCTTTAGTTATATAGTTGTCATGAACTGAGATGAGAGAGAACAAAGAAAATCATGTTTGAGGTTAAGGTTTTAAGCCTGGGTTGGGTTCTCTTGAGTCTGAGTTGCTGTTGAAAGATCCAAGTAGAAATGTCAAGTAGGCAGTTGAATATAAACTTGGCTATATAAATGTTTGAGTTGTTGTTTTATTAGAATAACTGAAGCCCAGGAAATGCAAGGGTTTAATCATGCATAGTACTGTGTGAAAAAAGAAGAGTGATTATGCTTGAGACTTGAGGGTTTCTTAATTTAAGGGCAAGATGGGGGCAAAATGGGGGACCTTCAAACATGACTAAGAAGAAACAGTCAGAGAAGTAGAGAGGCGGGAACAAGAATGTGCTAATGCATGTATTAGTGTATGTGTATTTATGTGTTTGGTAGTAAGAAGTTAAAGACATCTCATTTAAAGGCTTCACTTAATCTGTAATTATATGATCAATCAATAGTTAATAGATTTGTCTATAGTGATAGTGGTTTGAAATTATTAATGGAACAATCAATTGATATTAGTGTCCTTGAAAGTTTGCTGGGCTGTATAAGGATCCATTTTGTGTTGGTGAGCAAAAAATCATTATTTTTGTTGAATTTACCTTTTTGGACTACCTTCTGCAAAATACTTAGATATATGGAAACAAGTATGGAGAATGTACAGGTAGACATGCCCTTCCAGGCTGTGGTTTCAATGAAAAAAATCGCAGATTCAAGGAACTTAATATTTCTGCAAAAAACATATTGAAAATAAATACCATTGAATCTATACGGGTTAACAAAAAAGTCAGGAAGACAGAGGCTGATGAACTGAGAAAAAATGGAAAGGAGATAAAATTGAAGATTTGTTGCTATGTGCTTGAGTTAGTGATTATTCTGGTGGACCATACTCTTTCTGGTGATGACGAGATCTAGACTATAACTGTGTGAGAATGAGGACGCTGTACAATAAAGAAATCGTTCAGTGGAGAGCAAGGGGCACCTAAGCAATTTCATCAACTCCTGCAATGCCAACTCTCACTTTTTTAGTATAATATATGTGCATCTCTGGCTAACTGATCATAGCTGGCTTTACTAAACTTCATTGCTTTTCCTCAATATTTGTTAAGTAAGGTTATTGTATAAATACTGACTTTTTGGAAAATAGACATAGTGAGGAGTCAGGAGACTGAATTTTAACTTTAATTTTGTCATAATTTAGCTACATGATCTTGTGCAAGTTATATTTTCCTCATCTGTAGAGTTAATTCATTGAAGAAAATCATTCTGTAAGACTTTTCCAGGATAGAGGACTGTGATTTTTTTTAAGTTCTATGATTCCCCCATCATGTCAGTGATATTATGGCAACACATCAAACTCAATGTAACAAAAATGAACTAGTTTTATTTTCTTTAAGGGTCAAAACTTCAGAATCATCTTTGTTTTCTTCCTCTTCCTTGAACCACATCCAGTTGGTAATTGATTGCCGAGCTGTGTTGATTTTTACTTTACAAATTCTCTTGCATCTTTACTCCTCTCACCATGATCACTGAGATCCTGGCATGTCAGAGTATTATTATCTAATTCCTGGACTACTGCACTTGAAAACAAATCTATTTTCTTTAATCCAGTGTCTGTTTTTATTAACTGCCTTTCTCAATCTTCTTAAAACACCAAGGTAAGACCCAATCTTCTTAAGCAGTGTTTTGATTCTTTCATTTCCATACTAAAAAATATTGAAACTGAATTTCTTTCAGGAAAATTTTGAAAAACCTTAGCTTGATAATTAAGATCCTCCATAATCTCATGCAACCTACAAAAGTGAAAACTTTGGTCTTTGAATTTTAGTAGTAGCTTTTACTGACTTTATTTAAGAATAAGATAAATATACAAGCAAAATATTCCCTCTCTGTAAGGCTACGCTGACCATTATATTTCAAATTGAATTATTACCTCTCATCCCTGGGTTTCGCTAGTTCCATTTTCTGCTTAATTTTTGTCCTGCCCACTGAGCACCATGTAACATATTCTATGTTTTGTGTAGTATTCTTTTTATATTCATATTTTCCATCATTATATTATAAATTACTTGAGGAAGAAGATTTTTGTCTGGTTTACTGTATTCCTCATGTTTTTTGGTGTCTGGCATATAGTAAATGCTTAATAAGCTGGCCCTGAAGCAACTAATGATGGCTGAAGAGTGCATGGCAGACTTTTGATGTTCATTTAATATGTGTTGAGTCAAAAACATGCTCAATAAATTTTTGTTAAATGAGTGAAAAACAATTTTTATCTAAATTATGAATTATTTTGTTGAACTGAGTATAATGCTTATATAACAAAATTAAGTGGTGATAAAAATTTTGTATTTTATAAATGTCTTGATTATTTTGGAACTATTATAATCCTTGTATACATTATTCCTCTATGGACAATTTTCTTCTTTTGGCCAGTGTTCAAGCTATCTAGTTCAGGTTTACAATGATCCTTGATTCCCAGGTGGTTTTTGCTGATATAGATCTGAAAACTTATTGAATCAGCTTCACGGGGATTATAGTAGAATGAAAACTTTTACCTACTGAAGTTTGCTTATAATTTATAATTTCTTCATATAGGCCAAGAAAGTCTTAACAAAGTAAATTGAGAAAACATAGGCAAACCAATAAAAAGCATATTATTTATGATGATGCTTTGTTTATTAAAGAACAATCTGGTTAACTAAATATAAAGCTACTTATTATTGCTACATTTGTATTTTGTCTATAATAAAGGACCAAGTTTTCGTGATTGACTCCAAGTGTGAATCTGGAAAAGGACGCTGCTCCTTCAACCCCAATGTGAACACGGTGTCTGTTATGATCAGTAAGTCAAAAATAAAAGAAGGAGGGGGAAATATAAAATAAAAAGGATTAAAAAAAATAAATTCATGACATGGTATGCCCATTGGGAAGGTAGCATGAATGATAGACCTGAGTGAGGTAACAGAAAGTTGTAAAGTGAGAAATTGTAGTTTCTCATTTTCAAGAATTCATGATTAAATGATAAACAATTATTTTTTCACTTACTATGTTGCTGATGTCGTTTCTAGAGCATGTCAACATTTACAAAACGTGTATTTGTATACATGTAATGAAATATAAAGTAATTCTCAGTGTTTTCTGTAGTTGTTTTTGTAGTATTCAGTATACCCATTTTTCCTCATAAATTTTAGCAATATTTTACAGATAATTAAAATGGCAGTTCTTTCGGAGCACTTGGGTGGCTCAGGGGGTCAAGCATCTGACTCTTGGCCTCAGCTCAGGCCATGATCTCATGGCTTGTGAGATCAAGTCTCACATCGCGCTCTGAGCTGGCAGTGTAGAGCATGCTTGAGAAACTCTCTCCCTCTCTCTTTGTCCCTCCCCTGTTCATGTACTCACGCTCTCTCTCCCCCACAAAATAAACTTTAAAAAAAATGGTATTTCTTTCAAATGAAAGAATAACAAAGTGCATGTCTTAGCCAAATACATTCTCTATCAATTGTCCAGAAGGTACTATACTAAAAAGAGGTGGTAGCAAAGTGACTCCCCCCCCCCTCATTTTCTATAAAATGTATCAGTTAAAAAGCATGCCCAGTCTCTTGGTGCTATAAATATTAACAAATCAGTATCTTTGAATCTCAATCATTGGATGCCTTTCTGTAATTCATTTAAAAGGCATTCTCTTCTGGTTAATTAAGACACTTCCAGAATATGCCTGACTTAACATGTGCTGCCTGTGGGGACAAATCTGGGATTTCAGTGTGTTGAATGGACAGTAGATGCTTTTACCCTTTGCTTTCTTATGTGTTGCTGGTGATAAATTGCATTATTTGACAATGGAACAGGTGGAAAGGTGATTATTGTTTTCAGAACACCTTGCTTTTATTCATTTAATGTAGCAACTCATCTTTCTCATATTTGGAAACTAAATTAAGACAGGTACATCCAGCACTGACTAAAATGTAAACTTGGAGGTTATCCAGTGAATTCTTTCCTATGATTATTCAGATTGGGCAGGGAGGAGATGAAAGTCTATCAGTGGGACCAAGAAGTATAAAGCTTTGAAGTCACAACATACCCAATTATGTCTGATGCAGGGACTTTTCAGATAAGCTTCTAAATATTATTTAATAGAGTCAGTGCATGGAAAGTCTTTTCATTAGGAAGAAAATTGTATTCGCCTATCAAAATGGTATGCTACGTAATACTAGATAAATATGTAGAGTTTTTACTTACTTCAAGTTAAATGCTATGAAAATAAAATTCAAAGTTGTGTTAACAATTATACTCATCAAATATCATTTGGAACAAAAAAGGCGTAAAACTGGGCGCTATAAATATTCCTGTTAAACTTGTTAAGTCATTTAATAGTTTTGTCCTTAGAGAATTGGATTTGTTTACAAAATTAGTTATTGACTTTCATATACTAAGGATCCAAGACTTCAATTCCTATGCTTATGTTCCTTTACTAGCTTTCAATATTTTGATTAACATTAGAACTTGAACTATCCAAGAGTCATTAAACTATTTGCTTACCTTAAAAACTGAAACTAAAAGGGGAAAGAAGTTTTATTAGCTTGCATTTGTCATTTTACTTGTTCTATTGATTATCCCTCTAACATTCTCTCCAATATTATCTCCAGTATTACACAGTCAATTTGCGTAGTCATCTCATTTTGGCATTTGGGGCTTAATCATGTCTGTTGGATTGCAAGGTACTAAATAACACAGAATGTTTAAAGTGTTTCTATCTGTTAAAGTGCCAAGAAGCATCAAGAATTGGAGAATTCCAAATTTCATAACATAGTTGTGGCATCTAACCCAGTGTGCGAGTTTAGTGCTTTTTGCTATTTTCTCATGCCATTGTTGTATCACAATAAGAAGTCAGATGACATTTCTTAAAGAACCTATGAAGACCCTAATGAGGTTTTTCTGGTCAGTGGAAGTAAATTCTAAAGCAAAGTATTTTCAGATTAACGTTAGAAAGCACAAGTTTATCTTTGCATAAATCCTCCACAAACATTCTGAAAAAAAAATCCCTATTCAGAATTCTTTTTAAAGTGGCATTGATTATTTCTTATACAAAATAAAGCAGAAACTTCATTATTCCTGATTTGCTGTTGAAATTACTGAGAATTTAAGACAGGTTATGAAGCCAATTAGACTGGTAGGCTTTTGTAATAGCTAAGACAGAATTAATAAGTGGTATGCAATAAGATCAGACTCAGCCCTCTCTGCCATACATCATCCTCTGAGTGTCCTTTTTCCTTTTCTTCCTGGAAACAGATCCGATAATTGACAGCTGTGTTAATCAATCCACTGAATAGCAGAAATTTATAACCCACCATTTGGGGGGTATCAGGTATAAAAAGAATGTGAAATAATTAATTGCAAAATTATTTTAATTGTCACAACCATTGTATCTACAGAATACTTGCGTAGATGCTTCACAAATGTTCGCAGAATTTTGAAGCTAAATTGCTCAAAATGCTTTCATGGACATTTTTGTTATCTCCCTATAATCTGTTCCCACGGACCTCAGACCCCTACTAGGAAGCAGAACTGGGCAACATAATGCCTGCCATACCCACTCGCTCACTGGCAGGGGTCCAGTTCATGACCTGATGAGATCATATTGGAGATTAAAAACATTTCATTCTCCATTCTGTCCTCGGTTAGCTGGTACTGCTTATTACTAAGGAGTGAGACTGGAGTGCTTCAAAATGCTACAGTCCTGCCAAAAGGACCATGATCTGAAGGTAGCCAGACTGATTCTAGAACATCAGTCAAAGAAAAAAACTGCATGGTTTTTCCCTGGATCAGACCTGATAACTTTTATTCTTTTTTAAATAGACATTTAACTACTATTTTTTGCTCTAGGGTCACACATACCAGTTCAATGCTTACTCTCCTTAATAGGCAAAAATTAATATGGACCTTAACAAATAAGCTCAATGTCTCATGTTGTGCAAATATAGATTAAAATATCTGATTTTTTCCATTAATGATGGTAATTTAATTTTAAAATATATTTTTTTATCTCTGTATTCTATTTTTTACGGTTTCATATGTCAAACCATATGTGTGTTATTAACATCATATTATATTTTTAGCATAATGTTAATAAATTGTGTGTTACAATTGAAAAAGTAGCACTTTATTTACCTTATAGAAACCTTATAGCATAAAAATTAAAACATATACTTTTAATCGTAAGATAATTTTACCATTAATAATATTTTGACAATAAAAACTAATATCTTCAATCTGTTTGGTGAAATCATGGAATTCTTAACATGGTGAAAACTTTTGAAATCATAAGCCAATTCCTGTATTTTACAGATGACAAGATAGAGATTCAGGTGTTAAATGACTTAGCCCTAATTCCCACTTGGTTAATTACTGCCAAAATTAGAAACTGAGTTCTCTCTTATAGTAGTTTTTATTTATTTATTAAAAGAAAGTAATAATTAAGCTATTTTATTATCTTTAACACATATATTATTTCCACCATTTTTGATACATACTATATAAACATATGTATTTAGTATAATTAAGTGCAGGCAGAAGAATTTTTATTTCTATAACAAATAAAGTTGTTTTAGTAAACTCACAGGCAATAATGACATCAGATTACATTTTATCCAATGTTTTTATGTGATGGACAATGAAAAACGACAGTTATAAACACTATAATTTGTGTGATCATCTAATAAGCAAGTTCTTGATTTCTAAAAAAGATTTAAAATTGTGTTGACATTTTCTTCTTCATAGATGAGGAGCTTTTCTCTGGAATGTATATAGATTTCATGGGCACAGATGCTGCTATTTTTCGAAGTTTAACGAAGAGGAATGCAGTCAGAACTGATCAACACAATTCCAAATGGCTCAGTGGTAAGAAACATTTTGTGCATTTTTTAGAATCATCCTTTAAACTATTTTATTCTCTAATGAAGAAAGGTTAAAATTGTTTAGAAAGCCATGATGTAAGTCACAATTCTGTACTTTATTATTTTTAATATTTAGGATAAATAAATAATCGAAGTAGTCCATAGTTCATATTCTAACGTTTTATTAACCATCATACAATTGTCATAAGATGTATTAATAAATAAAAATGACAGTGATACTTATCATACAGGCTCACATTTAAGAATCTTCTCCAATTATATATCACATAAATATGCTATTTTATTCATATAGTCTGCTTAAATATTTTATTATTTGTTTAATGTTTATTTATTCTTGAGAGAGAGAGAGAGAGAGAGAGAGAGAGAGAGAGAGAGAGCATGAGTGCAGGAGGAGCAGAGAGAGAGAGAGAGACACGGAATCCAGAGCAGGCTCCAGACTCTGAGCTGGCAGCACAGAGCCCAGTGCAGGGCTCGAACCCATGAACTGCAAGATCATGCTTGAATATTTTAATGTCAAATCTAAAAAATTTCCTAAATTTATGATAGATATAATGATTAAAATATTTTCAATAACTCCTCCTATTTGTTTTATATTTAGATTATTAACTTATAAAACTGGTGTATATATTTTTTATACTTTATTTAGTACTTAATGGAAATCATAGGTATGATAACTTTATGATTATAAGCATTCAGTTGTTTCCAATTTTGGGGGTGTCACATGAATTTCACATCATGAAAGATATTCATTTGACATTTGAAATGTACAATTTCAGTCAGTTGCTGTTGTTTAGAGGAGGCAGAAACCACTAAGAACTTTGTCATTTCTCCCTGGGGAAGATTTCTAGCTGACCCTAAATTTGGCAATCCACTTAACATTGCATAGCAAAGCATGAATCACCACACTAAAGCATCTTATTTCACTGATGGACAGGCACAAGAAAGCATTGATTGTCCATTTACTTCTTCAATTTATGACACTAGTACATCTGGAAATAGAGTATTCTAAAACTTCTTTTGTTCTTGAAATAAGGAATCCCTCTATGTCTTCAAATGACTGCATTTTTTCCTTGAAAAATTTCCCCTTCATTTCATATGCTGTATTTTAAGAAAAAAAAATGTGTTTTTCAGATCTTGGACTCCCTACTCATTCTGCTTCAGTGAATTTGAGTTTATATTATATGCACTAGATTGAAAACTATACTTTGAAAAACAAACTTTTTTTCTGTAAAATGGCCATTATATTCCATGGGAAATAACTGGTAGAAACGTTTTTAGTTTTTTAGAACTCATCATTGCCCAAAGAATTTTTGCATTTATTGAACTTCTAGAATGTATTGTGGATAGGGAAAAATAGTTTTTTTTTAAATGCTTATTTCTATTTGAGGGAGAGAGAGACAGAGAGAAAAAGCATCAGGGGGGAGGGGCAGAGAGACAGGGAAACTATTCGAAGCAGGCTCCAGGCTCTGAATTGTCAGCAAAGAGCCTCATGCAGGGTCTGAACCCACGAACTGGAGATCATGAGCTGAGCTGAAGTCTGACACTCAATCGAGTGAGCCACCCAGCGCCCCCCAGGAAAAGTAGTTGAAGCTGTTATATTATAGATATATTTTGTGGCACTTGACATTCCAAATACAATATGTTGTGTGAATACAATTACTGCTCATAGACTTTGTGCTTATGAACACTGAATTGTTCTTCTGTACCAAGGATGGAGAAGGCATGTGCCTGTGGTTTACTTGGGTGGACGGTAGATAGATTTCCATCATGAGTATATATATATATATATAGTCTTTGTATTTTTTTTCCAGAACCTATGTTTGTGGATGCACATGTCATCCCAGATGGCACGGATCCAAATGATGCTAAGGTGTACTTCTTCTTCAAAGAGAAACTGACCGACAATAGCAGAAGCACAAAACAGATTCATTCCATGATTGCTAGAATATGTCCTGTAAGTATTAATCCTGTCCTAATTTGAAGAAAGACTCACAAATTCAAATTGTATAAATGTATTTTCTTTTGCTAATAGTTTATTTTCCTACTTTCATCTACTGTTACAAATTAACTCAATATTGAGAGGAGACACTTTAAAGATTTTTTTTAATGTTTATTTATTTATTTTGAGAGAGAGAGAGACAGCATGCACAAGTGGAGGAAGGGCAGAGAGAGAGGAAAGAGAGAATTTTAAGCAGGCTCCAGGATGTCAGCACAGAGCCCCACATGGGGCTCAATCCCACGAACTGTGAGATTATGACCTGAGCTGAAATTAAGTCAGACACGTAACTGACTGAATCACCCTAGTGCCCTGAGAGAAGACATTTTAATTTAATGTTTATTCACATCGGTCATATGAGATAAATAAAAAAGCTTAATTCAAAGAAATATCTTGGTCATGGTCTTATACAAATGAGAAGTTTCATTTAATTTTTGCTTTTCCACTTAATGCATTAATCCATTTAATACATTTGTATTAAAAACAAATAGCTAAACTGTACATCACAGAAACAGAATAATTCTTGTGAATAAAATACAGCAAAACCTCAGTAAGGACAATTGTTGGGGAACTATTTACAACAGTGAAAATTAAGAAATGCATTAATAAAATACAGTTCTAGTTAAAAGCAGTAAACAAAATGGTCTTGTGTATAAACAGCAAGTATACGGAGCAACTCAAAAAAAGCTCATGATGCCCTCTCGTATAAGATTTTTACAGGTTTTCCTTGACTGATTTATGATTAGCATATTTTGTGCAAAAGTGTTTCTTCAAGTGTTTAGTATTTAAAATCATTATTTTTAGATATTACAGTGTTCCACTGATTGTGGAGGTCATCTGCTCCTCAGGCAGTAAAGGCAGCAGAAGGGATGAAAGGCTTCTGGACATACAGAAAACAATCAGTAGAGACTGTATGTGAATGATCCAAACACCACTTTTCCTGCCCTCTCCAGAGAAATGTGTATATTAAAGCATTTGATTGGAAATACTGAGGACTAAATGCTGACACAGAGAAGTGAAGGAGAGAAAATAGACTATTGGAGACCATTTGGTAGAAGTATAAACATACTTTCCTGACCACAGTAGCATCTATAATCTTCACTGCATACAATAATTTATGTTCATATTGAAGACAATGAGTTATCAAGAAAAGGCAAATTAAATTATATGTTCTCTATAACATTTCAAAGGTATTTCATCATACATTGTTAAATTTAGAAAGCTTTAGGGCATATATTTATTAAACTCCTCTTTGAAACATTTTCAGTTGATACCATATTGGAGAAAATTCATTGCATAGCTATAGCTATTTTATAAAGCACTATAAATCTTAAATATTCCTCTTTTTTTGATATGCAGATATAGTTAACATTTGCATGCTTCGGATTATGACAACTCCCCAAGATATACAAATCTAAGATGAATTTTTAATACACTTTAGTATTTATTTAAGCCATCTGAAATGTGTTTTCAAAATGGTTTCAGAATGACACTGGAGGTCTGCGTAGCCTTGTCAACAAGTGGACGACCTTCTTAAAAGCGAGGCTGGTGTGCTCTGTAACCGATGAAGATGGCCCGGAAACATACTTTGATGAATTAGGTAAATGGATTTGAGATTGAAAAATGTTTTTGAAAAAGAGTTTGTAAAGTTTATATATTTTAATAACCTCTCAGCAGAGGATGTATATTCCGTGAATGTTCTCAGCATAAATCATGTGCCAATTTGAATGAATCATCTGTTTACTGTTCATAAATTTCTTTAAGTACTTTTTAAATCTGTTTTGCCCCTGAGTGCACTACTGAAACATTTACTTCACTGAATTACCCAAGATATGTGAATGAGCGTGTGTGCCTGTGTATGACAGAGACAGAAAGAGAGGTGCTTGTGTAATTGACAAATGAGTAATGATATATTTGTGCTTTTCTAAATTTTTTTTAATGTTTTTATTTTTGAGAGAGAGGTAGACAGACAGAGTGTGAGCCAGGGAGGGGCAGAGAGAGAGGGAGACAGAATCCGAACTAGGCTCCAGCCTCTGAGCTGCCAGCACAGAGCCTGATGCGGGGCTCGAACCCACAAGCTGCGAGATCATGACCCGGGCCAAAGTTGGACGCTCACCAACTGAGCCACCCAGGCGCCCCTATTTGTGTTTTTCTAAAAGAATGTGTATTTCATGTGCATTTAAATTCTAATATTCTAATTTGAAATCAGTTTGTATGCAAATACAGCTAAATATTTTTACTATTAATAGCTAATTAGCAAAATCAAGGTTGGATGGGAAAGTTTCAGGGTGGAAATTAAATTTGTACTCTAATCAACCCTTCTTGGATGACCCTGAGATGAATGACTTTCAGGATGTGTGACATAAGTAGAGTTATACCAGGTCAAATAAGAACTAACGATCTGATTCCTTTCTACCAAGAAACAGTTCTCTTTTTAATCAGAATAACTTGATACACATCATAGTGTGTACTAAGTTTACTTAGTACCATTTGTTTCCTAAGTGTTTAGTAAGTGCCATTTGTTTACTAAGTGTTTACTAAGTGCCATTTGTTTACCATTTGTTTACTAAGTGTTTACTAAGTGCCATTTAGAAATGACATTTATTTTGCTTTAACCCATTAAAATGTAAACTACTGGCTATTCTCAGATTTTTTTTTTACCTCATCATCTGAGAGGTAAGCAATAAAAATGGGTTACATCTTTTTTTTTTTTTTTGTATTTCCCAGCAAGAATCTTATTTGCAAAAAATGTTACTAAATTCAGACCTTTCTTGTAATTGTGACAATTGATTATTCACTGAGGTTTCCTATCAGAAATCTACTTCCAGGTTCTGTTCTGTGGTACTGAGCCTTACTATCTGTACCTTTGTCTTTGCCTTAATATACTTCAAACTTTTTGTTATTAGGCAAATTATCAATTAAGTAAAAATGTCACTAGCAATTTTAATCATAAGCCAAAACAGTCTTCTTTTATATAAGGAAAAAAGTCGCTTTGAGTTTTCTTCCACATTCCAGCTTCCAACCCTATGTCAAAAAGAAACTGTGAACGTAATACTTTTTTAAATTTAAAAAACTATTATGTTATCTTTAAAGGATATTTAGAAAATGCATACAAAAGAAGATAGGAAAATATAGCTCTGTTAACCAGAAATACTCACTGGTAATCTTATTGTAATCTGTTATATAGTTGTCCGATTTTCACATGATTCTAGTCTAGATTACATACTACTATACCTTTTCCACTTAATATTACTTCACTAGCATGGTTTCCATAAGGTTGCAGTCTATATACATCCCTATAGTGTTTGTATGATATTTCATTTAATTCACTTTACCACGTGCCTATCATTGGATTCACTTAGTTGTTTCCAGATTATAACGATACTGCCAGAATATGCTTCTCGATAGTATTTTTCATAGTTGAAATTATTTTCTTGGGGTAAATTTTTTTAAATATGGTTAATACTTGGTAACTTTAAAAGAATGATATTTTGTTTTTATAGAGGATGTGTTTCTGCTGGAAACTGATAACCCAAGGACAACACTAGTGTATGGCATTTTTACAACATCAAGGTAATTATTAAACAATTACAGCTTATGTGTTAAACAATAAACTTCACTAAATGACAGTAATTATTACAAAACATTGTTTTCAGTTTTTAATTTTACAAAGCATTCAGTATATAACCATCCCGTTTTATTACTTTTGCCTGGTGACCAAAATATATTCAAGCTGAACTAATACTTTCAAAATGGTTTTGTACAGAGTATTTATAATGATTATATGCTATTTTTCTCAAAGAAAAGAAAATATGAATTATAATGTAGGAATAAAGTATATAAGATATTTTGTTTTAAGGAAGTAGTTTGAAGATCCATGATTCACCTAAAACTTTTGGTATTTCTACTAAAATAAGTTTTACTTCCGGAGCAATCTAAAATGATGACTGGAAACTAATAAAATAGTGCACTAGTTTCCATGTCCCATATGGCAGTATTTCATATACTGGAAAATAGGTTTAATGTCTTCTAACTTCTCTGGGATGTCCAATTCTAATTTTCATATATTTCAAGACAACTTGCCATCTTCTCACCTTTTCCTAGATATATTTGTGTTTAATTATTTTACACTGAGAATGTTACTCAGAAGGCAGCACAGTACCCGAGCGATAGCAGGGCCAATGCAGAATGTAATCTGTGGGTTTATTAGAAAACCAACCAAAAAACAAAAATTTGAAGATTTTAGCATTCTTCTTTAGCAGGGCAAGCACAGCATAATTGTAAACTGTAATGGTCCATTCAAGGAAAAATAAAATCACAAAGATATTGATTATATGTCATATTTACATTTGCCCTATAAAATATGTAAAAATATGTCCTACAGGATGAACAGTTTAACTCGTGTTCTAAAAGAGAAAGTGGTCTTGAGTTAACTCAGAAATAAGTGAACAAAGTGAAAAGAACCAAATTCTTCAGAAGAAAATGTTTGTTTCAAAAAAATATTTCTACAGTTTTTGTTTTCCCCAACACCAATAGTATTTTGAAAAATTCATAATTGTCATTTCTGAGCAGCAGTGCTAATGATTAATAACATATCTTGTTTTTTTCAATGGGCATCTAAGTTTTCCCTTAGGCATCTAATTTAAGAGATATATGTAAGTCAGAGAAATGTTTGTTTCAGTCAATCTGCCTTAGTGACAACAGAAATAGTTTTTAGTAAGGATCCAAACACATTCTCTGAGATTATATTGGCGTTAATGTAACGAACTTTTTTTGGACTTTACTGTTTTTGTTTTTCTTTTTTTTTTGTCATTAACAAGGAAAATACATAAATTATGTCAACTTAGACTTCTCTGACTACTCTTTAGGATAAATGTGAGAACATTCTCACGTTAAAATAATCTTAAGACCAAGAAATACAGTTTTCTCTTAATGAGATTTATTTCTTTCAGTTAAATTATGATAGATTTTATTGATAGTGACTTAGAATTCAAATTCATATTTTTGAATAAATCATGAATTTATTTTTTGTTGTTAAGATAAACTAGTTAGAAACTCTTTGACTTGTCCTATATTTTGGAAACATTGAGAACTCTTCTATAACTTATTATTGTCTACTGCCTCCATGAAATGGATTAAATGTTTTAATGCTTTGTGTACCAATGGCTTATTTCAAAATAGGAGAGAAGATTTTTTAGCTTTACAGTGTGTACTGTAATGTTCAACTTTTCCATGATGAATTATCAACTCTTCATCACAAACCTTGCCATCTGTTTTTTTAAATTGTATTTAGAAGTTAAAAAAAATAAGAAAATGGATCTCTTTCTGTTTCTTTTTTTAGCTCAGTTTTTAAAGGATCAGCAGTGTGTGTGTATCATTTATCTGATATACAGACTGTGTTTAATGGGCCTTTTGCCCATAAAGAAGGGCCCAATCATCAGCTGATCTCCTATCAGGGTAGAATTCCGTATCCTCGCCCTGGAACTGTAAGTATCTAGGAAAATTTATTTGTTATTTTGCTTTTTAAAAAACATATATATATATATATATAACTTACCAGGATATGATCTCATGTTGATGTTTATTAAATATAATCAAAGGGAGCCTGGGTGGCTCAGTCAGTTGAGCGTCCGACTTCAGCTCAGGTCATGATCCCACAGTTCGTGGGTTCAAGCACTGCATCGGGCTCTGTGCTGACAGCTCAGAGCCTGGAGCCTGTGTCAGATTCTTTGTCTCCTCTCTCTCTGCCCCTCTCCAGCTCATGCTCTGTCTCTCAAAAATAAATACACATTAAATATATATATATATATATATGTATATATTGCATATATATACATATATACACACATATATATGTGTATATATGTATATATATGCAATATATATATGTAAATATATATATGCAATATATATATGTAAATATATATATGCTATATATATGTAAATATATATATATATTTACTGACTTACTGATTCACTTATTGTAATTTTTCAGGTTATGGGTTCTCAGATTTGGTATTTTACAAATATGGTATAGTATAGCACTCTCCACAAATTTTTCTAAGTACTATTGCTAATAAAATCTCTTTTAGATTTGAAGGCAACTGGATGTGTTAGACATGGCAGAGATATGTTCCTAATTTTATTGTCATAAAGCCATAGTTTGGAAATTATTAACATTTTGGCGGCATCCTGAAAGAATTTTAATGCTTTTCACACAGCCCTTCCTAATATTAAGGAATGTTACCTATTTTAATAAAGGAATAACCATATGAGAATTAAGTTACAGATAAATCATATGTAGATCTTTCCATTGTAAGGGATATATTTAAAAATTACATGTTGTATATTTCTCAAAGAAAGAAATAGTATGTATAAATAAACACGATGAAAGTGATATTCTAGTTCAGTAAAATATTTGTAAACTCTACAGTTTTGAGGTATACAGGTATATCCATGTTTTGTAATACCAGAAGTATTAAGGAGTACGTTGAAAACTAACCTTTCCAGCTGCAGACAGTGCACTGACCAATTGGAATTGAACTTTCTCCAGCACTACAATGATCACAGTCCTACTATTTATTTTTCATTTGGCGCATTATAATGCTTTATTGAATTCTAGAATATTGATTAGTTTTTGTTTCTATAAAATGTCATATGGTACAATGAGAGGAAACAATCAAGAGGAATATGATTTTCAATGGACTTTCATAGGGAATATAATTTTCTTATATTTTCAGTTTCATAGTATGGTTATAATTATAAAATAGGGTGGATGTGAGTAGAGAAGAATGATTTTATGGAAAATAATCAAAAGATGGTTGTTAGAATAGTATTTTCTTCAAATGTTTCTTTTTTCTTTTTCCTTAGTTATGAAGTTCCTTCTGCCAATATGCTTTTAGATATTCATCCCACATAACTATTTGTTAATTGATAATTTATTTTTTGTGTTATTCTTAGAGTGTATTTGCAATGTATTATTCAGTCCTTTATTTTTTCATCATCTTAAATGTGTGGTTGATAGGAATAATTAACTTTTAATTAAAAGATTATCATCATTGCTCCTTACCTGTGAAACAATTAAATTTTGAAGAGCCACACTTAATCATGCTGGGGATGAAGTCCTATTATACAATTCACAATCTATCCCCTTTTAAATGATCTCTCTTTGATGCCCATAGCTCAACAGAAAGTGGAAAAAGTACTTAATGATTTTGTATAACACAAGGAAAATATCAACAGATGTATCAATCTCAGGGTATCTCAACTTGAGGTGGGTTGGGTAAGGAGCAGAGATTATACAACAGAAGGGGGAGCTGAACCACTTTCAAATTCCATTATAACTCATGGCTCTCATTATTTCATTCAGTGCCCTTCATTCATTTCCAGGGGACTCACTGATAACCTATTCAGAGATAAATGTTAGTTTTGAGGATTACTTGCTATTTGAAGTTGACCAAGTCGTTGCTTCATCTTAATACAGAAAATTAACAGGAGGTTGTGATAGAATATGCTTCCATTAATTATTCTTTTTTGCAACACACATGTGGGATTAGTCAAGGAACGGGTGGTTTGTGAACTCAAAAAATTCTACTTTCCTCCAAGTATATCCTTAAGAGACATTTCTCACATAAACCAATAAGATTGATAAAAGAGAGCCATGCTAATTGAATCAGGTCTGAGGCCCCAGAGCCTCAATGAGTTTGGGTCGGAGCTACTCTATATCCAGTTTACAGATATAGATGTACAGATTGTGTACACCTTGCCTCGTCTCAAGTAGGGATTCCCAGTAGTAACTTGAGATTAGCATGGTGAGAGTAGTTACAGTATGGAAATTGATGACTATTACAAGTGAGGGTTTTGTTTTGTTTTTCCTGAAGAAAAGCCACCTCTGTTCCCAACCCTTGTCAGACTTCACCGGAATGGCAGCTCAAAAGGACTCTTAGGAATCATAGTGAGAAAACCATTCACGTTGAATAGCAATTATTCTACATAAAATGTGGGAATAGATAAACCCTTTTATTGAAACAAAGTAAGCCAATGCTAAATTAGAAAATTCTGCTAACAGTCCCACTTTTCACTCTTTCCAAGCTGCTAAGAATAAGCATGTTTTTTTCTGTTGTAAAGCAGTGTGGTATAAGCCAGGGCTTAGTAACACACATCTGGAGCTGACTCCGTGAAATAAAGGGAGTAGTCGGTACTTGAGACATATTTCTATAATGTGGTTTCTTACATCTGGTGTTGAGACCAGAGCAGCTCCCTTAAATAAAAAAATTGTCAGATGAGTGATCCTTAGGGAGTAAAAGAGGCAGGGTGGAGGAAGACCTCTGGAACTCCTTCTGGAAAAGCAAACCTCCCAGATTTAGTCCCTCCACCCTTCACTGAACAACACACCATGAAGTCTCAGCTGTGTGACTCAGAGTGGCCAGTGTCTGTCTCTTCCCGGGGCTTCCAGGGTTTAATATCCCACTGATGTAGCCAGAAGACCTACAGCCAAGTGACCCAAAGCATTCCCTCTTCTCTCGGGTTAAAAATGTTGCTTCTGAAGACCTCCCAATGAAGAATCAACTGTCATTGCTGTATTTAATTTTCCTACACAGTAGTTCAGTTGCCAGGTCAACCTCATAAATACATGACTGAATTCTTAAAGAAATGACAGGGGCAGAAATTGTATACCCTCATTCTAATGTTCCTTGTAGGTGATTCTTTTAAAGCAGGGTGGATAGCTATGTTAGCAAACTGCCCCAACTAGCAAGCACAAGTCAGTGGGAAGAATCCTGCCAATTGTGTCATAATGTTTTTCCATAAGTGATTCAAGTTTGTGGAAGAAACAAGACACCTTTGGTATGTTGCAAAGGGCAGCCAAAGACTGCAGATTCTCTCTGTGGCTGAGCTAACATATTACATTATTCTGTTGCAACGTGTATAAAGCTTCTGTAGAAAATTGTTTTTGCTTATACTATCTTGTTAAGCAGAACCTAATAAAAGTGTTCTGTTTTAATATCTGTTTATAAGTGGACCAGAACCGTCTGCTTTAATCATTATGCTTTACAGGTCTGGTACCTGGTGCAGCAAAAGAACACAGAAACTTCATGACCCACCTAGTTAGCGTTGGCAAGAAAAAAGAACTTTATTGCTGGCACTTGTGTTGATTCCATGCATCTTTTCATGGTTCTTACATTAGAAATATTTCTATTCTTCAAGGATGTTTAAAACACTGTGAAGAAAGTTTACAATAAAATAAAATACATAAGGCATATAGACATGAAAAATTCATTATATGTTGTTTCATATCATTATTCAAGACACATGAATAAAATAGACAATAAATATTATTGAAGTCCAGAAGACAGAAAGACTGCCATGGGACAGCCTTCTCTAGAGAAGGCATATAAACAATAAGAGACTGAGCTGGCCCTGAAGGCAGTTGGATTTGGATAATTTGGGTTAGGAAGGAAGGATGTTTCAGCTTACATTATAAGGCAAAGATAGAAATTAATAAGTCCTTCTAGAAGCTCTGTATGAGCTAATAGGACTGGAGCAGAGCAGTCTTGTCGGCAATGGAGGATAAATGCAAATAGAATGAGGACCAACTGGTGCATAAAAGTACAAGTCTTCAACTATGTAATTCTTTAGGCTTCAAATAAAGGGCCTTGACTACCAAGGGTTTCAGCAAGGGGATCACTTTCTCTCAGAATACAAGTTTCAGAGATCAATGCCAGAAACTAACCCAGATTCTGGAATGCCAAATGTCCATGTATTTATCCATATATCACTCATCTTTCAAGTGTTAGGTCAAGTTCCTCTTGACCATGTCAGTCTCTCCTTCTCTGACTAGTTTTGCTTTTATTTTCCAGTCTTTAATCTCAATTCCTACCTCCTTCTTCTACTTTGTGCTCTATGACCCAGCAGTGCCTCAGGAATTATAGTTCCTTAAATATTCCAACATTTTTATCCTATCTTTAAACCTTTCACCAACCCTGAAACCCTTAAGTTCTCTAGTATTCTGAATTCATTTAAAAAATATTTGCTCTTAAACATATATGACAACTGATCACAAACCAACATTTGTTATTTATTTTGTTTGTCTTAAATTATTATTATAAGACTTAATTGTTATTTTGCTTTGAATATACCCATCTTCCTTACTAGAATACTTCTTTCTAGATGATAATGGTAGCTTCTTATTCTTATGTCTCCTACTGGGCACATCAAAATGCTTTTTGAATAAAAAGTGAATAAAATTAGTTGGTTAAGTGTTGGACTCTTGATTTTGGCTCAGGTCATGATCTCTCAGTTCATGAGATTGAGCCCCGTGTCGGGCTCCATGCTTATAGTACAGAACCTGCTTGGGATTCCCTCTCTCCCTCTCCGTTTATGCCCCTCCCCCCCCAAATTAAAAATTTAAAGAATGTGTTCAAAGAATGGATATTCTATTCAATATATTAATATTGAAAACTAGGATCATGGGTGTGCTTTGTGAGGAGCATCAGAGGATGGAAGACATCAAGAATACCTAAAAATAGGAAACAAATTAGGTGAGGACGACAATTGCTGATACGTCCTTAACATGGCATTGTTATTGTTCCCAGCATTTCACCCAGCACTTTAGTAATCAAAATACTTAAAATGTCTTTACTCAAAAAAGGAGTGCCTGTCACTGCTTGATAAACAGAATGCTAGAACTGGAGAAAAACAACTTGAAGTTTAACCCAAACTACTTAATGAAAATTTGCAGAGCTAAATCAGCTTTCTAAAGAGGGGGACACCAGCCTCATTTGTGGACAGAGGCTTTGTTTTATGGTAGTACGTGGATGTTATATTTATCTTGAGATTTTAGTACATATGCTTTCTCATATCACAAAGCAAGGGATAAGTTAGTTGCATCTTATTTGTATTTGGTAATGTTACACTGAGCAAACTTGCAAGTCCAGATACAGAATCTGCAAAGGGTCATCCATTAATGTTCTTGTCACCATTGTTCTCACTCACCCTGTGTCTTATCTGTAAAGTTTGTGCCATGAATCAATGAAAAAATTAATTATTGTCAAAAAGAATTCTTTGGTAATTTTGAAAATAAAAGTCTACCAGGAAACACTTGTTTCTAAGCAAGAAGTTGATTGTGACTATAAAACAAAAGTCCCAGATAGGGGACATTTGAATGAATATAAAATAACTGATTAGAGTTGTGAGTTGATTTATTTGGGTTACTACAGTTTTGAGCACCTGAAACATAATTTTAACCTAATTTCAATTAAGTAAGGCCAAGAAACCAGACACTTCTAATTTAATCACCTTATCACACATGAAAATTGTTAACTGGAAATTATATAAATTGCTCAGTAATATATGCTAACTTTGGATCTTTCTGGAACCTACAAATGAGAATGTTTGCAAATATTTAAAGAGACATCTCAGCTTAGCAAACCATAATTAGTGGTGTTTTATGAGGAACTGGAACTATTTGAATTGTCCGTGCATTTGGTCTTTCCATTTTTTCATTCAGTGAGCAATGTATTTCCCTTTTTCCACTTTGTGTGTGGAATGAGGGTAGAAAACACCCATAATTCTATGCTTTTCAGAAGTATGGAACATATGCATCAGTTTAGAATACCCTCAAATGAAATTCTTTGTCTTCATTTGGTCTTTTTTGTGGGCAATTTATAAACATGTATATTTAAATATAATGCTTTTTCCTAAAAGAAAAGCACATGAGCCCCAGATGAAAGTCTACTTAATGGGATTATGAATGGGGAGGCTTAGTTTTATTATTTGCCTCATTATCTCTCCTTACTGAAGTCATTTAATTGCTCCTTGTGCCTTTCTATAAAAAAAGAGCTGTATTTACTGGTCCTGTAAAAAGTTCTAGTAACGTTAACTGGTCAAAGTGAGTCAAAAAATTGCATTCAGTATGATAGAGTCTAAATGAGTGAGGCAACATTATAATTTGCTGAGAGTTATTTGCAAATGTGAGTCTGCCCGAGGATGCTGGTCCAGAGGCACTAACGTTGTGGGAAAGTTGTTGCAAGGGTTTAACCTAGAGATCACCATGTTTGGGGAGACCCCTAAAGTTATTTTTTCTCTTTTTATATTGAATTAACATTAAAATTTTGGCAGATTTCACATAAAATTCCACATTTCTATCTTCTGTTGAAATCTGGCCACACCAGGATGTATTCCTGCATAGGAGCAATCAGCTAGAAATGAGTGTTCATTGCCACTCTTGAAAAGGTATAACTTGGGGCACCTGGGTGGCTCAGTCAGTTAAGCCTCCGACTTCGGCTCAGGTCATGATCTCACAGTCCGTGAGTTCGAGCCCTGAATCGAGCTCTGTGCTGACAGCTCAGAGCCTGGAACCCACTTCAGATTCTGTGTCTCCCCTCTCTATGCCCCTCCCCTGCTCATGCTCTGTCTCTCTCTGTCCCAAAAATAAATAAAAACATTAAATAAAAAAAATTTAAAAAAAAGAAAAGGTATAACTTTCCAGTATGTTACTGACCCATTCCATCCTACTGTTTGCCATAGATTTGCTATTGATCAGAAAGTTTGCTTTGTTGATTTCTTTTTACCTTGTACCTCTCTAAAGGGAATAAATGAAAACTAGAAAAGAAATGGTCTTTTTCAAGAAAATATGACTAAATATTTTTTTGTTTCTAAAAGTAGAAATATTGACAGGTATTTATTTAATAGGGTTACACAAATAATGTTTGTATGTGTTAAAGATTATACCAACAGCTTTGCTTGTATAACTTAACACTTGGATCCTATTAGTGGATAAGTTTGAGTTCCAAGCTTCAGAAGCTCCCAGCCTGCCCCTGAGCTTGGCCTCAGATACCCTATAAATGGAATCTTCTCCCCAGAAGCCCTTGTCATGCGCTCTTTCCAGAACTGCTAAAGCTGTCCAGCAGTCCCTTTTCAGTTATTATTGCTGTCTAGCTGCCTCTTTGACCTTGATGCTCTGAATCTTTCCTCTCCTGGCCAGAACTGAAGCTCTTGTTTCATACAGCCCCTGCACCAAAATTGAATGCCAGATGTAATAGAGTAATTCTCTCAATAAACTGCTCTTTGTTGAATATCTACTCTTTATCAGCTGTGTTGTAGCTCTGAGAGTGAAAAATGAACAAAATATACCCAGTTCAGGTCAATACATACCTTACATTCCAGAGGGAGAAACAAACAATAGACATACAAACAACAAATATATAATACACAGTTAGGTAAGTAGAGCTGTGAAGAAAAATAAAGCTGGTTAAGGAGATAGAAAGTAGAGATGGAGATGGGGAACTATTTGTATATGTGTTACCTTTAAAGAAGTAACTTTTGAACTGAGAACTGAATGAGGTTCAGAATGGAGTTATAGGGAGAAGAGCGTTCCAAATGGGTATAGCCAGTGTCAAAGTTCTGGAGCGGGAGCGTGCTTGAGACTGAAGAAGAGCAAGAGGTACTTTGGGAATGGTAGATGAAAGCCAGACATATAGGAGCTTAGAGACCATGCTAAGGGATTGGAATTTTATTCAAAGATTAATGGAAGTCATAGCAATCTTTTCTAGAAGGGAATTATCAGTTCTCATTTTCCACATCCAATCCAAGTTCTGACTTCAGAGATCCCTCTTTGGGGAGGAAAGAATCATATGGAATAAAACTCTTGTATTGAATTCAATTCTGATTGAATCTGATAATGATAACCTGTTTTAGCCAGTGATAGTACTAGATTATATCCACAAGTGTGCCCCCCCACCCCTATAACAACACTGTCACTGGCAAGAATAGGAATAGAAAAGTGACAGATGGGAAGGTAAAAAGTTATATATAAAACGGCATCAACTGCTCTCCAAAAACAAATGGAGTAGGATAAGTGGACTTAGCCTTGTTCAAGTGGTCACATTGTACACTTTTTTAATTCATTTGCTATAGATAGTTGTATATATAGTCATGTTGTTTTCTCCTCAATGAGTAGCAAATATGATGGTTCATCTTACGGTATTTTGACTTTACAATGATGCAGAAACAATACAAATTCAGCAGAAGCTGTAATTTGAATACTTAATTTTGATCTTTTCCCAGGCTAGTGATTTCTCCTCTCTGGATGCTGGGTAGGGCAGCGAGCCGCAACCCCCAGTCTTGTGATCACAAAGGTCAACAACCCATACACTTACAGCCATTTTGTGTTTCACTCTTAGTTCAGTCAAAAAATTACATGAGCTATTCAACACTTTAGTATAAACAAGCTTTGTGTTACATGATTTTCTCTAATTGCATGGTAATGTATGTGTTCTGAGCACGTTTAAGGTGAGTTCAGCTAAGCTATGACGTTTGGTAGGTTAAGTGTATCAAATGCATTTTTAAATTACAGTATTTTCAATTTATGATGGGTTTATCAGAATTTAAACCCATAATTGTAAGTCAAGGAGGATCTGTGCATACAACAACTTGAGCTTCTAAATATTTTGAAAAGTGGAGGTCTTTTGGTTATTACTAAAAGGAAGTAACTATTTACTAATTTGGTTCTTTTTAAAATATTTTATTAGTGCCCAGGAGGAGCATTTACGCCCAATATGCGAACCACTAAGGAGTTCCCAGATGACGTTGTCACTTTTATTCGGAACCATCCTCTCATGTACAATTCTATCTACCCAATCCACAGAAGACCTCTGATTGTTCGTATAGGCACTGACTATAAGTACACAAAGATAGCTGTGGATCGAGTGAATGCTGCTGATGGTAGATACCACGTCCTGTTTCTCGGAACAGGTAAGTATTTGAGCTCAAACTACACTATAATGTGTAGTCAAAGAGCATAATAGGTCAGGACCATAATATTGGAATCAGAGAGACTCCAGTAGTATTTCTGTCTGATTCTCACTGAGGTATTTAATGTCTCAATGCCTGTTACCACATCTGTAAAATGGGGTTAATAAAACAAATTACTGTATAGGGTTATTATGAGTAACTAGTGGAATAATATATGCAAAGCACCTAGAAGAGTCCCTGGCACATACTATAGTGAAATATAATAATTATGAGCTGAATTAAAGTATGAGTAGACTTTTAACCATGGGTTAGTGTTTCTCTCAACTGAACCAAATTCTGCAACTTTTTAAATTTTCTTTTAATTTATTTATTTTGAGAGAGAGAGAGAGCACAACTGGAGGAGGAGAAGAAAGAGAGAGAGAGAGAGAGAGAGAGATAAAGTCCCAAGCAGGCTCCACACTACCAGTGCAGAGCCCATTGGGGGACTCGAACCCATGAACTGCAAGACCACAGCCTGGGCCAAAGTCAGATGCTTAACCAGCAGAGCCACCCAGGCGCCCCTGCAACTTTTTAATAAATACACGGAGTCATTTTCCAGTGATAATGATAATGGTAGATGGTTCTAGATAACATTTAAAAGTGAATTTAATAACAAATACAGTTTTTTTTAAATGGTAGTATTTTAATATGTATTTTAATGGTAGTATTTTAATACATTCACGATTGTAGTTTGCCAATTTACTTTAATTGACTAGTTGAGTGAAAAATACTCTTGTTTGTAGACCTACACGAATGTGGAATGGCTGACCTTGTAGCAGGAGTTCTCAAAATGTGGTCCGCAGACCAACAAAATCAGTATAACCCAAGAACTTGTTAGAAATACAGTTTCAGGCTCTAGTCCAAGAACTCTAGGGATAAGACCCAGCGTCTGTGTTTTAACAAGCCCTCCAGGTAACTTGATATACACTAAACTTTGAGAACCACTACTCTAGAGAAAAAAACTAGTTTGACAGGCAGTAATTAACATCTTTCAAACATTCCTGACTACCTTGCAGGAAGTGATGAAATCTCTTTACCTATAATATCAGAGCTACTTCATGAAATTAGGTAATTTCTCTACTAGTTTCAGAAATAGATCTCAAATGTGTCTGTAAACCTGATTTATAAGATGTGCTGTGGTGCGGGGGTGCCTGGGTAGCTCAGTCTGTTAAGTATACAACTGTTGATTTTAGCTCAGGTCATGACTCACGGTTTGTCAATTTAAGCCCTGTGTCAGACTCTGTGCTGACAGCATGGAGTCTGCTTGGGATTCTCTGTCTCTCCCTTTCTCTCTGCCCCTCCTCTGCTCTCTTTCTCTCTCTTTCTCAAAAATAAATAACTAAACATTTTTTTTTAAAAACAGATATGCAGTTGTGCAATATGTATTCTGAGCTTTCAGGCTTCAATCAGTTTAAGATGTGGATATTTTTTCTTGGCTAAATAATACTTTCAAAGTGTGTCTTTCTTAGGAAGTTCTTATTTTGTTCTTACACTTAAAACCCAGATCTGAATCTTTTAGTCTCATGTAATTTCAGTTTGTATTGGTCTGAGGGCAAGAATCTGCTGACATGTACTATTTGGCATCCTGCTTCACACCTGGACGTATCTGTGTTTTTACTGATCCTCGCTTTGCTTGCCCTAAGAAATAATCCTTCCTTCCCAGATGAATCATTCTTCAGTGTTCTCAATTTTATCCTTTCCTGCTATCTCCAGGACCTTTCTTTATCACTTATTTTCTTATTCGCTTTATTTGTTCATTTCATTCTCTACTATATCTTTGGCATGGAAACCTTACACCAGGATACAAAACTAGACAACACCTCCACCTGTTGCCATCCCTGCTGTTCTGCCGATTTTGCCGAGGTGTTCAGTGTCCTCATAAGAAAATCCAATGACCTTAAACCAATGAAGTGCTTCCCTTTTCTCTTCGCATCACGTGGTATTGCAGAATCTCTCTTTACCTGCTGCTTCGGCCACAAGTAATATACCTCCCCTCTTTCCCTGGCAGTTCTGTTTCCTTCATTAGCCTAGCTTCCTCCAGCTGGTGAGCATAGGTATTCCCGAAGGCTCTGTCCACAGTCCTCTTCTTTTTACATATTCTTTGGCCATCTCATTTATTCATGTGATTTTAATTTTCCATTATGTACAAATCCCAAATGTATATCTCTAGTCATTGCCATTTCCAGAGCTCAATATTTGCATTTACATCTTTTTTTAAAAATTTTTTTAATGTTTTATTTATTTTTGAGACAGAGAGAGACAAAGCATTAACGGGGGAGGGTCAGAGAGAGAGGGAGACACAGAATCTGAAGCAGGCTCCAGGCTCTGAGCTGTCAGCACAGAGCCCGAAGTGGGGCTCGAACTCACGGACCGTGAGATCATGACCTGAGCCGAAGTCGGATGCTTAACCGACTGAGCCACCCAGGCACCCCATCTTATTTTTTTTTTGTATTTTATTTTATTATTATTTTTTAATTTTTTTAAAGTCTTTAATTCCAGTTAGTTAACATGCAGTGTTAAAGTTTCAGGTGTACAATATAGGGATTCAGCACCTCCATTCATCACCCTGTGCTCATCACAGCAAGTGCACTCATTAAGCCCAATCACCTATTTCACCCATCCCCTCGCTCACCTCCCCTCTGGTAACCATAAGATAGTTTTCTATAATTAAAATTCTGTTTCTTACTTTGACTCTGTCTCTAGTTTTCTTTGCTTTTTTTGTTTTGTTTCTTAAAGTCCACATATGAGTGAAGTCATATGTATTCATCTTTCTTGGTCTGACTTATTTTGTTTAGCATTATACTCTCTAGCTCACATTGTTGCAAATAGCAAAGTGTCATTCTTTTTTATAGCTGAGTAATATTCCATTGTGTGTGTGTGTGTGTGTGTGTGTGTGTGTGTGTGTGTATGTGTGTGTGTGTATATATATATGCAAATCCATTCATCACTTGATAGACACTTGGGCTGCTTCCGTATCTTGGCTATTGCAAATAATGCTGCTATAAACATAGGGGTGCATGTATCCTTTTGAATTAGTGTTTTTGTATTCCTTAGGTAAATATTCTGTAGTGCAATTGCTGGTTCATAGGGTAGTTCTATTTTCAAATTTTTGGGGAAACTCCACACGGTTTTCTGCCAGTTTACATTCTCACCAATAGTGCATCGCATGTTCCTTTATTTCCACATCCCCAGCAACACCTGTGTTGTTGATTTACATCTTACTTTTAGAGAACACAGATTGTATAACTCCTTAACATTTCAAACATCATGCTTCAAACTCAACTTATCCACTCCTAAGACTCTCAAACTCTCAGACTCTTAATCAAGTCTCCCATATTTGTATTCTTACCACACATTCCTTTCAAGGTTCTGTTTGTCCTTGATATGTAATCTCTCTAGGCATATCACAGTGCCTGGTAAGCTCAATAAATATTTGTCAAGATGAATTGAATATCATGACTATATACATTGCTACTCATATAATGAAGTGAATTCATAACTATTTGCAAAAGTTATTCTTCATTTGCATATAAGCTGTGTTCTCCAAAGATGTAACCTCCATGTGGAGGACTTTGAAGAGTTGCTTTTAGCCTTGGCTCAATCATCTAACATGGAGTTTGCATTTAAAAAAAAATTCCTGAATGAAGTGGTAAATTTTAGAGTCCTTCTTCTCCCTAATATCTTATATCACTCATAAAAAATGTTTTCTTTTTTTTTTTTCTTTTGGAACTTGTGTTAAAAGTGGACTCTGATGTCACAGTTGGGTTGTTTTCTCATGAAAGTCTGCATAAAATATGTAGATTTAATGGATGGAATTTTCAAGTCTTTATACTGTGTAGCAGTTTATTCAGATAGAAGGCAGTAAAAAACATACTTTTGCACAAATTCTTTGGTTTTCCTTACTACATAAGTATCTGGCACTTTTACATAGACTTTTTATGTCAGTATTTAAACATTTGTGTCATTTTGAAAAACAGTGTTTAGGGATATGTTTTTAATTGTACTGAGACGCTTCCCTAATGATTCCTTACAAAGCCACATGAGTCTCTGAAAGACTCTCCTCCAACAGGAGAGTACATGCTATGACAGTACCTCTGCCAACAGCATCTTTCTGAAGAGATGATAACTCACTTAACCATTGGATCTTGTCCCCATGGTCCTATCAATCTGCACTGTAATTTAGAAGCAGTGATTCTAATTTACCTGAAACTCTAACAGCCAGTATATTGGTATAGAAATATTTGTTGCCCAGGTAGTTTTTGGATCGCTGGCAAAACTTCTTCAAAAGAGTCCTCAGTGCTTGTTTGCTACTAAAAGTGAACAGAATAACCTTTTCTGAAATGGAATTTGGGAGAATTACAGGTCACTGCTCCCAAGGATTTCTTACCTTGTGTATCTAAATATCTTAGGAAGGAGATAAGATGTCATGGTGTTGCCAAATCCCTAATTACCAGAGAGCTTTTCAGCTGTTATAAGTAAATAATAATGTTGCAAATACTGCCAGAGGCAAGCTTCTCTCGTGGCTTCGTTTTCTCTTTACCGTTATGGAAAATTCAGAGGAATTCAATGAAGACATTAGCTGTCAAAGAAGATGCCATTAAAAAAAAAAAACAAAACTTAAAACTTGCATGACAGTTAATTGGAATGAAAATAGGATATTATGTAACTGTATTCACTTTGAATATTGTGAATGATTTTGTAACTCCCAGAATCTCCATGGTAGTTATGTGGGTCCAATGCCTGGTAAGAGTTACAATTAGCCCCTTATAGTGTACTATACTGGCTGAGTTTGAGAGGCTGATAATCTTACTCTCCACTCGCCTGGAACTACTTCATTATATTTTGTGTATTGTCAGATTCAAAGACAGACAGACAGATAGATAAAATAATAACTGAAAGAAAGAGAGGGAGGGAGGCAAAAAGAGAAGGAAGGAAGGAAGGAAGGAAGGAAGGAAGGAAGGAAGGAAGGAGAGGGGAGGAAGGAAAGAGGGAGGGAGGGAGGAAGGAAGGAAGGGAGGGAGGGAGGAAGGAAGGAAGGAAGGAAGGAGAGGGGAGGAAGGAAAGAGGGAGGGAGGGAGGAAGGAAGGAAGGGAGGGAGGGAGGGAGGGAGAGAGGAAGGAAAGGAAGGAAGAAAGGAAGGAAAGAAGGAAGGAAGGGAGGGAGGGAGGGAGGAGGGAGAGAGGGAGGGAAGGAAGGAAGGAACGAAGGGAGGGAGGGAGGGAGAAAGAAAGAAAGAAAGAAAGAAAGAAAGAAAGAAAGAAAGAAAGAATGAATTTGAGCTTTGTCTACTCATCTTTTATTTCTTACAGTTTGCATTGTCAATGTCTAGTCTAGGGTTCAGCAAACTACAACCTAGACCAAATCTGACCCACGGCATGTATGGTACATAAGCTAAGAATGTTGTTTTACATTTTTAAATGTTTGAAACAAAATAAGAAGAATATTTCATGCGCACTGAAAATGACAAAATTTGTAGATTACCACGTACATGAATAAAGTTTTATTAGAATACGGCCACAGTCATTCCTTTACATTTTGTCTGTGGCTGCTTTTGTGCTACAATGGCAGAGTTGAGTAGTTGCCACAGAGACTGTTTAGCTCACAGAGCCTAAAATATTTGTTATTTGGCCTTTTAGAGAACAAGTTTGCTGACCTTGTTTTGTCTGATAGTTGGATAATTTTAGAAAAATTAAGACTTCTTAAAGGAGCTATTTTCTAATATGTAGATATAATACAGGAATTCATAATGTTGCCCAAAATAAATATTTCTCCTTTTATCTTGAGTAAAAAATATGCTGCTGTTCTATTACAACTTAAACTAGAAACTAAGTTTCCTTTTGTTCCCATTCATTCCTGCTGCTACTCCTCTAAAAAAGATCTCATGTTGAAAAAAATGTATCTTAAAATCACATTTTGTTTTATTTGGTGGTATTTGTTGGTGTTTCGTAGCATCTTTGTTTTGTTCTGGTTTGTTGTTTTGTTTTGTTTTGTTTTGTGCTGTGTATTAGTTCTTAGTATTAGTGATGTGGGTATTTTTATGATCTTTACCCGCTCCCACCCCCCCCCACCCCCGCCACCTTTTTCTTAATCTTTAAGAAAGGCTGTAAAACAGCCGGCAAGGGCTCTCATAGGATTAACATTTCTATTTTAACTTTGCCACCTACTGCTTACATCCAGGCCATTTGTTCAAAGCTGACTATGTTGCACAAGTGAAGACATTTTTGCCTGTTTTCTTTTTGGAGTTATGAAAATATCTAAATGTCTGGGTCAAGTTCAGATACGTTCGATCAAATTTGTATTTTTAGCACTATATATGAATCAGAATGACATGTGGTTTCTGATGAAAGCACGATAGTTTCTTGTGAATGGATGTTAGTAGTTTAGGATGATTTAATGCCATTATGATTTTTAAATGTAAGGTCGATACATGTGGTGTGCTGCCAAAATTCTTATATACTGTGTACTATTTCATGCTTCTTATTAGCTTCCGTTTCACTGGATGAGTACTAAGTTGGAATGTTGGCTCCAGCAAGTCCTTTGAAAGTGTGGAGTTTTGAAGTGTGTGCCACATATGTGACTAAAGTCTTAATACGTTTGCCTTGCAGCATTACAGGATAACTACCTTCATAGGAATGAACCGGTTTTGGCAGTCCTGTCTCTTGGAATGGCACACTTAATGAACCACAGAGCCAGACATTTTGATTTTTAAAGAACTCCCTAAAATACTCCATGTAAAATTTGATAGCTAGAGCTGTGCTTTTGAGCTCAGAAAAGACTCCCATCAGTTGGAAGCTGGGCACGAATGTCACTCTGAGGATAATGTCTAGACTTCCCCTTTGCTTAGGAGTGAGGAACAAATCCCTTTATAAGTCACTGGATTTTAATAACATTGTGGTTCACTGCTTTCCAAAGCAGAACCTGGAAACTTCTGAGAATTTACCAAGGATTCTACTGGGATTTTCACAGCAGGAAAAACTAATGGAACACAGTGGAATGGTGGCTGAATTGACAGGAGAGGATGATAAATCGCGGTGTGATGATTGCTTGATCATGTAGAAGAGTAGCAAAAAGGGAATATGTAAAGAGAGGGAGGAAAAAAAGGAAGGTAGCCCATACAGTGATTGCTAATCCAGAAATAAATGTTCTCATTTAAATGATGCCTCCAAAAGACAGCTTCTTGAAAACATATATGGCTAATTGCTGAAGAACTTTTATTGCAAAAAGCAGAAATTTTTTTCTTCAAGACACTCTTCAAGATATATTTTTTTAAGACAGCATACAATCTCACATAGTGATTATATAAATTTTAGTGTTCTTAATTTGCCTGAATAACCCATTTATTTATTTAGTGGTCCACTTATTATGCAAATAAGTATACTTTTTTCTGAAATCTTTTATTACTATTATAATGATGCTAATTAAATTTATTCATAATACATACCTTTTGTTTAGAATCTCATCCAACCCTTATCACTACTCTGTGAGAAAATGTGAGAATGCAGACACCATGGGGGGCAAGGATATTTGTCTGATTTATTCATTGTTGTATCTTCAGTACTTAGAATGGTGCATCACTCAAAGTTGCCCCTCAATAGATATAAATGAATGAATGAATGAATGAATGAATGGGCTGTACTTATCCTCCATCATGTTTGGATGGAAGCTCAGGTGAGTTAACATCACATAGATATTTGGTATATGATACAACTAAAATATAAACTCTTGCTGGCTGATTTCATATCCTGAGCATTTATTCTCTTCAAGTTACTACCTCGTTTGCCAACACCATTTTATATTATTTATGTTTTACTTATGAAGTTCAGGTAATTTAACTTATTCTTTCTCATTTTACAATGAATTTAATATTTCATCCACAAATGTCAAAATGATACTATTCATGAGCTGACATGTAGCATTAGCATCAGCATTGTTTTGTTTGTGCACATCACTCACTTTTGCCTATCCACATATTGTCACCGAGTCTTACATGTGAACAAGACACATCTTAAAAGGTGACAGAAGACTTGGAACAGACCGGAATTGTGTGTGAATTAACTCAGCTGGAATTTAAACTGTGAATCTGAATCACTTCTTGGCCTTTTGGCTAAGATCAAGCGTAAACTGTGAATCTGATATATTTTTATGTAAGTAACCATATATTTAAGAATGAAGGAGGTTATATTTTGGGGGGGAGAGGAGAGGTTGCAAAAATGGAGTAGGTCTTCACCTTAATTTTTGATGTATCACTAAAATCTTTGCTCATTTCAGTTTTTTTAAATGGGGCTTATATCTGTCTTCAGTATGTCTTACATACTCACCAAAACACATGTAGATCTCTTTGGCATGCTTCTGTTACTTAATTAAAATGGGTTGTGCATACTCAATTGATATATTTGGAGAATTTCAGAATATCACACACGGAGACAGTGTCTCTCAGCAGGAAAGATGCTGATGGTTTGCCCTGTAACATTGACTCTTTTACCATTTAGTCACTGATGTTTTCCTAGGTGACTTGAAAACCACTACAGCCAAATCTCTTCCCTGTATGTTGCTTTCATTTAACTCTTTACTCATACATGAATGTAAGTCCATTTTCTAGCCTAAAGATGATCTAAAATCTTTCATCTGTGTGTTAAGAAGAGATAACCACACTACGTTTTTGTTCTTGATGTGCTGCCAAGTTTCTCTGAGGCAGCTTTAGCAGCTTTTGTCCCTGGGAGAAGAATTCACAGCCTTACACTCAGTATGGCCAAGCCTTCTCTATGTGATTACCCAAAGGAGGTCTATAGCTAGCTCTGAGTTGTGGGGTGGTTTCTGTAGAAAGTCAGCTTTTAAAGTTGTTGTTGTTGTTGTTGTTGTTTATTGAACAACAAATTCAAATTTTGTAGAAAATGGAAGGAAGTGTTTCATTTTAGAATATGAAATATAGTGTAAACTGGAACAAAAAGATGTGAAACTTGATTTTCTGAGGTGAATCTGTGGTATTAAAGTCAAATATGTTTTACTTAGTTGTATGCTTATTTTTCTCTTTCACTGATGTGTCAGGTAGACTAATAGCCCCCCAAAGGTTACATCGTAGTATCTGGAATGTGTGCATATGTTACCTTACGTGGCAGAAGAGACTTTGCAGATAGGATTAATGTTTCAGACCTTGAGATGAAGAGATTTTCCTGAATTGTCTGGGTGTACTCCATCTAATCACATGACTTCACAAAAGTAGAGGACCTTTCCTGGCTATCATTAGGGGGGGAGATATGACAAAGGAAGACGTGTTAGAGAGATATGATCCTGCTGGCCTTGAAGGTGGAGGAAGGGGGTCCATGTGCCAAGGAATTTGGATGAGCCCTAGAAGCTGAAAATGCAAGAAAGTGGATTATCCTTAGACTATCCAGAGAGGCATGCAATTTTCCTGACACCTTGATGTTAGCCCAGTGAGACCCATGTTAGACTTCTAGTCTACAGAGCTATAAGGTAATAAATATAGTGTTGTTTTAAGATCAGAATTGGTGCTAATTAGTTATAGCAGCAACAGGAAACTACTATAACTTGGTTTTGAATTCTAGCTTTGTTGAAAGACTCCAATAAAACTATTTGAGGGGCCCCTGGGTTTCTCAGTCTGTTGAGTGTCCCACTCTTCTTGATTTCAGCTCAGGTCATGATCTCAGGGTTGTGGGATTGAGCCCCGCATTGGGCTCCACGCTGAGCATGGAGCCTGCTTATGCTTCTCTCTCTCACCCCCTGCCCCTCTCCCCAATTCACTCTCTCAAATAATAAATAAATAAATAAAATCTATTTGATGTTTCGCTTAAGAATTCCTGAAAAAAATAATCAATCTGATGTTTTAAAACTCTGTCCAAGCCTTTGCTGATTAATGCAAAATGATAATATGTTTTGTTCTATAGCTCCTTTTCAACCAGTACAGAACAACATAGTAATACATCACAAGGATATTATTTATTCACTCATTAGAATTTATTGAGTCTATTGCATGCCAAGGCTTATGACATATAAGGAAAAATAGCAATAACACTTACCTTGAAGGAGCTTGGGCCAGTGGAGGAGACAATTCAATCCAATTCAGTAAATATTATTGGACACCTGTTATGTGGCAGGCACTCTCACAGGTGCTTGTTATGTACCAGTGAACCAAAGAGGCTAAGATCTCTGCCCTTGTGGAGCTTACATTCTACTGGAAATAAAACTAACCACAATAAACAAATTATATAACCTGTTTAAAGTTGATTATTGCTATGAAACACACACACACACACACACACACACACACACACACCTGGGGAAAGGAGATTCATGGTCTGAGTTTGTCTCATTGAGAGGTTAGAGTTGAGTAAAGACTTGAAAAAAATAAGAGAATTAGCCAAAGGAACATCTAGGGAAAAAGCACTGTAAACTCTTCACAGACAGCATTGTGTTAAGATCTATAATGTAAGGATCTGTAGAGTTCAGGAAGGAAGTGGCTGCCTGATACAAGCCTGATACATTTGAGAAAGTTTTCTATTGCTGCATATCAAATCATCACAAGATTAGTGGCTTAAAACTACACACGTTTGTTATTTCAGTTTTTGTAGATGAATCCTTAGCTGGACTCTCTGCTCAAGGTCTCACAAAGCTGCAAAGCGTAAGCCAGGCTGCATCACTTTCTGGAGTTCAAGGTGTCTTCCCAACTCACATGAGGTTTGAAAAAATTAAGTTCTTTAATTTTGATACAGAAATGAGGCCACACTGCCACATGGATCTTTTTATCAGTCATTCAAGTCATGGTTATTTGCTGCTTCAAAATTAACAAAGTCTCTGCCTTCATTTGGCCAAAATGGGGTTCCATATACTGTGGCATAGTCATGGAATTGGCATGCTATCAACTTAGCATTATTCTGTCAGTTGGAAGCAAGTCACACATTCCATCTGTACTCCGCGGGAGAGGATACACAAAGGCATGACTCCTCAGAGGTCACCTTGGAGTGGTTTAGCCACTGCCTATATACATTTTAGATAGATCACTTCGGCAATGATGTGGAGCATACATTACAGGCAGAAAAAGAAAGCCAGTTAGGAGACTTTTGTTTAGTATAGGAAAGAAAGGATGAGAGCCTACATTAAGACAGGTGTCAGAAGTTGGAAGTTGAGAGGGATTACTGGGTTCAAGAGATATTTTGGAAGAGGTAAGGACTTTATGATAACAAATTGATTTGGGAAAGGTGGAAGGGTGAACACTGTGTTTAGAATGTTTTGTAGATTTGTAGCTTGGCAATAGGTGGAAAGAAGTCTCACTCACTGTTCAAGGGAATATAGAGTCAGCAAGCAGATTTGGAGAGTAATGAATTCCTTTTTGAATGGCACACATACACTTTCCTATGACCTGGTTATGTATCAGAGACTGAGTTTATCACCAAAATACATTATCTTAACAGAATCTCATAGTGATCCTATGAGTTAGAATTAGTATCCTCATTTTGCAGTTGTGTAAACTAAAGCTTTGAGAGGTTAAATGGCTTTCTTAGGGTGTGAAGCTATTAGGAGCAGTAATTAAATTCAAAAACATGCTTGCTCCACATTGAGTTAAACATCTGGGGGACCATCCAGATGAATAAGTCAGAGAGTGTTGTAGATGCACTTCAGCAGAGAGGGCTGTGCTAGAGATATAGATACGGGAGTCAATAGTGATGTAGGTGTTAGCTGAATCCATGACAATCCTTGAGGCCACCCTAGGAGACGGTGCAGATAAAAATTTAACTCTGGGGTGCTCATTGAAGGGTACGAAAATAAAGAATATTTACCAAAGAAATGGAGAAGGAGCAATTATGAAAGTAACAGAAGAGGAGGAAGTAACATCATGGTCTCCTGGATCAAAGACAGCAACAGGTGGGAAAGAAGCAGTGGTCAAGAGCATCAGATGTGGCACAGCTGTGTCTGAGTGACCTTGTAATATGCTCCTTTCCTCATTACCCTGTCTCCTTTTGTACCAGCAAGATTTGAGAGGGGGATTGCCATTCCAGTGAAAAGAATGAGATGTGAACAGGAGGAAGTAGGAGGAAGTCAACAAGGGCAAGTAAATGCTAGGTTGAGAGATGACCAAATAAAGAAGGGAAAGCTCTTCTCTGTACCCAAGCACCCAGAAACATAGGTAGATGCTCCAGGCCATGGAGCATCCAATATGCACTTTAAACTCTGACAACGAATACCCAACAGCCTATCTTATGATAAAAATGGTACAGGAAAACAAGTTAATTAGTGACCATAAAATTTATTAATCGCAGATGAGTGATTGTTTCCCCGGATGTTGGAAGGTTAAATAGAAAGAGTTAGCCCCAATTTTGAATCTTTGCAAATTTAGTTGTTGCATACTGTGTGGGATTAGTTACACCCTACAGAGAATGTACACCTGCATTATTCAAAGTAAGTTTATTTATTTTAAATTAAATTGAAATAATTATTCATGATACAATGCAATAATGATACTAAAATATGATCTATATGTTTTAGTAGTTTACAACACCCTAAAACATTAATTTTAGTGATTTCTGAGGCCCTATTTGAGTGCTCTTTAGTTGTATCACTAGGAAACTGTAATAATGCATATGTGGATGGATTATCACATACTCTCATGCTAAATTAATTTTTTTTCTAATCCTCACAGAGAAAATTAGCTTCTAGAACCAGAACAAACAAGCATATTATGTTGTAAACTATTATAAAATTTATAAATTTCATTATTTCTTATAGAATTGCTGATTTAATAAAAGTGTTGGCATTAAGATTTCTCATTCAACTTTTCTCCAGAAGACTACTTTTTAATTAACTTATCTAAATAAAAAACTCTTGAGTTTTTACACAGCAGTAATGGATATAAGTACGTGTGTGCTTACCTGTGATATTCTAGATCTACATATGGCAACGTGAAATGGCAAATTAAAATTTCCAGAGATCTTCATCATAATGGCCAATTCTAATTTTGGTTGGGATTTTTCCAAAACCTTGTTAAATATAGACCAGCTTGTTAGAATAAGTATAATAAGTTATCCTTGGATGAATTCTAGACTAAGAATTAGAGAACATAACTTTGACTTCAGAGGACATAGGTTTAAATCCTGCCCTCTATTACTTGTCAGTATTATGACCTTTGCAAATTATGTAACGCCTCTAAGCTTTACTTTCTTAGTTATACCTACTTTATGAACTTATTTCAAAGATTGAATGAGATGTTATGTGTAAAACCCTGAATGTACTCCCTAGATGTTAGTAAGTATTCAGCAGGTACATGTATACTTGTATCTACATAATATATATTTGTTAAAAATAAATCATATATATCTAAAAATATAAATACATATAAGTATGTATGTACATACATAAATATTCTGAATTCCTATCATGAATCCTGATACTACTATTCCACTCACTGGGCATAGCAGTGAACAAAATACACAAATGCCTCTTGTTTTATCGAGTAAATATCCTTGTGGGAGGAAACAGGAAATCAGTAATGTCTGTATAATTATTTTCAGTATTACTTAAATTCGTGTACCCTATATTAGAAAAAGAGGAGAGAAAAACTGCAGATGTTGGGTGAATCGGCTGGCAGTGTAGGAGGCATTTATTTCTTTTGTCTGGAAATAATAGATAAAAATAAAACATTGCTATATAAGAACAGTAAATAATATTATGTAACAAAGAGTGGGAATAAAGAAGGAAAATTTCAGACCACAGAGAGTAAAATTGGTTATATTCTCCATAGACTTTACAAGGAAGGTTCACATAGGCTCTCTCCTTTGATCGTGCACAGCCTTGTCAGGGGTGTAAGGTCTGTCCACATTTTACAGAGAGAGTTTATCCCAATTGGAAGTGTAAAACCAGAATGGATACAGTGAATATAGAGGACACTATTGTAGGTTAGAGGATGTAGGTGTATTTTCTTTTTCAGGAGTGGTGTAGGAACCGCCATTAACTAGGCTGTTAAGAACAATGTTTACCTACTGGTGAGATCTAACTGCGAAAAGAACCATCAGAGAGCATAGTGGCTCAGAGAGACTCAGTGGTCAGCCTGTGAGGGAACAGCGCTAATTGGTTGTATCCCTTCCAGTGTAAATGCTATTAGGTGATCTCAGTAGCAATGTCCTGAATTAGAGTAGCTCCAGTAGGTCTGCTTTTGAATATTTACATTCTACTATATCATTTTAGTAATAACTGGAACATAACTTCAGTCTATAGCTTTACTTAACTATAGCTTTTAAATTATTTTTCAATTGCTCAATTTTCACATGCTTATTTTTTAATCAAGTTGATGAATAAAAAAGGAAAAAAGAAAGAACAAGCCATCCTCATTTATATTTCCTATTTGAAACCAAATATATTTTGGCCTTCAGAAGTATTTGAATAGAAAAAGGTGAGGAGGTGCCTGGGTGGCTCAGTCAGTTAAGCATCCGATTCTTGGTTTTGGCTCAGGTCATGATCTCACAGTTAGTGAGTTTGAGCCCCACATCAGGCTCTGTGCTGCCAGTGCAGAATCCCTGCTTGGGATTCTCTCTCTCCTCTCTCTCTCCCCTATTCATTCTTTCTCTCTTCTCTCTCTCTCTCTCCCCCCCAAAACAAAATAAACTTTAAGAAAAAAAGGTGATTGTGTATATATTTTAGGTAAAATGGCTTGCAGAACCTTGGACCACACCCCATAAAGTACATAGTACTATTTCTGCATTGAGACATAGAAATCTTGAAACCCAATGCAATAAATAAAAAAACATAAATAGCCGGAAGTAAAAGTGCAGGTCAGGTTTTGTGATCAAATTAGTTCAAATCAGTACAGATTTTACCACCAAGGAATTTAAAACAAAACAAAACAAAACAAAAACTTTTGAAAATTAGACTTGCAGAAAAAAGATAACGGGCCTACCTTTGTAGCAACGTGGATGGAATAAGCCATACAGAGAAAGACAGATACCATATGTTTTCACTCTTATGTGGATCCTGAGAAACTTAACAGAAACCCATGGGGGAGGGGAAGAAAAAAAAAAAAGAGGTTAGAGTGGGAGAGAGCCAAAGCATAAGAGACTCTTAAAAACTGAGAACAAACTGAGGGTTGATGGGGGGTGGGAGGGAGGGGAGTGTGGGTGATGGGTATTGAGGAGGGCACCTTTTGGGATGAGCACTGGGTGTTGTATGGAAGCCAATTTGACAATAAATTGCATATATTGAAAAAAAAAGAAGGCTAGAACTGAAAAAAAAAAAAGATAACGGGCCTACATTAAAAATGGAGTGTAATCTACTGATATAGAAGTATTATACTATAAATGCTGATTATATTTTCACTCTGTAAGATATCACAAATGGCTCTGCTTGGCTCTTTTGGGGGGAAGGGGAGATTTTATTTTACTGGCACTTGAGATTCTAAGAAATCCTGCTTGCTTTTTTAGTAAAGATTTATTGGTTCACAAATCTGAAAAACAATGGTAGAATGGCTTTAGATGTGGTTTCACTAGGGCTCTAGCTTCTTTCTTTGGAGTTTTGGGCTCTGTTCTCCTTAGCAGGGAGCAGGAATCAGCTTTGTCCTTATGTCAACCATTGTCTTACTTACAAATGGCTGCAGAAATTTGCAAAGATATTTGCAACTCAATCAGCTCTGATAGAAAGAAGGTCATATCTGGTTCTCTTTGTTCTTCCTGTAAACCCGAGTTCCCATTTTGTATTATTTCCCTTTTGACTAAAACACATTCTTCAGCATCTCTTCACAAGTGCAGGAGATCTGCAGGCAACAGCTTTTCCCAGATTTTATTTATCGAAAGAATGATCGAGTTCATCTTCATTTTTAAAGAATATTTTCACTGGATATAGAATTCTGCATTAACTTTTTTTTTCACCATTTAAAAAAGTCATCCCATTATCTTCTGGCCTCCATTATTTCTAATAAAATGCCATCAATAACGATATCCCTTGTTCTCATGACATGATGTCTTTCTTCTGTTTTTCTTTTTTTTTCCTCCAAGTTTTTTTCTATAGCTTTTGATGTCAACAGTTTAAATATAATGTGCCTAGGGGTGGCTGTATTCAACTTGGGCTGTATTCAGCTTGAGTCTCACTGCATTTCTAGATGTACAACATAATATTTTTCATCAAATTTGGAAAGTTTTCAGCCATTATTTCTTCACATATTTTTTCTTCCCAATCTCTCCCTACTGTCTGTTCAGAGCTCTAATTGTACATATATTAGAAGGTTTAATATGTCACATATGCCCAAAAGACTGTTCACTTTTTTCACTCATTTTTTTTTCTGTGTTCTTGCAAGTGGATAATTTCTACTGATATGGCTTCAAGTCATTGACTCTTCCTTCCTTTTTTTTTTAAGTTTATTTATTTTGAGAGAGACAGAGAGCGCAAGTGGGGGAGGGGCAGAGAGGGGGACACAGTATCTCAAGCAGGCTCTGTTTTGACAGCACAGAGCCTCATGTGGATCTCAAACTCAAGAACCATGAGATCATGACCTGAGCTAAAGTTAGATGCTTAACCCACTGAGCCACCCAGGTGCCCCTCTTTATTCTTTCAACTCCAGTCTGCTACTAAGTCTATGGAGTTAGACTATAAATTTAGCAAGTGACACCTGGATTTGCTAAGTTTGCTAAGTTTAACACCTGGATAATTTTAATTTCTTTTTCTTCTTGCCTATTGACCACACATTTCTCCGCTAAACACACACACTCTCTCTCTCTCTCTTTCTCTCTCTATCTCCATGTATAATGATTCTCATTGTTGTTGAATACCGGACATTACAGGTAATATTTTGGCCTTAGGTTCTGTCTTCAGGGGAAAAGTATTAATTCTTGTTCTGGCAGACAGTCAGCTAGAATGGGTTTAGACTTGTTTTACTCTTTGTTAACTATCTTGTGCTCAAGGTAAGTCACTCTAATTTAGCAGGGCTCAAATTCCAAACCATCTCCCTTATATGTCTTATCAGGTCTTGGTTACAAGTTTTGTTTGGATAGCCCTAAACTTAGGTCTTACTCTAAAATGTGGCACTTACTCTCATAGGCTCAGGCTTTTCATGTTATTTGGATGCCAGCAGTTTTAAGAAGGTGTTAGTGAGATCTGTGTACTCTGGTAGGGCCAGAGCTCCCACTTCACCTAGGATTGCTCCTCCCAGAATTCCTGAAACTATAGTTTATCTGTTCTGTTGTCTGCATAGCAGCTGCAAACTGTTAAGCCCTGGGAGGTCCTATCCTGCAAACATATATCCCAGGTATCAGCAAAAAAATCATAGGGAACTTCCACATGGACTTCTGGAACCCCATTTCTGCACAGCTTTGTCTGTCTGATACCACGTGCCACAGAATTACTTTGCTTCTGTTGCCCCAATTTCTTACATCCTGCCTCCTCCTCTCAGTGGGACCACCATGCACTACTACCTGGACAGCAGCTCTTTGAATCTCTGTTGGGAAATTTTTCCTAGGCAGAAAGTGAGGTGACGATTATTATCTTGTGAAGATTATCTTGTGAGTTTTTCTTCTTTTAGTCATGTGCTATCTACTATCCATTACTTAGAAAGAATTACCTCATTTAGTTTGTCAGTTTCATAGTTGTTTACTGCAGGAAGGCTGTTCCAGTATCGGTTACTTCATCATGGCCAGCTGCCATATTGCCCTCCAGAAAGATGTTCTGGAATGTATTTCTACCAAGTGTTTGAAACAACTATTTTCTTATATCCATGCCAACCCTAGGTTTTATCATTATTTTAAGATTTGCAGATTAAGTGGGTATTTTTGTAATTTCATATATACAAACTTTAAAAAATATATGTACTTTTTCATATATATACTTTATATACAAATTACATATATCTTCATAAGTATATAATATAATTTTCAAAATGTCTGAAACTTTTTATTATAATTTGCTTGGAGACTCTCCCAAAGTATTTTAGTACATTCCAATTCCGTAATTAATTTTATTTATTAGTAGAAAATAAGTTTTTAAGCTAAACTGAAGCAGAAAGAAAATCAAAAATTAACATATGTATAAAAAACTAATTTAGTAGTCTCTTTTTTTGACAAATACAACTGGCAAGAAACAAAATAACGTACAAGGAATTGTACTGTTCATATTCTGTGATTTGCAAATGTTTGAGCAGATATGTATTTCTTCTGTAAAGTTTGTTTAAAATTAACACTTCTAAAAATTATAATAAGTCTGTGATCTGACATAGGAAACAACACCCAAATTTTCTAGGAGACTCCCTAGGTGATTTTGAGTGAGATAGTTTGAACACCACATTTTGAGAACTATTTGTTCAACAGAATATGGTCTCTAAACCTGAATGGTGGTTTCTTAGGAGTGAGATGACATTAATGGTGTCAGCAAATACTCTTGAAAGTCACTGAATTCTGTTTTTCTTTACACTGCAGAAAAATATTTTAACAGTTCTGAAAGGTTCTTCAGCAAACAGCAAAGAAACCTCTTTAACTTAGGTTAACCCAGTACTATCCAAATTTACTTTACCCTACAAACTTTTTACACTATTGCACTTTAGGAGATGCTGAATAGATAGCATTTGTTGATACTGCCTTTCCAAGGGTCTCCCCTCTAATAGAGACATTAAGATGCCTTTGATGACCCAGTGGGATTCTAACTGCCCTAAGGACTGTTGCTGAAGGTTGTCAATATCACAGCACTTAAATTACCTTTTCACATTGGGTGTGAAAAGCTCTGCTAAGTGTGAGAAATTGTGCTAAATGACCTAGTTCAGAAGTTTCTTTTCTTTTTCCCTTTTTCTTTTCTTTTCTTTTCTTTTCTTTTCTTTTCTTTTCTTTTCTTTCCTTTCCTTTCCTTTCCTTTCCTTTCCTTTTCTTTTCTTTTCTTTTCCTTTTCTTTTCGTAAGAGGAGAATATTCATGAATAGAATTGCCACTTTTTAAAAGTATATTTGATAAAACCATTAAAAGAATGTAGCAGTTTGATAACATAACAGAAAAAAATCTATTATGAATACATATTCCAACTAACATGAAAGAAATCAACCAACCGGTAAGATCTAATTATAGAAACTTACAAGGTAGGATGTCTAGTCATTTGCCCTCATTTA
This sequence comes from Acinonyx jubatus, assembly GCF_027475565.1. Lineage (NCBI taxonomy): Eukaryota > Metazoa > Chordata > Mammalia > Carnivora > Felidae > Acinonyx > Acinonyx jubatus. The sequence continues at coordinate 82,757,887 of NC_069383.1, forward strand.
TATATAAAGCTTTCATTTGTCACATACAGTTATTGCAGGTTTGGGGGGAGCTTCAGTTGTTTCTTTATTTTAATAAACAAATGCTTCAAAAATTATGATAAAGGAAGAATTGCCATTTAACAAATATACTATTTTATCTTTTATAATACTAATTTTAATAGTAAATACTACCACTGATTTACTTGCAATAGTTGGCTCTGAAATCATATGTAGGGCTGCTTTGGTCGACATCTAGAGGCACCACGGTGAATATAGAGGAAAAAGAAGAAAGTCTTGAGTATATGCCTTCGGAATTTGTGTGTTTCTTAACTAAATTGAATAAGGCCACTCCTTAGCAGCTACATTAATTACCAAAACCTAGAATCAGATTGGCTATATAATTTGCAGAGCCTGGTGTAAATTGAAGAATCAGAGTCACTTGTTTAAAATCATTAAGAAGTTCAAGGAGGTGACAGCAAAGCATTAAACCAAGTACAGGTCTCTGACTGCAAGACTTTGAGGGACTGAACAGGTCTTACAGCCAGGAAGCCAGCCCTGACTAGATTATTTTGACAGATTAGCAACTGGGGGAAGGGGTCTGACTAGATCTGATTAAGGAGGCAGTGTTCTCCCAGATCCCCAGGTGACCAGTGGCAAGCAGACAGTTTGGCACGGCCATTTCCAGTGAAACACCCTCAGGATTATATTTTAAATGAGACTCTGCTGATAGATAGACAAAGGACTATTCAAATGACCTGCTGGGTGATGAGCTATGTTTGATCACTTGTTTGAGACAGCCAACGTTTACTGTGCTATAAATGCAAGCTGTTCTTTTGTCTGCAGACAGTGGAAAGGTTTAGGAATAATATTGCTATGATTCCTTGTATTAGAAAGAAAAAAAAAATCCTAGATGGTATAAAATGTATATATAGCAGGAAAGAAGCTTGTCTGGGGAATTTTCTTTAAGGATTCAGTGAAACAAAAGAAAATTAAAATTACTAATGTGGATTGGTGAGTCTACTATGTTATCTTTGTATATAGGTTTATATCATGCATATCACTTATAAAACTTGTCCTGCTTGATTCACATCACAATGCTTCAATATATTCAAGGTATGACTATTATCTGTATCTCACAGATGAGAAAATTGGGGCTTAGGAAAAAAAATGTTGACTCCAATAATGTCAAAAATTTAGTAAGTGATTGAACTATAAATAAAAAATAACTTGTACTTATTGAGGGCATACTATGTAGCAGACATCATGCTAAGCAATTTCCATGTATTATTCATTTAGTTTTTATTAGTCAGAACTCTTTTAACTGAAAGTGACCTTATATCTTTCTTAATCTAGTTTAAAACATTAATGTGTTGTATGTGCATTTGTGTCTGTGTGCATGTGTATGTTCAACTGAGAAGTGCAGAAGGCAACCTCAGACATAACTGAATTTGTGCTTAAATGATGTTTTCAGGAATTTATCTCACCCTCTTTCAATTCTACTTTCCTCTGTATTGTTCGTTCTCACATGGAGTCCCTGCATGTGGTCAGAAGGATGGCCCTGCTCCTCCAGATTTACAAGTCTTTAATAGCCCTGATCTCACAAAGAAGGAGGCTCACAAATCTCTAATTCCCAGGGAAGGCTGGGCCCTGACTTGTTTCTGTGCCCACTCCTTCATGAATCACCAGGATAAAGGAACACTCTTATTGGACAGGCCTAAGTCATGGCATCTCCCTGGAGCTGGACGAGAGATACACACACCATTCCTTAACTGTATAGATTGAGAATGAGAGACGTGTTTTCAAAAGATGTTTCAGGGTGTTATTATCAAAAGAAAGGGAAGTGATTGAGGGTAGGCCTTAGATATCCATTACAAAGGTATATTATTATTCATATTTACACACAAGCAAACTGAGGCTTAAGGGAAAAAGTATACTCGGCTTCACTGTAAATGTATGATAGGTATGGAGCTTACCCCAAGGAAATAAAAGCAATACCTCAAATTCTATAAAACAATAGAAAGGATTTATGTTTTGAGTATATTCAAGGAATGCCATTCTCACTACCCTCAGAAAGCAGACATTTGATAACTATATTATCATCTTCAAACTAAAAGGTACAGAGATGGCTTTATGTAGACATTAGTAATTGGAAGTTTTATGGAAATTCTGGAATGTGTATCTTTCAATGACTAACATTTTAATGGGAACACACTTACTACTTAAAAAACCATAAATTCTAGACCATAAACTGTTGAGTGCTCTATTTATTTTTGCATCCATACTGGATATGGCGCCTGACACGCTGAAGGCACTCAGTAATTTTGTGTTAAATCAGTGAGTGAAAATGGGTGGCGGATAACCCAAGTCAACTTAGTTATTGACCTCAAAAAGTGTTTTCTATATGGGAAACTGAAGGATTTGTATGTCTTGAAAAAAAAGCTATAGACATCTACCATGACTGCATTTTGAGAGTAACTATCCCATTAACATGGGTCTACTTAGGGAGTAGCCGTTGGCAATTACCTGTGTATTGGCTCTTCTCTGGTGTCAAAACTGAATGAAAGGATACTTAAGCGTTGACAACTGATCGGTCTCTAAATACTAGTATATGTTGTGCCTTAGTCGAGATTAAATTGGACCAAATTAGACGTATGTCTTCAGAATCTGAACTAGAGACAGTGGGAATCAGGCAGTTTGTAATGAAGGCAGAAATATAAAGATATCCAGAGTAGAACCTTGTAAATAGTGTAGAGTTAGGATATTTTTTCCCCTGGCCTCAAGTACTAGAGATCCTGACCAATCATCTAAGTTGTTGATCAACTACTGGAACTGTGTGTGTGTGTGTGTGTGTGTGTGTGTACGCGCACGCGTGTGTGTGTGTGCGTGTGTGCATCTAATGTTTATTTTGAGAGAGAGAGCATGAACAGGGGAGAGGCAGAGAGAGGGGGAGACACAATCCTAGGCAGGCTCAGTGCTGTCAGCACAGAGCCCCATGTGGGGCTCCACCACATGATCTGTGAGATCATGACCTTCAAAAATCAAGAGTCAGATGCTTAACTGACTGAGTCATCCAGGTGTCCCTACTGCTGTGTCTTTTAAGTAGTCCAGTTTCAGTGAGGTGTGGCATTTGGTAAAATAACTACATAATCAGGTAAAATTCTGAGCACCACATTTTAAATAGGATAATGCCAATCGCACAGTGCCCAGAGAAAGACAAGCAATAAGATTTGGATTTGAATTTGGATAAGTATACCAGAAGTGAGTGCTCATGCTTAGACCAGAAGAAGAAATTATAAAGATAAATGTGGAGGGATGTAAAAAAGAGATTGAATGCATTCTTGGTAGCCGTAGAATAAAGGCTAATCAATAAAAGAAACAGAGCAGTAGATTTAACTGAAGAAGAAAATTTTCAACCTTTTGCTGACTTGTGAAAGATGATCTTGGGACAATAAAATTCTACTGATAAGATATTATAGGTTAGATTTCATTAGATAGAGATTCTTCAATGTAAGGAATGCATTGTCCAATTTTATGGACAATTTTCTTTTCTTTTTTTTTTTTTTTTAAGAAAGCTAAACTAATTATTAGAGGTGGACTTAGCATAAAATTTAGAGTTCCTCTTTGTAATTGTTTGGGGGAAGACTACAAACAACTCTTTTTGTATTTTTATATTATTTTAAAAGAAGGCTTCCCAAATTACATAACTTTAAGGTCTCATGAAACCTAAATTAATAATGATGATTCATAACACCACAAAGATTTAAAGCTATTCTATTCATATTTGAATCCACACATTTGAATGACTATTCTAATTTGTGAATATAAAACTTTAATATATGGAATTCTAGTAAGAACCGATATATTCATTTGTGATGTACTGATGAAAGTTGAACCAGTGTAATGAAGAACGCTGCAGAAATACTAGCTCATAAGTACCAGTACATGCCTAAAGGTGGAAAAGTAAAGGAACTAAAATGGATGTTTATTTTCTTCAATGTCAGAATTAAATAATATATTTTTATCATAGAGCCAGACACATAGTGGGCATCCAATAAATATGTGTTTCTCTCTGGGGATCTTGCATTTCTATGATTTTGTTTGAACTTGATTTTCAAATACAAATGTTACCAATTTTTGAATTTGCTTATTTTTTTGCAAGAATTTCAGACAAGTTGACAGTTTTATTTGTTAGAAAAATATATTTTTATCTTAATGGCCTTAAAATAAAAGGGAATCTACTCATCATTACCAGCACAACAAAAAAATAACTAAAATAGAAAGACAAGCAATAAATAAAAGTGATGCTCTAGCTTTTATTGCAAAGGAGTCAAAAGCATGTATTGCTTTATCTTTTTATTAAACCATTTTTATAGCCGCTCTTTGGGTAATATTTTATAAATGGCATGAATAAAGTGTGTGCGTATTTGTTGTGGATTCTTTCAAAAGTAATGATGATTTGTGTGAAATATGGCTCACATAGTAAGTTAAAACGTTACATTAAAAACAGGAGCCAGTTGTCTCATTTGAGAATACTTACTTCTTTTCAGAGCTGATAGTTTTATCTTTGGGAATCCCTGTAATCAAGATTCTTTTTCATGAAGTTTTATTTGAGAGTATGGTTACACAGTTTCTGCTCTGTCTCTGCTCAAGAAAGAGGTCATTGCTGTCATGAAGAATGGCTACAAGCTGCAGCAAGGAACCATAAACCTCTGTTGTGACCTCTTAAAAAAAAAGAAAAGAAAAGAAAATATAATGCCTATGATAACATGATTTAAAACAAAGATGGTTTTACACTCTCATTCTTCATACACGCACATACACGTGCTCACACACAATACTACACAAATCCTGACCTAGCTGTTACAATTTCAAAGTTTTTATTTTAGGGTTTTTGGTACATCCTATTCCCTTAGAATTTTCCAAGGCTCTTGGTGATGAATTGTTAATAGAAACTGGGGAACACCTGCAACCATACTCATCCATTTTAATTGTGACCTGTCTCTGCACAGCATCGCCCAATGTTTTTCACTTCAAATTTATACACACATTTACCGATCTTCCAAGAAAAATTGCTATCAATTTTAGATAGCTTTTAGGTACCAATTGCTATCAAATTTAGAGTTTGGAACTTCTAAAATCAGGTGCTCATACTTTGTATCCTCACAGGGCACAGGGATTGGTCTGGCAAAATCTCTAGGTCTTGTTCTTCTGTACAAACATTTTTATTATAATTAATAGGTTTTAATTTTTTAGTTGGTAACATTTTATTTAAATTTTTTTTTAATCTTTATTTACTTCTGAGACAGAGCATGAGTGGGGGAGGGGCAAAGAGAGAGAGGGAGACACAGAATCAGAAGGAGGCTCTAGGCTCTGAGCTATCAGCACAGAGCCCGACGCAGGGCTCGAACTCACAAACTGTGAGATCATGGCCTGAGCCAAGGTCAGTCACTCAACCCACTGAGCCACCCAGGCGCCCCTTAGTTGGTAACATTTTAAAGTAGAGTTTATTTTTTACTAAGAATTGTTTGAGGGGCACCTGGCTGGCTCAGTCAGTAGAGCATTTGACTCTTGATCTTGGGGTCATGAGTTTGAGCCCCACATTGGGTGTAGAGATTACTTTTAAAAAAGTAAGAATTATTTTGAATCTTTCAATTTAGGTTGATAAGATAGAAACTATCAATGTGAAATGTGATCTTTTATGTCAGGGATACTCTTGCCTGTGGAATACAGACCACTTTGAGATGTGAGATTTGGGAATTATGGGATTCATCACTAAATGATTAAAGTCCTGTACAACTCAATTTAATGAACTCTTATTGACATTTCTCAACAGAATTTTTAAATATTCCAGTATCTGTTGACCATAATATATCTTTACAAATTATACACCCACAGTTACATGTTCATACTTAAAACTAATGACTTGATGCTTATGATACAGCTCATTAATTATTGTAATATTGTAATATTTTGTATTGTATTGTAATATTGTAATATTTTGGTGAGGAAATACATTTTTACTATATCATTCATTCACAAATTTGCTTTAACCCCACGTTGCCGAATCTCAACTAATTTCTTTTAAACCTAAAATGTATGTGATTGGTAGAGTGGCAAAATTATATGTCTATAAAATGCTTATGTGACGTATGAAACTACTTAACTAAGAATATTGGCATAAATAACATTTTCTGTATGTATTACATTTATTTGGGTGTCACTCAAATAAATTGAGTGACAATTTATTGAGTGACAAATAAATGAGGTGGGGCAATCTCATTGGAAATATGAGTAAATTTTTTTTTTGCTTCAGTTTATTTGGACCATCTAATTTCATATTTTCCCCTGGATTTTAAGAATATCCAAAAAATTCTCTCAAATGTGTGTATATGTGTGTGAAAACAGTAGAATTATTCTGTAAATAGGTGTCCACATCTGAGATGATAACACATTTATGTTTCTGCTTTGAAAATTATTTGGAATTGCGAGTTAAACATTTTATTGTGTCTGAAATCTCTCGTGGCCACAGATCAAATGTAAATTTCTAGTGCTAGTGCTTATAGTACAATTATAAAAATTCGTTTGTGAATTCATCTTTTTTCTCAGATAATCAAATCATTATGTATCAGTGTTAATGAAAACCTGGGAGTGTCTTTATAACATTGGTTTGGAGGTTTAACTAATATTCTTAAGGGCCAAACTTACAATAATGTATTAATATTTAAAGAATACACACTTGGTTCAGAAACAGAACTTTTGACTTTATAAGACATTCAGACATTCTCTTCTCTCATAGTTCTGACTACCAAATAGGTACAAAATATAAGATGTTCTTATTAGTTCAGTCTGAATTATATATTACCTCAATTTAAACATAAGAAGTTTGAAAAAATATAAAATAAAATAAACATGAAATTTGGAATAAAATTAGAATGCAGCAAATGGTAATAGTTGAATATACATGGTGTTTTCTTGATGACTAATTAATTACATAAATAATATTCTAAATTCTAAGCCAGTGGGTTTGTGTTTAAATGTCTTTCTTTCCTACATCGCATTGAGGTTTTGTTTTTTTTTCTTTTTTCTTTGATTCAGATCGAGGCACTGTGCAGAAGGTGGTGGTTCTTCCTGCTAATAGCTCTTCCAGGGGTGAGCTCATTCTGGAGGAGTTAGAAGTCTTTAAGGTTTGAACATCTCTTTTGTTAATCTCGGAACATGCGTGATGGATGGAATTATTTCATCTTAGGGCCACTTGGGAGGAAAAAATACTTGATAAAAGATCAAATAAATGTCATAAATTTTTGAGGGTAGGAAACGCTAGATAAAGTGAGAAATATAGAGCAAATATTTTACTGAAGTGTTTTTTTTTATACATTTGAAGTTAACATTAAAAGATTAGTTTTTTTCAGCGATTATCACGACTCCAAGAATTTTGGTCATCATTATTTTTATAAATGGGCTTTTGTGGTCAAGGTCTAAAAAATTTGCCGTGAAAGGGCTTTTATCATTTGCTTCACAAGCCGCTGAAACTTAAATGCTTTACATTATTGATTGTTAGATAAACTTTCTCATAATTTTTTATCCAGGAATTTTAAGAAAAACTACTTTGCTTTCTCTTGTTTTATTGCTTTCAATTCAGATGTCACTCTGGTTACATAAAACAAATGTTGTCTCCTTACCACTCAAAACTCATGTTCTGCTGAACTTGAGATTTCATTATTGTTCTCTTTGTTCTTAAATGTGGGCTTAAAAAAAAAGGAAGAAAGAAAAACAGTATACCACAACAATAAAAAGGCACACAGAAGGAAGTTCATTCCTGAAAGACATAACCTGCTCAGAAAAAGGTGCCTGTTCTTTATGTATCTGTGATCCCGGAGAGCAGATTTGTGGTGTTCTGCACACCCTTCCTTCCTTAAGATGAAAGTCATTGAAGTTCGAGTGGTTTATCTGATAAATACTTGGAAAAATGGATAAAACACAGCCAGAGGATCTGTTAGTACTACGAAGATACTTTACCATGGAATCAATCCTATTGCAGACTACTATTTCCAAATAAATCAATTAAGGGAGGAAAAAAAAAAAGCCCATGGATATCAAAAGACCAGAGTCAGCCTTTATTTTTTTTTTTAATATTTATTTATTTTTGAGACAGAGAGAGACAGAGCATGAACGGGGGAGGGTCAGAGAGAGGGAGACACAGAATCCGAAGCAGGCTCCAGGCTCTGAGCTGTCAGCACAGAGCCCGATGCGGGGCTCGAACTCACGGACCGTGAGATCATTACCTGAGCTGAAGTGGGACGCTCAACCGACTTGAGCCACCCAGGCGCCCCCAGAGTCAGCCTTTAACAGTACAATTAGCACTGTAGGACTCCCATGAGCAGGCTATTGCAGGGTCAGTTAAGTTGCTTTGCTTAGTTCAGCAGACTCAGAATATATTAACTTATAAATATATGGGAACATATTACTGAATTTATAAGCATGTAAGTGATCAAGATGCATTTTTTGGGGTTATGCTAATAAATTTTAAATTTAAAGGAAAACATTTTTTTTAATAATCAAATGAAATCTGAGGAACTCTGGCAATTTTTCCAGTATGTTATTAAATTTACAATTTTTAATGCTAGACTCACTTTGGCATAAGGTTCTTCATAATTAGCGCATTAATGTTGTGCTTACCAAATGTTAACTATGTACCTTCAAGTGCTTTTTCTACGCCTTGCTTTATAAAAGAATTGATCGGTTCACTAGATTAACCAAAATTGCATTATAGATAAAATATGTTTTCCTCATTCGATTCAATAAGGACAACTTGGCTTGGCCAAAATAGCAAAGTACTTTATTCTGGAATTTTCCTGAAGTTAACAAAAATTATTATTATTGCAGAGCTTCATTTTTAATTCTGAAATATCAGTTTTTAATAAGCAGAAAACTTTAACTGAGTTTGACACAAACCCAAACATATAAGTTATGGAAAGCTCTTAAAGAAATGTGAGTCATTCTGATCATGTGCTAAATACTTATGGTCTGTTATATAAGTTATGCTGGTGTTATCATCATGAAGAATAAACTCTCAGTGGAAAAATAGAGTCAGTCAAGACTAAAAAAAGTTGACTTTCTTATGGAACCCTATGCCAGTGATTGATATGCCTAAACAGAGACACAGTTACCAAATACAAGTTACTTACTGTCTTCAACATGGTATTTGTGTCATATTTTCTGATGTGAGGTAAAAATAACTGGGTGTGTATGATATACTGTGATTAGCACGTGAGGAAATAATGCATTTGAACTGAAACAAACTCCTTAGCTAAGTGTCACCCTGATATATTGCAGAAAACACAATGTAACTTTTAAAAACCAGACCCTTTGTTTATTTTATAGAGTGCAGAACCATAATTTCTTCTTTTAATCCTCTGTCCAGAATATTTCCTGAAAATACATCCAGCTTCCTCAAACTTAACTTATATAAATTGCAATATGTTTTGTATGTGTGTGTGTGTGTTTCTAAACAATGATCAAAACCTGTGGCAAATGAATGTTTAGATACATTACCATTTTCTCTTTTGAACATGTGTAAGAACACATACCTCTAGAAACGAAATAATTGTAGGTACAGTTAATTTTGAGTGCTTGCTCTCATTGGAGCTATTCAAATGAAACTTCACAGATATTTATCAGGTTATCACAAGTCTAATTTTGAAAGGAAGTATATTTTGTTTAAGAATAAAGTTTATGAATAGAGTGACTTTCAAAAAGGATTACTATTTCAGAAAATTCTTAGGTACTTTCACTAATTCACATTTATCAAGAGGACACTTTCTAACAATATTTCTTTGTTTGCAACAGAAGAATTAATAAGCATGATTCGTTCTAATACATCCTTCCAAAGCAACCTCTGGCAGGTGCAAGGTAGTATCTTATGCAAGTAGTGCTTCTGCTGTGGAGGAATAACATGGGGTACCATTCCACAGCATCTTACCCACCCCATCCAAGCCTAAGTTTTATTCATTGGGTTCAATATTCCAAGATGTAATTTTTTAAATTCTTTCAAATTTCTCAAATTTTTATTCCTTTTCTAATGACTGTGTTGATCATGTGTTATAATTGCTACTTTTTTTTTTAGTTTAAGCATAGATATGTGTCACAACCCATCTTTATCACCAGCAAAGGAAATGTAGTTTATAGACAAGTGTTGCTAAACTTTGAAAATATACATGCATATATAGAGAAATGATGATTTCTTGAATTTTAACGGAAAAGAGAACATTTTAATGTAAATATTTTTAAAGAATTATTTTAACAGCTGACCCCCCTTTTTTTTAATTTTCAGAATCATGCTCCTATAACAACACTGAAAATTTCATCCAAAAAGGTAAAAACAACCCCGTTTTTATTTTATTTGCATGTTATAAACCTTTACTATGATGAAAAATATATTCTGTAAAATATTAATTTTAGTATTAGAAAAATAACTAATACTATTTACAGGATACCACAGAATCACCTTTAATTTTTGTACATCATTTACAAGCCATTAATGGAAGACAAAATAGGTCTATTTTGTATAAAAGCCCATCAGAGGAGAACATATAAATATATACAGCAAGATATTCCAACATTTTGTATATCCTATATTCTCAAATATTACAGTGTGTGAAGCCAACCAAAATAAAAGTAATCTTTTTGTAGGAAGAACTCGGCATAATGTTTGGGCTACTATAACATCACAGACATTCTCAGGGGCTTGGAATGAGTAATCAATCCTCTTTTGAGTCACTGCTGCTATCACATGTTTGAAATGTGCAATGCATTCTTTTATGCTTATTTCTAAGGAAGTGCTATTTTTTTTTTAGAGTTTATACATATCATTAAAAAATCTGAATGTCTCAAATCTAAACCATATAAGGATTCAGGTTTAGAGGAAGAAATGTTTGACTGTGATTGTCGGGAATGTTCAATCTTCTAATTCGTGCCTGCACATGCAAATGCACAATGACCATGAAAAGGAAAAGCCCTATCCCAATCTCTACGTGTGTGACTCATGTACTTCTCCAGGCACAGGTGTTCTCTCTGAAGAAAGTTCTAAGGGGCAGAGTCATATAGTCAAAAGTGGAATAGGCTTCAGAGTGGGACTGACATGCATTTGAATACTAACTTGTCCATAAATTATGGACAGATCATTAAACTTCACTGACCCAAGTTTCTGCCTCTACAAGGTAATGCTTTTCTCACAAATGAATTAATTTATATAAATTGCCTAAAGTAAAGCAGGTCTTGGTAACTGTTTAAAGAGTCTGAGATCTATTTTTCTTGGAATATGGAATAAAGATTTTAAGTGTTAGCAGAAATGATGACATAACGTTACTGTTCTTTACCTTATTTGGTCTGATACAGATGAAGAAGTATTCCACAGTCAGTCTTGTACTCTTTTCACTTGACTCAGTTTTATGAAGAAAAATAAATAGGGTACAATGGAGCTAAAGATCTCATCTGTAAAAATGTTTGTGTGGTGCATAACAAACATTTTCCCAAGTAACAAGAAGCCATTCGTCATTTTCCCCAATGTCCTAGGGAGCTGATCCCAAGTCAGAATTGTCTTTGAAGTCAGCAGGGAAGCCCTTTGTTTACAGTAGCTTAATGAAAAGAGAACGTGTCAGAATAAAATTCAAAAAGGACACAGAGCCATTTGTGTGGCAGAGTAGTTCAGTATACAATTACAGTAATACAAGTTACAATACAACTTGAAATTCAGCTGGTACCTCATAGTTCACAATACATTCCGTTAAATTGCAGTATGCAACACACGTATGCACACAGGAGAGACTGAGTATTACATCTGTCTTCAACATCTTATATTACAGATAATTAAAAATGTTTCTTTCAATCATTAGATTTAGGATATGGTAATTATTTGAGTTTTGGGGAACTCATTTGCACAACTGAATACTACATTAAATTTTCAGTGAGAAAGAAGTACAGATCATCGATGGTATTTCATATACATTTAAATACCATGAATTTAGTACCTTCCCTAGTGCTCAGATTATATTATTTTCTATTTTATGCTTCCTTATTCCCTAGTTGATTCTTGCATTCCATATATCACAAAATAGTTGGATTAATACAAATGATAATTTCTAGAATAAAACTACCCATATTATTTCCTGAAATAAACCAGTTTCCTTAAAATATTTTGATGCAGCTGATATATTCACTATATCTGTACTCAATCAATTCTTATTTGAAATGTTCTTAGAGAAATTATTATGGTCAAAATATGCTATTGTTTTCCTATAGTTTGATTGTCTCAAGTAGGGATCAATCATTTTCAGTCCATTTTCTAAAAAATTAATTGATCTGAATAAAATATTTTTTATTGAACAGTACACTGAGATTTTATTCAAATTATTAATTAGAATTAAAAAATTGTAAGATGATAGTTAACTGGCAGTTTATTCTACTATGTTATTTAACATTCGTTGAGAGATCAGGAGTCAGACCCTATTCTAAGGATTTTATATGGAGTTAGCCCTTACATTTAGTTCTTTAAAAAAACTGTGTGGTATAGGTACTGTATTATCCCGGCTTTATCAAAGAGGAAGCTGAGATTCAGAAAAGTTTCACAGTGTATTTGTGGTTGCACTGGGATTTGAATCCCAGAAGTGTGGCTCCAGAACCTAGTGGATCAGTGGTGCCCCTGTTAATTTAAATTTTAAATTTTAAGTTGTATATGTGAAATATGTATAGATGTCTGTGTGTGTGTGTGTGTACTTGTGCATATATGTACATATTTAAGTTCCAGCTTAGAGATTCTCTAGCTTGAATTATACGATATCACTTCTTTATAAAATAAGTGTCAGTTAGAAACTTAATCTTTCAACTCCTGAGAACTAATTTATGCATAGATAAAAGAATTGGAGCAGCATCGTAAGAAGCTCTTGACATCGTACAAATGAAGGAGAGTGAAATCTTTATTTATGACTTAGGGTGCTGCAGATCACTGGGTCGTACAGAAAAGTTAAGACATATCTAAATATAAATGCTGATATTCTTCTAAATAATTTAAAATTCCTCTAATGAGTAATATGTTATTTTCAAAGGCATGTGAAACATGTTTTTCTTCAATTTTATCTAATACTGTGTACTGTTTTCCTTAAACTTAAAAATACCCTTTATTTTAGACTTGACTTTTTCAAATTTACAAGGTGATGGGTTCCCATATTTGAAGAAAAAGAAAGCTGCCTGTGCACTCAAAAGAGAAAGCAAACATCATAATTTAAATCTGTAATATATTAGCTCACATCTGAGAGAACAATAAATCCCAATGTCTAAAATGTATTACCGTTCTACATAGGGCTCTGAGCTTTTTTTTTTTTTTTTAAACAGGAAAGTGGTAATGTTCTAAGCATATTAACATAGGAGAATTCTATTTATTTTGGCTTTCTACCCTCGGTACTTCGCTTCTTATTTTTAGCCTATTTTAAAATGAATCTAAGTTGGTATAGACACATATTATAACGTGTTCCTGCTAAAAGTCCTCTTTAATGTCCACATCTGAAATAAATCATAATCTTTCCTCTAATAGCAACAGTTGTATGTGAGCTCCAATGAAGGGGTTTCCCAAGTGTCTCTGCATCGCTGCCACATCTATGGTACAGCCTGTGCTGACTGCTGCCTGGCCAGGGACCCTTACTGTGCCTGGGATGGCCATTCTTGCTCAAGATTCTACCCAACTGGGAAGCGGTGAGTCCCAAACATTCAGCTGAGAATCAAAAGCGATGTTCCCAGACAACTGAGTCATGCTCCACACGTATTCTTTTCAATGGCGTTAGAAATAGTAGCTATTGGGGTGCCTGGGTGGCGCAGTCGGTTAAGAGTCCGACTTCAGCCAGGTCACGATCTCGCGGTCCGTGAGTTCGAGCCCTGTGTCAGGCTCTGGGCTGATGGCTCAGAGCCTGGAGCCTGTTTCCAATTCTGTGTCTTCCTCTCTCTCTGCCCCTCCCCCGTTCATGCTCTGTCTCTCTCTGTCCCAAAAATAAATAAACGTTGAAAAAAAAAAAAAAAAAGAAATAGTAGCTATGTTCAGCATCATGTGTAGTCAATGAATGAAGTAAATGCCTATGCTTTATAACTTGAGATTTTCACAGATATGTGAGGATACAGTCCTTTGGCTTTTTGTGGGGTTTTTTGGTTTTTATTTTATTTTATTTTTAATATAATTTATTGTCGAGTTAGCTAACATACAGTGTATACAGTGTGCTGTTAGCTTCAGGGTAGCTTCCCATGATTCATCGCTTACATATAACACCCAGTACTCATCCCAAGACATGCCCTCCTCAATACCCATCACCCATTTTCTCCTCTCTCCCCCTCCCCCCGACCCATCAACCCGCAGTTTGTTCTCTGTATTTAAAAATCTCTCTGGAAAAATTTATTTCTCCTCTTAAAGCTCCTGTAGCTACACAATCCTGTGGACCATCAAAAAGTTCAAACAGCATGTAACATTTTTGCATTACCTGAGTTTTTATGTGCTTCAGTATATGATTAAACTCCACCTTCCTAGGGTTTCCTGTGGCACTTAATATTTCTATAATCAAACGTTTTCTTAGTTTTGGCAACAGGAACATTGCTCCAACATGGTTACCCTGAATTGCTTTCAGAACCTTGATGCCCATGCTGTTTACCTCTTAGAGGGGTAAGTGCATGGATGCTGGTCAGATTGACAGAGTTAGGCAATGTGAGGCTAAGTGCCGTTTATCCAAGCAAAAGCTCAGATAGGAAACTCTGAACCAACTTGCACTAAGTTGGAAGGGACCACCAGTAGTGACACTGATTATAGAACAAAGAATATGCATAATTTAGGGTCAGCCAAGCTCATAGCTATTTTCAGTCATCTCTTGATGTGGGTCATGATGGGTGGCAAGGCCAAAACCTAACAAAATTAGGGTCAGCAGGAGAGAGCAAATAGGACCAGCCTTAAGCACTAATGATTTTCAAGTAAAATCATTGGGGTGAAGGCGTTTTATAGCTTCTTTACTCTCTGTTATACATATAGGCCCTTAAAGACAGAAGTATTCTGCCTGTCAAGATTGTACTGATACTTTTACCTATTAGTTCAACAAATTTGTATCATGGGACAGTTATTTGCCAGGCAATGTTCTAGAGCTAGGCATACAACGTGAAAAACAAGAACAATAAAAAGATGAAAATTCCTGCCTTGAGGGATAATAAATTCTAGAGGGGGAAGACAGAAAATAAATAAATAAGGAAGCCCTCTAGTGTATCAAATAATGATAAGGTCCATGATTTTTTTAAATTTTTAATTGTTTTTTTAGGTCTATGAATTTTAAAAGGGCAAAGAAGGGAGACAGAGGATGTGGGAAGCAGGGAGTTGCAATATTAAGTGGATGGTCCCACTGAAGGTGTGATGTTTGAAGATGGACTTACGTGAGGAGGAATGGCACAAAGGCATTATCTGGGAGAATAGCATTCCAGGGAGAGGAACCACATATCCTTAAAGCTGGAGTGCACCGAGATTGTTCAAGAAACAGCACTGAAACTAATGGGGCTATGGTGGAATGAGAAAAAGGAAGGGTAGGAAGAAACGAGGCCAGAATGCACGATGACTTAGGACTTAGTAAGTTATTGAAGGCTTTTGTTTAGAGTGAAACAGAAAGCTACTGAGGGCTTTTGAGCACATGAATGATATTATTTTGACTTTTGGTTTGAAAAGATCATCTGGTTGGGTTTGGCTGGATTATAGCCCTGGGATAGGAAGTGGATGGGGAGAGAGGAGACAGAAGCTGCAAGACAGTTAGGGCACCGTGAGGATCCAGGTAAGATAGAATGGTGGCTCGCACAGGGATGATAGAGGTGGAGGTGGCAAAGTGGTCTGATTCTGGATAGAGCTCACAGCATCTGCTGATGTATTATATGTAGGATATTAGAGAAAGAGAGGACTGAAGAATGAACCAAGTCCTCAGAACTGAGCATATGCAGTTGTAGTTTCCTGAGAAAGAGAAGACTATGGAAGGAGCAGGTATGTGGAGAGAAAGATGATGTTAGCAGTGCCTATGAGATGTTCAATCTCATATAATATGAATTTGGAGTACACGGGCATGGCCTGGGATGGAAAATTTGAAAGACTTTTGTATTTAAAGGCATGAAATGTGAAGAGAACACCCTTTCTTTAAACCAATACTTTTTAAAAAAAATTTTTTAACGTTTATTTATTTTTGAGACAGAGAGAGAGACAGAGCATGAATGGGGGAGGGTCAGAGAGAGGGAGACACAGAATCCAAAACAGGCTCCAGGCTCTGAGCTGTCAGCACAGAGCCCGACACGGGGCTCAAACTCACGGACCGCAAGATCATGACCTGAGCTGAAGTCGACCGCTTAACCGACTGAGCCACCCAGGTACCCCAAACCAATACTTTTTAGTATCTGTGTTCAAAGACCCATGTTCTTCTGTGTCATTTTAAGATTTAAGCAGGAAGTCTATGGTGTCTTTTGATTTCTACATAGAAGTTTAGAACCTCAGTACCCTGAGATCTTCTGCTGGCACTGGACTAGAGATCTAAACCTGAACACATAGTATGAGGAAAGCAAACTCCACATGTAATCTCAAATCAATTATATTTGTAGTCATTGCTGATATTCTTTTTTACCAAACTTGTTTTGCACTCCCAATTACGATAGCAGTGATATTTAAAAATTATTACCATAATTGTTTGTAGGACAATACATTTTTCTTGACAAAGAGTTCTAAAAATTGGCATGTCTAACCCCTAGAATACAATCATCTATCTATTAAACAGATTTAGTGCTAAAGGAAGCTGAAGCAACACACTTTCTTTATTATTATTATTATTATTATTATTTTATTTATTTTAAGAGATAGAGAGAGAACGAGTGGGAGAGGGGCAGAGGGAGATAGAGAGAATCCCAAGCAGACTCCATGCCATCAGCGCAGAGCCCAGTGCAGGACTCAAACTCACAAACCACAAGATCATGGCCTGAGCCGAAACCAAGAATTGGATGCTCAAACAACTGAGCCACCCAGTTGTCCCAGAAGCAACACACTTCCTAAGAATGAAAGTGATGTGAGGATTACAAAGTGATTCTTACCATAGTCCTTGAGGCATACCAGCCTCTCAGCTCTAATGTGGAACTAGAGATTACACTCCTTCCCTGCATAATTTCCAGACCTTGGCTTTGGTGAACAAGCATTTTTATTTAACAAACAAAGAATAGTTCTCAAGTAAAATTCCATCCTATGTATAGATTATCATTGCATATTTGTGATTTTTTCTCATATTCTCCCTCTAATTACAACCCCAGTTATCTTTTCTAAGATGTATGTTTAAAGGTAGATTTCACATTGTCATCCTAATACCACAAATCATGATCTTAATCATTTCCTTCTAATGAAGAAAGAGCTGAAACTACCTTGCAATTTTTTAATGTTAAAATATCATGCCTGATATGAAACCATGTATCATAGGTTTGCTGTTAGAACTAATAAATGAATTCAGTAAAGTTGAAGGGTACAAAATCAACACTCAAAAACCTGTTGCATTTCTATACATTAATAATGAGCTATCCGAAAGAGAATAAGAAAACATTCCCATTTACAATTGCGTTAAAAGAATAAAATACCTAGGAATAAATTTAACCAAGGAGGTGAAAGACCTGTGTGCTGGAACTACAAGACATTGATGAAAGAAACTGAAGACACAAACAAATGGAAAGATAATTCATGTTCATGGATTGGTAGAATAAATATTATTAAAACCGCCATTCTACCCAAAGCAATCTGCAGATTCAGCATAATCCTATCAAAATTCCAATGGTATTTTCCACTGGATTAGAATGAATAATCCTAAAATTTGTATGCAATCTCAAAAGACCCAAATAGCCAAAGCAATATTGAGGAAGAAGAACAAAGCTGGACGCATCATGTTTCTTGACTTCAAACTAGATTACAAAGCTATAATAATCAAAACAATATGCTATTGTCATAAAAAAGAGACACATAGAGCAGAATAGAGAGCCCAGAAATAAATCCATACATATATGGTTAATTAATTTACAACAAAAAAGGGAAGAATATACAATGGGGAAAGACGGTCTCTTCAATAAATGGTGTTGGGAAAACTGAGCGGCTACATACAAAAGAATGAAACTAGAATACTATATTACACTATAGACAAAATTTAACTCAAAATCATTTAAAGACTTGAATATAAGACCTAAAACCACAAAACTCCTAGAAGAAAACATAGGCATTAATCTCCTTGATATAAGTCTTAGGGATGAGTTTTTAGATATGACTCCAAAGCAAAGAGAACAAAAGAAAAAATAAACCAGTGGGACTGTATCAAAGTAAAAAACTTCTACATAGAAAGGACTTCATCACCAAAAGAAAAGGCAACCTACTGAATGGGAGAAAATATTCGCAAGCCATAGACCAGATAAGGGTTAATATCCAAATACATAAAGAATTCATCCAACTTCATAGCAAAAAAATGAAATAAAATAAAATAAAATAATTAAAAAAAACAATTTAATTAAAAAAGTGGACAGATCTGAATAGGCATTTTTCCAAAGAAGACATACAGATTGCCAGCATGTCATGAAAAGGTGCTCAGTGTCACTAATCATCCAGGAAATGCAAATGAAAACCACAAGGAGATATCAACTCACTCACTCCTGTTAGAATGGCTATTATCAAAAAGACAATAAATAACAAGTGTTGGAGAGGATGTGGAAGAAAATTTTGTTGGGAATGTAAACTAGTGTAGCCACTATGGAAAATGGTATGGAGGTTCCTCAAAAAATTAAATCTAGAACTACCGTATGATCCAGCAATTCCACTTCTGGGTATTTATCTGAAGATAAAACTCCACTAATTCAAAAAGATATGTGCACACCATCACATGGAAACAACCAAAGTGTTCCTCAATGGATGAGTGAGTAAAGATGTGGTGCGCACCTGCACACACACACACACACACACATGCACACACACACACCCTACTGGAATACTATTCAGCCATGAAATATAATGAAATCTTGGCAATTTATGACATGGATGGACCTTCAGGGCATATGCTAAGTGAAATAAGTCAGACAGAGAAAGACAAATACTGTATGATCTCGCTTGTATGTGGAATTTTAAAAACAACACACCAAGTTCATGGACATAGATAATAGATTGGTGGTTGCCAACGGTGGGGTAGGAGATGGGAGAAATGAACAAAGGGGTTCAAAAGGCACAAACTTCCAATAATAAAATAATTAAGTTATGGGGATGTAATGTACAGCATGGTGATTATAGTTAATAATTCTGTATTGCCTATTTGAAAGTTGATAGAGTATATCTTAAAAATTCGCATTGCAAAAAAATTTTGTGACTGTGTATGGTGACAGATGTTATCTAGATTTATTGTGGACATTGCGTGTACTCACAGTCAATCATTATATTGTACACCTGCAACTAATATAATATATGTCAATTATTTCTCAATTTAAAAAAAGTACAAGGAAAGGGGGAAAACATGTATTATGGGTTGAAAGAGGAAGTAGTAATCCTTTAAAGAGCTGAATCTCTAGCAGTGTCTTAATTCTGTCACAAAAAGCTGAAAAAGTTTGATCTCTGTCATCTAACTACCTATTATCTATCTATCTATCTATCATCTATCTATCTATCTATCTATATCTATCTTATTCTTTGACATATTCATACCCATCTTTGGCTAGCACACTGAAAGTTTTATTAAAAATATCCATATTATTGAAGTTCTCCAAATTATTTCAAAACTTAGTTAAGCATATATCATACTGAATGCAAACCATGTTTGCTGAATCAAGTATTTCCTAAATTCTCATCTATTTTTAGTGATTAATAGTAATAATAAAAATGATCACTTGTATTTTCCATATTCATTTTCTTTAATAGTGTTAACTTACCTGGTTTTATTGCAATTTTTTGTCTATCTATCTGGTACACAAACATACCATGGAGAAATTCATAGGAATGAAAATCAAAAACGTGTCTTTTGTATGGAAACAAGTACAGTGATACTTAGAAATCAGTGTTTATACTTTGATATAATAAAGTTATTAACTATTATTGGCTCAGTAGTTTCTTTTTTTTAAAAGTTTGCTCCTAGCAAACAATACAAGCAATTTTTCTTTTCATTCTCAAGTATTTTAAATATTTGTGCATTTGTATCAAATATTGCAATTTAATCCCATATGTTATTTATTCTGGATTCAGACATGCAAGTAAGAAATTTTATTCTAAGACAAGATAATCAGTTCAGCCTTCAAGTAAATTATCTGTTTTATATACAAGAACAAAATGATTTCATTGTTTATCCAAAGGATTAGACTCTAAGAGAGAAAACATGGATAACTTGAGCCCAAATCCCAAATCCTACATGCAGTATAATATTACTCTGCCTACAAGCATGCTTTTGCAATGCTGTATGAATGCCCTAAAGGGAATCTACAAATACAAAAAAATCTCAGATAGCTGTCTTGCTGATCTCATCATTTAAGCCAAGACATAATAATGCTTTTCTGTATTGGAATGTCTGGAAGCTATGTGATACCATAAATTCAGGTTGTCCAGCTATGTAAACCATAACATAGTGCTAGTCACAGGACAATCATTTTAACCATTGTGAATGATATTGCTTCTCTAGATGGCTGAAAATCACTTTTTCAGCAATAAGAACTCTCACATGGTGCTCATATAATATAGTGCACTCACAAGTAAAAATGCAGTGAGTTAGAAATATAGCAAATGCAATGCAATAAAAAGCTGATATAGGAGCTATTCCAGAGTACAGCATTAATTGTATTTGCTGAGACAAGAGTGACTTTTACTAGTTTGTGTGTATGTGGTTGTATTAGAAATGTAAAATTAAATAAGGATTATGACTTTTTTAGAAAAAGAATGCATAAATGACACAAAATGTTATAACTATATATCCATAAATAGATGTATATAATCCATTAAATCTACAAGCTACGATTTGCTGTAACCTTAAAATGATTTTTTTCACTATCAATGACTTTGAGATTAGTCTCACTTTGTGAATTTGATAATCCCTGTGTGATTTTAATATTTCTGCTCTTTAACTGAATATTTAATTTACCTTTAAGGTTAAAAATGTTAAGAGAGACTTAACAGCTAACCCATTTAAGTAATATGCTTGTTTATATATATTTCTCAGCCTTGATAGTAAACAATCAGTTTATCCCTGTGTTCCTAATATTTAAAGAGAGGTTCCTTTCCTACTCTCTTATAGCAATCTTCATCCCATGATTTATTGCTAAGAGAATATCAGTTGCTCTATTTTGGTTTGTTTCACTATGTGATACAATTGGAATTATATGTGGATAGATAGATTTATTAAATTTTTATTAAATATAATTTTATTAAAATATATAATTTATAGACTCAGGAAATTAATTAGTATTGAAATAATTTAAAACTTTGCTTTAAATAACCAGCTTAGAAAGAATGTACCTAAATTTGGAAATGCTTAAACTGATGATACATAACAACTAAAATGCAATGAGTGAACTTTGGATCATGAATAAAAAAAATCCATAAGGGGTACTTTGGAGACAATTAGGGAAATTTTACTATAAAATGTGTATTGTATGATATTATCGAGTAATCTACTGTTGTTATAAGTGATTATTTATAAGATGCATGCCAAAGTATTTAAGAGTGAAGTATTATCATGTGTGCAAACTTATTTTCTAAAGGTTTTCATATATGTGCATAAATAATATACACACAATACACAACACAGTACTTGCATATGATAGAAAAAAATAAATGTGGCAAAGTATAACTATTCATGTCTCTATCAGTGTTCATTGTACTCACCACTTTTCTGTTGACGTTTTTCAAAGTGAAAATTTGAAGGAAAATTCTTATTCTAGTAAATGAACAATTTTGCTTAATTTTACACTAAATGTGCCT
Organism: Acinonyx jubatus; assembly: GCF_027475565.1. NCBI lineage: Eukaryota > Metazoa > Chordata > Mammalia > Carnivora > Felidae > Acinonyx > Acinonyx jubatus. Next base: position 82,779,872 of record NC_069383.1, read on the forward strand.
GTTCTCTCTATCACTTATTTCAGAAAAGTTTTAAAATATCTTGAAAGTATTAGAAAGTGTTGACTCGTTTAAGAAAGCTATGTTCATTTAAGAAAAAAATTACAAGAAAGAAGATGCCAGTGAATTTATACATTAGAAGTTTCATCTTAGAAAATTTTGGCTGAATGTCCCTAAATTAAAATTTACACTATTAATTTGGAATCTAACATTTACCCAGGAAATGCAAATAATAAGGGTTTCATAGCCATCTTATCACTCTTCCTAGATGGGGAGGGACAGAATTAATTCCGAATGAAAAAAGGGTTAAGTACCCATCCTGTCATGGAAGTGTTGAACAAGAAATGTGAAGTAGCTCTATTAGATAATCAGACCAGTTTTCTTTATGAAAGCTTAGGCAATTAAAATACTGTGAAATTAAACATGCAATCTTTTAAGTGTGGTGTAATCAGCAATGTTAATTCTAAGTCCGTTTTATATATGTCTCTGCACTTACAGGAGGAGCCGAAGACAAGATGTGAGACATGGAAATCCATTGACTCAATGCAGAGGATTTAATCTAAAAGGTATTAAAAGTGAGCAATGGTCAATTTTGGTAAAGAGTAGCAAAACTCTGTATCACATTTCAGTGAGGGAACCTTCATAATAAATTCAGATCTCACATTTTAAGGAAAGATTCACTATGAAGATTCTTGGTGTTCAGATACGGAAATTAAAAATCAAATGTCATTTGTATGTATAGTAAAAAAGACAAATGTCCATGGACACAGACACCCTGGGTATGTTAGTTGGTAGGTCTTTCACAAAGATATCAGTTACAGATTTTCCTAGCTATTATTTTCTGAAGAAACAAAGCTGTTACCTTCTTTCTTAAGAAAAAAAAATTGCTCTAAAAAATTTACCACTGAAAACAAATAGAATAGTACCCTGTTTGTTTGTTATTGTGGTAAATAGAAACAACATAAAATTTACCATTTTAACTATTTTAAAATGTACAGATCTGTGGTATCAAGTACATTCACATTGTTGTACAACCAACTCATCTCTAGAACTTTTTCATCTTTCCCAAGTGAAACTCTATACCCGTTAAATACTAACTCCCTATTCCCCCTGCCCCAGCCTCTGGAAGCTACCATGCTATTTTCTGTCTTTATGAATTTGACTATTCTAGATACCCCTTATAAGTGGGATCACAAAATATTCTTCGTTTTGTAACTGGCTTATTTCAGTTCTTCAGGGTTCATTCATGTTGTTGACATGTGTCAGAATTTCTTTCTGTTGGAAATGGAAAAGTATTCTATTGTATGCATATGTCACATTTTGTTTATTCATTCATCTATCGCTAGACACTTGGATTGCTTCCACTTTGGGCTATGTGAATATCCTGCTGTTTTCATGGGTATACTACAGTGCCTTGGTTTTATAGTTTATAACCATTCCAGTACTTTTGGCGGTCCTGTCTTATGTCTTACAAGCAATCTAACCCGTTTTTCTCTGATCCTCATATGTAGATCCCATATTATTATACTTTCCCCAGTATACTTTCTCCCAGCTCCACATCAATCCCTTGAGTGAAGTATCTTCAGACAGAGCTCTTCTTAGCTCATGCAGGTGCTGCAGACACACTCTTGCTAACAATTAACACCAAGATTCCTATTGCTAATATTTTTGAGTGTGGGCCTTTCTTTAGTAAAAAAATGACGTTACTAACTCCACTAAGTATAAGGAGAAAATTATGACACATTTTGCTTGGTTGTTCCATACATCTAAGGGAATACATCCAAGTTATCATTTCTCTGTATACTATTTTATAAATACTTGTGCCAGTTGTACTAATAGTATTCGCTCTAGTGTTAGAACTGTCTGTCACTAGGGGTCACGATGAACGAACATCTATGTTGGCTTTGTGTCAGAACTTGAGTTAAGTGCTTTTTAATGGACTATCTCACTTAATGCTTATGAAACTGTACTACAGTTTCTATAATTATAATTACACTATAATTATCCCTGTTTTATGAATAAAGATTCTGTTTATGTCTAAGCTACCACATGATTATACTAAATGGTCTTCCTAAATTAAGAATTTCAGTAAAGAACCTATTTGAAAACATAATCCATGTTTTAGAGCCAAGTAAAGCTGAGGCACAGAAATGTCAAGTAACTTGTGTAAGGTTACACACCCAGCATCGTTGAAGTCAGAGTTTTGCTTCCAATACATCTGAATACAGAGATTGTGTCTTTAATCACCACTTCCCATTGTAGACACTCTTTGCTTTCTGACTTTTCCTGAAGCTTCTGAATTTCATCTATACTACATTGAGTATGGATGAAACTGGCTTTAATAATGCCTGGCACTTACTAACTCTTTAAGTAAGATGTGTTTCCTAATAATTCACAGCTTCAGTTTTCTCAGCTATGAAAAACTGAGAAAACTGAATTCATAAGTATATTGTAATAATTAAAAGTTCAAAGTGATATGAAGGACATTCCTTGGTATCAAGTAATTCTTGAATAAACATCAATTCCCCCATGTCTTTTTGTCCTTCCTTTTAGGTTAAACACAGCAGGTAAACAATGTATAATAGTCTGCTTGTTCAATGATTAAAAATTGCCTTTTGGTGGTTTCTATAGATGATCACAATTGTATAGGGAAATAAACTTTCATATAGGAGAATATGCTCTGAATTCTATTCCCTGTCTTTCTCCTTTCATTTTTGCTTTTCAGCATATAGAAATGCAGCTGAAATTGTTCAGTATGGAGTAAAAAATAACACCACTTTCCTTGAGTGTGCCCCTAAGTCTCCACAGGCATCTATCAAGTGGCTGTTACAGAAAGACAAAGACAGGAGGAAAGAGGTGAGTAAGGCAGCACTACAGCAATCAGTCAGGGCTTTGGAAAGACATTAAATCACCACCCCTTAGTGAAGTTCAGATCAAATGAAAAAGAAAAGGCATATGAACATCCTTTTATGCCCTCAGGATGACAAGTGCCACTTCCTTTAAAACCCTTTGTCTGTAGAGTTGATGAATTAATTAGAAATCCTTGCTGCCTGCGCTCAAGACGGGGGTAGTGATAGGAGGAAGCATTTGTAAAAGAAACAAGATGTGTGCAAAACCAGAAGCCAAGTTCTCACTCAGCAGCACCTTTGTGTGATTCACAAGATAAAAGGGAGCTTTTAAAAAATTCAATTTTCCTCAGCAAGAAATTTCACTGAACTATAACTTTTATGGTAAGAAGCATTTTTCTGCCGTGCAGTAATCTATTTCCTTTGCTTTATTATCCATAACTCTATGATTTTGGTTAGGTAATGTATGGAACCATTGTTTATGGGAGCACTGCCTTTATTTAGTGATATGGAAAAAGCAGTTTTTTCAAATAAAAGGACACTGACATTAACGTTTCAGTGATCTTAAAGAGCTGTTTTAGAAGGGAAACATTGTAGAACAGCATAGGGTGAAATATTATAAATAATGAAGTCCATAATACTCATGTCATGTTGTACTGACAAATAAGAGGAAGAAGAAGAAAAAAATATATGTATATATAAAGCCTTTGGGTAGTCTAAAATGTCATGTTTTTAGCAGTGTTCATAAAGTCTGATGGAGCAAAGGGGAAAATGGAGCCTTCCCCATTTGGGTGTATTCTGTTGTGGACAGTTTAAGTACTACATATTAAGTTAATTAGGACTATGTAGAAGGGACACAATCCAAAGCTATAGAACCAGGCACTGCATCAGAGTTACTGAAATAGATGTTGGCTTCATATGGAGAATACTTTACAACTCATGCCTGCCTGTCCAAAGACAGTAGGAGCTGTTTAGTCATTGTGCGTCCATGTCTATGGGATATTAAACCACAGGCTGATGAGCACTTGCATAAGAAGAGATTTAACTGAGACACATGGATGGCTCGGTTGGTTGAGCATCCAACTCTTGATTTGGGCTCCGGTCATGATCTCACAGTCCTGAGGCTGAGCCCCTTGTTGGGCCCTGTGCTGGGTATGGAGACTACTTATGATTCTCTCTCCCTCTCCTGCTGCCTCTGCCCCCACTCAGGAGCGAGCTCTCTCTCTCTCAAAAAAAAAAAAAAAAAGATTATTTTTTTTAGCCATCTGGAGGAAAGAGTAGCTAGATGAACGTTAAGACCTCTTCTTGCCCCAGAATTCTATGATACTAAAAAAATCTTTTTAGACATCATTATTAATAAAAATATTGTTTAAGATCTGTTTACTTTGCTACAAAAATCTGTCATCAAAAAGGACTTGAAATTTCTACAGACTAGTTAATTTTAAATTCTTTTGAGTGGATATAGGTGATAATAATTGTCTTACAACGTAAGCTGAGATAGAAGTCATAATGTGTGGTGATGATTACTGTACAGAAATGAAGTTCTTAGGCTAAAGCATGGCATGTATTCATGGACAGTCCTTCTTGAGAAGGTCTGTGTGTATATATGTGAATTGGAAATCTACAACTCAAACAGGGATTACCTTACATGAATAAAATGTTTTTCTTTAATTCACTAAAAAGTTAAATAGAGGGACATCTAGGTGGCTCAGTTGATTAAGCATCCAGCTCTTGATTTCGGCTCAGGTCATGATCTCACGGTTTGGGTCATGGGATTGAGCCCCACATCAGGCTCATGCTGAGCACAGAACCTCCTTGGTATTCTTTCTCTCCCTCTCTCTCTGCCCCTTCCCAATTTGAACATACGTGTGCTCTCTCTCTCTCAAAAATAATTAAACTTAAAAAATATTAAAAAGTTAAATAGAATCATATACAATCAGTGAATATAATTTGTATTATTTAAAGAAAACAAGTACATACAAGCTTGAATACATGCCACAGAAATAATGAAGCAATTAATAATGGATTGAGTTATAGATTTAATGATTGAATCTCTTTTGTGATATTTCTGATATTTTATTTCAGAATGCCCAAGAATGTAGGCACTCAGTTATTACTATCTTGCTTTTTCTTCAAATCTCAAAAGCATAAGATTGCTGTAAGACTAGGAAAACATTAACTATAATATAATTATGCAAATCTATTTTATCTAGAATTTATAGAGCACAATTCTACTCCTTACTTTGGCTAAGCAAACTATTACTGTCTTATTAAATTTATCCTAATTCTTTCTTAGTAGTTTAGGCAAAAAGGTGCTTATTTCTCATGTTAATATGTAAATATTGAATTTTTTAAAAATAATGTAGACGGGGGCATCTGGGTGGCTCAGTTGTTTAAGCGTCCAGCTTCGGTCTAGGTCATGATCTTGCTGTTCCTGAGTTCGAGCCCCACATTGGGCTTTGTGTTGACAGCTCAGAGCTTGGAGCCTGTTTCAGATTCTGTGTCTCCCTCTCTTTCTCTGCCCCTCCCCAACTCACACTCTGTCTCTCTCTCTCTCTCAAAAATAAACATTTAAAGAATTTTTTTTAATGTAAGACAAATGATAAAAGCTCATGGAGAAAATGTACATAGTTCATACTGAATAGCATAAAATGATCACTAAAAGTCTTCTTCCCCTTCACTTCAATATTTATTCACACTTCCCCAAAGTATAAAGCTACTAGGAATTATATATTCAATCATAATGTATTCCTCCAAATATTCTCCATAATTTTCCTATTTTTATCATTCTCTTTGTCTCTCTCTCTCTCTCTCTCTCTCTCTCTCTCTGATGTACACTCACCCACTTTAATATCAGTAAGTACATATGCAGCTAACTTATTTTTCCTAGCCACATAGTGTTCCACTATATGAATATATCTTAAGTTTTTTTTAAAGCCATCTACTGCTTAGGTTATTGTTTTTCTTCTTATCAAACATCATTTACATGAATACTTGTGACTGTATCTTCTGGAATAAATTCCTAGAAAAGAAGTTTCTGCATCACATTTATATACATGTTATATGATTTTATCAAATTGGCATCCACAATTTTTCCTAATTTTGCACAAACATAAAAGGCTTTCTCTCCTTTTTTTTTCGAATGCATTTCTACATGATTGAAACTATTTTGGGGACACACTTAAACTTTAAAAATTAAATTAACATCAAAACTTCAGTTTATATATTTCAGTCCTTCTTCCTGATCTCCCTCTTCTAGGTCTGTTCTGTTATCTGTATTTCAATTGTATACTTTGCCTTTTTGTGCTTTTGTGTGAAGCTTACTTTTTATCTAAAACAATCTATGTTTGACTTTTATTTCATTGATAATAAAATACCTATTTACACAGAAATTTACCATTTAAAAAAGCATTGTACATGCATTCCTTTATTTTTATTTTGGTCAGGGGTGTTTTTTTTGTTTTTGTTTTTGTTTTTTCCCTCAGTGAAAGAACATTCTCGAGTATGCATGTTAAAGAACTTCTTACCACTTAAGTTTTTAGTCTGTTTGTTGGCAATACTATAGCTAGAACTTTAAAAAAGATGATTTCATGCATTTAACTAATATCCAGCAAATAATAGTTTTTCTAGGACAAGCCTATAATTAAATATTACCTCATAGCTTTGTATTATCTTTCCTTGGCAAGTAAAACTACTTAGAAGACTTAGAAGATGATGGCATTTCATCTTATTTTTAGTCATTCTTTAGTTTGGGATAATTGGAAAAAGCCTCGATAGTATTCAAAACTCAGTCTCTGCTTACATGATTTTTTTTTTGAGTCATCTTACTGCTTTAATAAAGTAATGAATTGTTTCAGTTTTTACTTAGGAGAATATTCATTCATTCATTAAAAAATGATAAAAATTCAACCATTTAACTGTGGCTTAATGATTTTACTAATAAGAGAGTATTTTGTTGCAATTAAAGACAGGAATTCCAGGATGAAATAGATATTTTAAATTATCTGTGAATTTTGTGTATATAGGTTGACTGTGATTCATATTCCCAAAGCAACCAAAACTCTGTGCTTATTGGTGGAGAAACTACTTCCATCCAAAGGGAATGAACTTTAAGCTATTTTTGGCAATGTGGGTGATAACTTCATCCTGTCTTTAATAGATTTTAATAGATTCAATGCTCTTAAGACAACATCTCCTGGGCAAAACAGGCAGTGGAACTGACCAAAACTTTATGTTCACTAAGAAGGAAGCTGATCAGTACTAGATGCTTTTGCCAAATTTGGAAGTTCAGTGATACTCTGTATATGTTGATCATATCTTTTTAGAAGACACAGAGTTGGGTTTGGATCTTTGATGAATCTCTCTTTTAGGTCAAGCTGAATGAACGAATCATAGCCACTTCACAAGGACTTCTAATCCGCTCTGTTCAGGATTCTGACCAAGGACTATATCACTGCATTGCAACAGAAAACAGCTTCAAGCAGACAATAGCCAAGATCAACTTCAAAGTTTTAGATTCTGAAATGGTGGCTGTTGTGACAGACAAATGGTCCCCATGGACCTGGGCCAGCTCTGTGAGAGCTTTACCCTTCCACCCAAAGGACATCATGGGGGCATTCAGCCACTCAGAAATGCAGATGATTAATCAGTACTGCAAAGACACTCGGCAGCAACATCAACATGGAGAAGAATCCCAGAAGATAAGAGGGGACTATGGCAAGTTAAAAGCTCTCATCAATAGCCGGAAAAGTAGAAACAGGAGGAATCAGTTGCCAGAGTCATAATGTTCTCTTACTTGGGGCTTATGCTTCCAGTAAAGAATGGTCTGTCTTCAATGATCAAATTTTGAGCAAAGAACCTTGTGTTTTAACCCATGGGAAATTCCTGATAAATGTGGTTACTCACTACCAAAGTGAATATTACATGAACTGAAATGAACATGCATTTTCTTGTATGATATTGACTAGCACTAGACATGTCATGGTCCTCATGGTGCATATAAATATTTAAGTTAACCTAGATTTTATTTATATCTTTATTTACTTTTTCTTCAAAATCGATATGGTGGCTATAAAACTAAAATTCTTACATCCCTTAATTGAATGAGGGCCATAACCCTGTGATTTTCCTTCCTTGCATTAACGGTTTAGATTTGGAATTGTCACTGATTTTAAATATGAGCACAAATGCCACATTTAAAACTTTTACATTGTAAAAGTGGTAGAAATACATGTGATAGAGTAGCTCTCAAAAGAAATATTGAATAGATACAAGTCAAGGAAGAAAGCATCTAAAAATTGTATAAAACGTGAGTGATTCATAAATAAAACAATGAACAGTTTATTTTTTTCCAGTGAAATATATTAATTTTTTTTTATTATTGTGAAAATGGTCAGTTGCTGATACCTGTTATTGATCTTTGGGGTTTTTTTGTTTGTTTGTTTTAGGAAGATAAAATAAATGACCCTCACCATAAACATCTTTGATTGGAGTTATGTCAGTGAAGCATTTAAGTTTATATTCTTACGCTATTACCTTCCAAACGAAAGCACTTTTTTTGGAAGTTATTTAAGTTATTTTAGACTCAGAGAATACAATCTCACACTGTTTAATTAATTACTGTATTTGTTCTAACTTTCTAGTCTGCATGGCAAAGTAAACAATATAAGAAGAAAAAATGAAATATCAAACTTGTATATGAGAGGTGAAACTAAAATGGGGAAAAATAAAGTAAGGAATGCAATTTTATTAAGAGCTGTTAATAAAAAATATAACTAATTTTTAACATCAGTGATTAATTTCAATAATTAACTCTCACATTTTTTTGGTTTGCCAATCTCAGATATCATACAGATTTTAAGTCACCAATTCATTTTCTTTTTAAATGATATTTAATGTGTGCTGAAGAGGTGCTCATTTTGTGGAGAAATGAAAAAAAAGTCAAATATGAACAAAAATAGACATACTTTCTTTTAAAAGAATGCTGGTACTTATGCACACTGGTATATAAATACAAATATGATAAGTTCTATAATGAGTATAATAACTTTCTTCTATTTGTAAGTTTGGATCCTTTCATTAGAATAATTTATTTTTGAACGTTTTACTCCAAATAGCAATTAAATGGGAGAAATATGAGAAATGTCTTTCTATTGTTATATTTCCTTTAAAAACACAACTTTTGCTTTTTTATTTTATTTACTTTTCAAGAAATGGTCATGTTTCCAGGTGGAAATAGAAATTGCATCATATATCTTTTCAAAATCTAGTACAAAATTATAGGTATAGTGTATAGTCCACAAAGAAGTTAAGGTAGATTTATTACCTTTTTAAACGCCACAGTTTAAAAGCTTGAGCTAAATCATTGTCCAAATGAATGTGATCATTGATCAGAATCTAAGAAGATTTAAGATTTCTGATTTCTTATTTAAGATTTCTGATTTCTTATTTAAGTGGTGGTAAGTTATGATATTATAAGAGGAGGCCCCAGTGAGGGCAAACACTGCAGTTAAAATACACAACATAAATAATGTTCATTCAAAAATAAGCTAATAAACAAAAGCTACTTTCCAAATGTGTATGATTCTAAAGTACTTACTAAAGCAGTTTATTATACAGATATTTTGCCTGCTTAAAGAATATAACTAAACATCTTTATTTCTTCTCTATGTGCAAAAATAGAAATGCACATCAGTGGAAAGCCAAATCCATCTTCAATGTTTATGACCATTCTATTCTATGTACAGAGTTAAAGTAAAATTGTTTTAGAGTCAGAAGATAGGGTAACTACACAGGTCCCCTTGCTTAGTGTAAAACCAGAATTATAGACAATAAGGGTGTTTAGTTTTGTAATATTATTTGTGCTATTTAATACCTTCTCCTTTAAACATTATTCAATTGTATATACTTTTATTACTTTTAAAATTATAGAAAATTTTGAACATAACTGCCAAATGTAAAGAAAACTTTCTCAAAACATATTGTCAACATATACTGAATATTGGTGGTTAATTAGTATTATTTTGTGTAGTTTGACATTTCAGTGATTTAATGTTTTCCATTTGTATTGTACATAAAATTTCCTAGGAATGCACTTTTTTCAAAGTGTAGGTTTGTGAATAGATTTTAGCATGATGAAACTGTCATTACGGTGAATGTTCACTCTGTGAGAAAACAAATGAAATGTAGTTAGTACCTTAATATTTAATTGGATATTGAAGAAATCACTTGCCTGGCAAAATAAAACATGTTGAATTCCCCAAGAATGTCTTCAACTTTTCTTTCTTTTTATTATTATTATTATTTTTGTTTTGAATTTATATCCAAGTTAGTGAGCATATAGTGCTATAATGATTTCAGGGGTAGATTCCAGTGATTTATCCCGTACGTATAACACCCAGTGCTCATCCCAATGAGTGTCTTTCCTTATGCCCCTTAGCCATTTAGCCAATCCCCTTACACAACCCCTCCAACAATCTTCAATTTATTCTCTGTAGTTAAGAGTCTCTTGTCTTTTGTCCCCCTCCTTGTTTTTGTATTATTTTTGCTTCCCTTCCCTTATGTTTATCTGTTTTGTCTTAAATTCCTCCTATGAGTGAAGTCATATGATATTTGTCTTTCTCTGACTGGTTAATTTCGCTTAGCATAATATCTTCCAGCTCCCTCCACATAGTAGCACATGGCAAGATCTCATTCTTTTCAATTGCCAAGTAATACTCCGTTGTGTGTGTGTGTGTGTGTGTGTGTGTGTGTGTGTGTGTGTGTGTGTAGGTGTATATATATATATATATATATATACACACACATACATATATATCCATATATATATATACACATACATATATATATAAATATATATATATATATATATATATATATATATATATATATATATATATATATCAATACACCACATCTTTATCCATTCATCCATTGATGAATATTTGAACTTTTCCATACTTTGGCTATTGTCGATAGTGCTTCTATAATCATTGGGGTGCATGTGGCCCTTCGAAATAGCACACCTGTATCCCTTGGATAAATATCTAGTAGTGCAGTTGCTGGGTTGTAGGGTAGTTCTATTTTTAATTTTTTGATGAACCTCCATACTGTTTTCCAGAGTGGAAAACCACTAGTTTGCATTCCTACCAGCAGTGCAAAAGAGATCTCTTTCTTCACATCCTTGCCACCATGTTGTTGCCTGAGTTGTTAGTTTTAGCCATTCTGACTGGTGTAATGTGGTATCTCATTGTGGTTTTAATTTGTATTTCCTTGGTGATGAGTGATATTGGGCATTTTTTCATGTGTCTTTAGCCATAGAATGTCTTCTTTGTAGAAGTGTCTATTCATGGCTTTTGCCCATTTCTTCACTGGATTATTTGTTTTTGGGTATTGAGTTTAATAAGTTCTTTATAGATTTTGGATACTAACCCTTTATTTGATATGTTATTTGCAAATATATATCTTATTCCGTCAGTTGCCTTTTAGTTTTTGCTGATTGTTTCCTTCACTATGCAGAAGCTTCTTATCTTGATGAGGTCCCAATAGTTGATTTTTGCTTTTGTTTCCCTTTCCTCCAGAGAAATGTTGAGTAAGAAGTTGCTGCGGCCAAGGTCAAAGAGGTTTTTGCCTGTTTTCTTCTCTATAATTTTGATGGCTTCTTGTCTAATGTTTAGGTCTTTCATCCATTTTGAGTTCCTTTTTAGGTATGGTGTAAAAAAGTGGTCCAGGTTCATTTTTCTGCATGTTGCTGTCCAGGTTTCCCAGCACCATTTGCTGAAGAGACTGACTTTATTCCATTGGATATTCTTTCCTGCTTTGCCAAAGATTACATGGCCATACGTGTGTGGGTCCATTTCTGGGTTCTCTATTCTTTTCCATTGATCTGAGTGTTTTTGTGCCATACTGCCTTAATGATTACAGCTTTGTAATACAGCTTGAAGTCTGGGAGTGTGATGCTTCCAGCCTTGTTCTTTTTTTTTTTTTTTTTTTTCCAGGGTCGCTTTGGCTATTCAGGATCTTTTCTGGTCCCATACAAATTTTAGGATTGTTTTCTCCAGCTCTGTGAAGAATGCTGGTGTTTTGATAGGGATTGCATTGAATATGTAGATTGCTTTGGGTAGTATTGACATTCTGACAATATTTGTTCTTGCAATGCAATCCATGGAATATTTTTCCTTCTTTTTGTGTCTTCTTCAATTTCTTTCATAAGCTTTCTATAGTTTTCAGTGTATAGATTTTTCACCTTTTTGGTTAGGTTTATTCCTAGGTATTTTATGGATTTTGGTGCAATTATAAATGGGATCAATTCCTTGATTTCTCTTTCTGTTGCTTTATTATTCATGTATAGGCATGCAACCGATTTCTATGCATTGATACTATATCCTGTGAATTTGCTGAATTTATGGGTCAGTTCTAGAAGTTTTTTGGTGCAATCTTTTGGGTTTTCCACATAGAGTATCATGTCGTCTGTGAAGAGTGAAAGTTTGACTTCCTCCTTGTTGACTTGGATGCTTTTTATTCCTTTGTGTTATCTGATTGCTCAGGCTAGGATTTCCAATACTATGTTGAATAACAGTGGCAAGAGTGGACATCCCTGTCCTATTCCTGACCTTAGGAGGAAAGCTCTCACTTTTTCCCCATTGAGGATGAGAGTAGCTGTGGGTTTTTCATATATGGCTTTTATGATTTGAGGTACGATCCTTCTATCCCTATGTTTTTGAGGGTTTTATCAAGAAAGGATGCTATCTTTTGTCAAATGCTTTCTCTGCATCTATTGAGAGGATCACATGGTTCTTGTCCTTTCTTTAATTGATGTGATGTATCACACTGATTGTTTTGCGGATATTGAACCAGCCCTGCATCCCAGGTATAAATCCCACTTGGTTGTGATGAATAATTCTTTTAATGTATTGTAGGATCTGGTTTGCTAGTATCTTGTTGAGGATTTTTGCATCCATGTTCATCAGGGAAATTGGTCTGTAGTTCTCCTTTTTAGTGAGGTCTTTTTCTGGTTTTGGAATCAAGGTAATTCTGGCTTCAGAGAATGAGTTTGGATGTTTTCCTTCCATTTACAATTTTTTGGAACAGCTTCAAAAGTATAGGTGTTAACTCTTCTTTGAATGTTTGATAGAATTCCCCTGGAAAGCCATCTGGCTCTGGACTCATTTTTTGGGAGATGTTTGATTACTAATTTGATTTCTTTACTGGTTATGGGTATGTTCAAATTTTCTCTATTTCTCCCCATTTCAGTTTTGGTAGTTTATATGTTTCTAGGAATTTGTCCATTTCTTCAAGATATCCCATTTTATTGGCGTATAACTGCTCATAATATTCTCTTATTATTGTTTATATTTCTGCTGTGTTGGTTGTGATCTCTCCTCTTTCATTCTTGATTTCATTTATTTGGTTCTTTTTCTTTTTGATCAAACTGGCTAGGGATTTATCAATTTTGTTCTTTCAAAGAACCAGCTCCTGGTTTCATTGATCCATTCTACTGTTTTTGTTTGTTTGTTTGTTTGTTTTGGTTTTGATAGCATTGTTTTCTGCTCTAATCTTTCTTATTTCATGTGTTCTGCTGGCTTGGGGTTTTATTTGGTGTTCTTTTTCCAGTTCTTTAAGGTGTAAGGTTAGGTTGTGTATCTGAGACCTTTCTTCATTCTTTTGGAAGGCCTGGATTGCTATGTACTTGCCTGTTATGACCGTGTTTTGCTGTGTCCCATAGGTTTGGGGCTGTGGTATTATCATTTTCATTGGCTTCCATGTGCTTTTTAATTTGCTCTTTAACTTCTTGGTTAGTCCATTCATTCTTTAGTAGGATGTTATTTAGTCTCCAAGTATTTGTTATCTTTCCACATTTTTCCTTGTGGCTGATTTCGAGTTTCATAGTGTTGTGATCTGAAAATATGCATCGTATGATCTTGATCTTTTTGTTCTTGTTGAGGGCTTATTTGTGTCCCAGTATGTGATCTATTCTGGAGAATGTTCCATGTGCACTCGAGAAGTATGTGTTCTGTTGCTTTAGGGTGAAATGTTCTGAATATATGTGGTAAGTCCATCTGGTCCATTGTGTCATTCAAAGCCATTGTTCCCTTGTTGATTTTGTGTTTAGATGATCTTTCCATTGTTGTAAGTGGGGTGTTGAAGTTCCCTACTATTATGGTATTATTATCAATGAGTTTCTGTATTTTTGTGATTACTTTATTTATGTATTTGGGCGCTATCACATTTGGAGCACAAATGTTACAATTGTTAGATCTTCTTGGTGAATAGACCCCTTAATTATGATGTAATGCCCTTCATCTCTTGTTAGAATCTTTATTTTAAAGTCTAGATGGTCTGATATAAGTATGGCTACTCTGGCTTTCTTTTGGTGACTATTAGCATGATAGATGGAGAGCCATCTGTTTAATTTCAATCTGAAGGTGTCCTTAGGTCTACAATGGGTTTCTTATAACACCATATAGATCTTGTTTTCTTATCCATTGTGTTACCCTATGTCTTTTGATTGGAGCATTTAGTCCACTGACATTTTAGAGTAAGTACTGAAAGATATGAATGTATTGCCATTATGTTTCCTGTAGAGTTGGAGTTTCTGGTGTTGTTCTCTTGTCCTTTCTAGTCTTTGTTGCTTTTGGTGTTTTTTGTTGTTGTTTTTTTTTTTTTTTTTTAATTCCATCTTTTCTCCCCTCAGAGTATTCCCCTTAAAATTTCTTGCAGGGCTGGTTTAGTGGTCACGAACTCTAATTTTTGTTTTGGAAAATTTTATCTCTCCTTCTATTTTGAATGACAGTCTTACTGGATGAAGATTTCTTGGCTGCATATTTTTTCTGATTCAGCGTATTGAATATATTCTGCCACTCCTTTCTGGCTTGCCAATTTTCTGTGGCTAGGTCTGCAGCAAATCTGATCTGTCTTCCCTTATAAGTTAAGGACTTTTTTCCCCTTACTGGTTTCATGATTCTTTCCTTGCTTGAGTATTTTGTGAATTTGACTATGATATGCCTTGTTGATGGTCGATTTCTGTTGAATCTAATGGGGGTTCTCTGTACTTCCTGGATTTTGATGTCTGTGTCTCTCCCCATGTTAGGAGAGTTTTCCACTATGATTTACTCACGTAAAACTTTTATCCCCTTTTCTTTCTCTTCAACTTCTGGGAACCCTATAATTCAGATGTTATTCCTTTATAATGAGTCACTGTGTTCTCTAATTCTTATATCGTACTGTTTTGCCTTAGTTTCCCTTTTTTTCTGCTTCATTACTCTCCAAATATTTGTCCTCTATATCACTGATTTGCTGCTCTATTTCATCCCTCTTTGCCACTGTGGCATCCATTCATATTGCTGCTCAGTTATAGAATTTTTAATTTCATCCTGACTAGATTTTACTTCTTTTATCTCTGCAGAGAGGGATTCTATGCTTTTTTGAACCACAGTTAGTATTCTTATTATTGTGATTCTAAATTCTGGTTCAGACAACTTGCTTGTATGTGTGTTAAGTCCCTGGTTGTCATTTCTTCCTGTTATTTCTTTTGAGGTGAATTCCTTCATTTTGCCATTTTGAAGGAAGAAAAAGGGTTAATAAAATTAAAAAAAAATAAAAATTACAAAATTAAAAACAACACCAAAAAAATCAAATAAAGGGTGCTAACTCCTAGGTGTGGTTTGGTCTGGTTGTTGAAAGAAGCTGTATAGAATAGAAAAAAAAGGGGGGGGGGGAAGGAAACAAAGGGGAAAAAATAGGAAAAAAAAGAAAAAACAAAAAAAGGAAAGCATCGAAAATTTCAAAAAATGAAAAAATTAAAGAGAATAAAATGAAATAATGAAAGTATAATAGAAATTTGAAAATTTACACAAAGTATAAATATAATAGAAAAAAGAAATATCTTTTTTATAAAAACGGAAAACAAAATTTTTTCTTTCTGTATTCAAGAATAAGAAAAGAAAAAGAAAAAAAAAATTGAACGGATGGACC
Organism: Acinonyx jubatus; assembly: GCF_027475565.1. NCBI lineage: Eukaryota > Metazoa > Chordata > Mammalia > Carnivora > Felidae > Acinonyx > Acinonyx jubatus. The sequence goes on from NC_069383.1 coordinate 82,795,687, forward strand.
AGTGAAAAGAATGAAATAAGATTGAAATTACATCCGGCTTCCCCTAGAAGTCAAACTATGAAGCCCTTTATAGTCCACAAACTAATCAGGGAGAGAGATTTGTGCTCTTGCAGAGCATGGTGGCCCAGTTGGGTGGGATTTAGTGTAGCCACCACATTTTCCACTAGATGGCGCTACTTAATTTGCTGGGGTGGGTCACTGTGGTGCGTGTAGGCGTGTATGCGCATGCGTGGGAGGCGTCAAAATGGTGTCACACAGCTACCCGTCTCTGGTATCAGTACTCTGTGCTCTTGCTGACTGGCAATCAAGCACACCCCTCCTGTGTCTCTGGCTTCCGCCTCCTCCCCGCTTCTACACTGTGACCAAGTTGTTCAGCCTGCCAGGTGGTACGTGCATCCTGAGTTTTATCTCAGTCGGGCCGCGTCTCCAAACCCCTCCCTTCTGAGCACCCTGCAGCTTTGACCCGCTCAGAGCCTCTGGTGGAAGGTCTCGCCAGTAATGGCTGGGTGCCGGCCCACCCCCTAGAACGTTGGCAGGACTGTGTTGCGGTAGATGCTCAGAGACTGCGGCCGGGTGCCAGCCCGCCCCAGAGAAGGTTCGCGCAATCGTGTAGCAGCTGTGGTTCAGCGATTGTGGTAAATCACAACACCCACCTGGCACCAGGCTTCAGTGAACTGTTAACGTCTTTTTTCCAATACCAGCGAATGTGGCTGTTCTCTGCACAGGACCAGACGTCCTCCAGCCTAAAGACCCCTCTGCTCTTGCTGTCTGCTCCTGGGCTTTCGCCCTTCCCACCAGAGCACCACCAGGTATTGAGCTGTGGAGTTTCAGGCTCTTCACTCCCCTGTTTATAGTGTACTCATGGAATTTAAGCCCTCTCCTTTCTCCTTTTTCCCTTTTTTTCCAGTCCCTTGCAGTTCCTTTCTCCTTTCTCTCTTTTTTGTTCAGTCTACTCTTTGTCTTTCTTTCTCTCCAGCTGCTTTCAGGATGGGATGGGGGGGGCGGGGAGAAGAGATTGCTTTTCCTGTACCCCCCCCCCCCCCCCCCCCCCGCCTCTCCATCCTCTTCTGCAAGCAATAAGTTCCCTCCCTATTCTAGGTAGCTTCTCTCCCCCAGTTCACCTCTCCGTGCCTCGTACCTACCTGCCAAGTTCTGTGGTTCAAGTTGTGCAGATTGTTGTGTTTATCCTCAAACCAGTTTTCTAGATGTGCAAGATGGTTTGGAGTTGCTCTAGCTGCATTTCAGGGCCGAGGGAAGCAAAAAAAAAATTCCATGCTGCTCCACCATCTTGGCCCCTCTCTCAGCTTTTCTTTTTAACGTTGGACTTATAATTGCTTGTTGACATGATAGAATCTACTGAATCTTGTACTTGTTTTTCTCTTTTTAAGTTTTACTTATTGATCCATTTTTGTGAAAATAATGCATCTAGATATTTCAAAATTCAAAACTTCCAGACGAATATACATGGAAAATTCTCCTTGTACCATTTTCCCTCATTTATTCAAGTCCTAACCCCAGAAGAAGCCAATATTGTCAGTTTCTGTGTAAATTTCTATATTTTACATATATGCAAGAAAATTCCCATTTGTTTTCTCTTTAAAAGGCATTGTTCATCCATTTACACCTATCAGTTTTGCAGATTATGTTGTTTCTAACAGTGGGGGAAAAATGTATAGTTTAGGAATGCTTGGTGTTTGGAGCCAGACTGCCTGGATTTGAATCCAAGCTCACTATCTTGGAAAAGTTACTGAATTTCTCTTTGCCTTAGTTGTCTGCCCAAGTTCATACCAGCAAAGTATTAGAACAGAACATATGATATACTAAGTGTTCAATAATATTTAATATTTTCTTTACTTAGAAAGTGACATATTGTTAGAGCAGAAAGGAATCTTCATCATGTTCTTTTTTAAGTTACATGCCACTGACCCAGGTTGGGGAGCCTGCAGTCAGCAGGTCAGATAACATCTTACCAAGTAAAATGAGCCTTTATAAAATTGAGGGGAAGGTAGCCACAAGTTAACTCATAATTCTGCTAACGCATTTGAAAGACAGAAGTATTAGAGATTTTTTCTATTTCTAGGCCGTAACTCTGTAATAACGTAAGTGGAGAAAAAGTGAACAAAAATATTAAAAATTATCTCAACAAATATTCCAACCTCATGATTCAACAATACTCCCTAATTGCATCATTATTTTTCAGAATCTCCCTTGCTTATAATTCATCTTAACCTTAGTTTAAAATAATTGTAATATATTTCATATCATTTAAATGTGCTTTTGAGGCTTTATGCCTCCTACCTAAGGGAAAAAGAATTTAAGAAAAAGATGATGTAGGGGTGCCTGGGTGGCTCAGTCAGTTGAGCATCTGACTCTTGATTTCGGCTCAGGTCATGATCTCATGGTTTTGGATAGAGCCCCGTATCCAGCCTTGTGCTGACAGTGTGAATGAAGCCTGCTTGGGATTCTGTCTCACTCAATCTCTGCCCCTCCCCAACTCCCTCCCTCCCTCTCTCTCTCTCTCAAAATAAACTTAAAAAAATTAAAAAGAAAAAGATGATGTTTTCCTATACCTATTCTTGTAGCTAAAGTCAAGAAAGACATTGCACCTTTGTATTACAGCGTAGTTAAGCCTGTAAAACACTCAAGTCTAGACAAGGAAATAATCAGACTCAGTAAAAATTTTTACTTACCTAGAGGCATTGAGAATTTCATTGAACTTTATGCATGATGAGAAACCTTTGGGAGACTGAATTTTTATTGTTTTTCCTTTAGATTTTAACCCCCATCCTTTTATCCATCATCTTTTGCACAAGAATACCAGCCTCTCTGCAAAATCAAATCATTTGCTATACATTCTATGTGTGTGCCATTCAGTGAATCCCATTGTCAATAAATTGTTTTTCCTAAGGGGTTTCTGATATATATATGTATATATTTCATTTTTTGTAGTTTCATAACAATATTACTTTCATAGCACATAGATATTGAGAATTGGGAGAACTAGCTTCAAGATAAGAAAATGCCATCCTCAGTCTAGTGACTAATGTGTCTGTCTATTCACCTCATAAAATAATACTTCAACCCAGTTTGAATTGTGTATTTCTCAGGGCTATTATGCTGCCATGCTCGAGTGTTACTTACATAAAATGCTATTAAAGAATGACATTATAACAAACACATTAAGACTGTTTATTCTATGTCAGGTTACCTTTGTGTTCCCCAAGAACAAAAGCATGGTGAAGTCTATTCCTTAAGAGTTTCTCTGAGTTATTTATATAAAAATGTCATTCAAGCATTTTATGACTCCAAAAACAATGATATCTGCATGGCAGAATGGATGTATGATAAAATTATTATGAAACTAAAAGCCATTACTATTGTTTCTCTGGATATTTTTCTTTTTTTTTTTAATTTTTTAAAAATGTTTTATTTATTTTTGAGACAGAGAGAGACAGAGCATGAGCAGGGGAGGGACAGAGAGAGAGGGAGACACAGAATCTGAAGCAGGCTCCAGGCTCCCAGCTGTCAGCACAGAGCCTGACGCGGGGCTCGAACTCACGGACCGCGAGATCATGACCTGAGCCAAAGTCGGACGCTTAACCGACTGAGCCACCCAGGCACCCCTCTCTGGATATTTTTCAATATACATGTGATCCTTGGCTCATGAAGGGGGTGCAGTGACATAAAAGGAGTTTCCTGTTTTGTCTTTCAAAATGGTATTTCTACATTTCTATATAGGAAAAAGGAGTTGAAGCTTTCTGTTTTCTTTTTTCTTTTACTTACTTGTGCTTTCATGTTGGATATGGGAGGTTGTAATACTCTTTCTTTCTCTGCTACATCATGGCTTTCCAGAGAAGCTGGACCTTCAAAGTATCTTCTTTTGAGTTGATGTGATTTGGCATTTGTAAATCATGGTTTGATGGAGGAAGTCAACTTGACTCCTGAATAGGAAAAGAAGCTGTGGGAAACACAACCTGAGGAAGTGCTAGTTAAGCCATATCAGCTTGGGACAATCAGTAAAGTCCCAGTGATCTTTTTATTTATGTATGTGTATATATTTGTTATATCATGAATTATGCACACATAAATTCACAAAAGAGCTGTATTCTATTTATTATTTCAAAATAAGTCTCAATTTCTGCTCCAAGTTTCTATTCCAGCTCCTCCACTTATAAATGATATAACCTGGGAACATTGCATCCCCCTGGATGAACTGTTGCTTTCTCTAAGATTGGAATTATAACAGTATCACGTATAGTAGTGGTGAGAATTAAGTTAATACACATGGAATTCTTGTAGTGCCTGACACATAGTGAAGACCCAGTAAGTACATGCTATTATTTTTCCACTAGGAGACCAAAACTATTTCAAATACTTGGGCATTTGTTCCTCTTTTATCTCAGATTGCATCAAGGTAGTTCAACTGGTATTTGATGTAATTTATCTATATTGGCATGCATGGCAACATAATTTTTTTTATTTAAACTTTGCTGTCAGTGCAGAGGTATCCCCTGGGTTGTCCCTTGTTGCCCATGCAAAGTCCTTTCAGAGCAGGTAAACTTTCCACTGCATCCAAAAATGCTTAGAAGAATAAAGATAATTATTTCTGCTATTTTTGCATCATTCTGGGAGACAAGCCAAGAGCCCCTCTTACCAAAAAATTACTGGGGAGTGTGTGTGTGTGTGTGTGTGTGTTTTCTTGGCCCCTCCCAGATCTTATACATCCTCAAGACACAAACCCAGAAGTAAGATAGAAATATAGGACCCAAAACCCCTATTGTACTCACCACCCTTTACTTTTCATTGTTACAGTCTCTGATGGGAAGAATTATTCATTAAATATCTCGCATGAGATTAAGCAGTGGCTTTCACACCCTGGCACTAAAGTACCCTCTAAGATATTTTTGAAAAGCTATGCAGCCCCTAACACATTTCTAAGTTAACATCTCCTTTTTTTATTCTGTTTAAGTACTTGCAAAAGATATAATTTCTGGTATGGCATAATTATGAAATTTTAAAATAAAGCAGGTGTTTTTGTTTTTTTAATTTTTTTTAAATCTTTATTTATTTTTGAGAGAGAATGAGTGTGTGAGCAGGGGAGGAGCAGAAAGAGAGGGAGACACAAAATCCGAAGCAGGCTCCAGGCCCTATGCATAGAGCCCAGAGCAGGGCTGGAACTCACGAACCATGAGATTATGACCAGAGCTGAAGTCAGACGCTCAATCCACTCAGCTACCCAGGCACCCCTATTTGTTTTTGTTTTTGCTCCATGGTTTATCTAGAGGTATGTTGATACAGTTCCAAATGCTTAGGGACTTTTTTTCAGATATCTTATTATCAAGTATCTATTAATTTCTGATTAAATACCATTGTGGTCAGATGATATAAACGGAATGGTTTCAAGCCTTCAATATTTATTAGGACATCTTTTGTAACCAGTCTACAGTCTATGCTAATAAATGCTCCACGTCTGTCTATTAGGTGTAGTAGTATTCATTGTCAACTAGATCATATTGGTCAATAATGTTTTTCACATCAATTATATTTTTATTTTCACTTTTTGGGGTTTGTTTCGTCAACTCCTGAAAGAAGATTGTTAAATTTCAACTATGCCTTATGTTTATTTCCCTTTTATATCTACCAATATTTCCCTAGTGTATATAGAAGCATTCAAAGTGCATACACATTTAATACTGTTATTGTTCTCAATGAACTTGATCCTTTCAACGTTCTAAAAGGTTTTTTTTTTTTTGTACTAGTTTTTCCAAAGTCTACTTAGTGTAATGTTATATCGTCACAGCATGGTACAGATCTTTCTTGACTTACAAAGGGGCTATGTCCTGATAAATCCATCGTAAGTTGAATATATCATAAATCAAAAATGCTTTTAATACACCTAACCTACCAAACATCATAGCATAGCCTGGCCTAACTTAAACATGTTCAAAATACCTTAACCTATGGCTAGGAAAAATCATGTAACACAAGGCCTGTTTTATAATGAAGTGTTGAATATCTTGTGTAACTTATTGAAAACTTTACTGAAAGTTGAAAACGGAATGGCTGTCTGCATACAGAATGACTGCAGGTGTGTGGTTTGTTTACAGTCATGATCACGTGGCTGACTGGGAGTTGGCAGTTGCCTGCCTGTGAGGATCACAAGACAGTATTATACCACATATTGCTAGTTCAGGAAAAGATTAAAATTCAAAAATCACAGTGTGGTTTCTATCTACTGACTGATTTGCTTTTTCACAATCCTTGAAAGATGGCAGAGTTGAAAAACCATACGTGAAACCATCATAAGTCATTTAGCTATATTTTTGTGCTCTTTTTGATGATCTAATGATTACAGTATTTTTCTTTATGTATTCATGATATACTTTCAAATGATAACTATTTTAAAAACATTGTAAGAATCTTGCAACTGGATAATTCAACTTACCTTCCTCTCGCTTCTTATTCTCTTGTTTTATTATATTCTATTGTTATATATGTTATAGTTCCTATAATAATTATTATTATTGCTTTATAAAATGATAGCAGTGGAATTAAAATACAAGAATTTGGCACGCACCATAATATTTTTAAATAATAAAGAACAAGTTCTCTTTTAACAGTCAGAAATTATATATTATTCCTATTTTTCCTTATCCATATATCTATTCTTGCCCTACAAAATTTTATCCTGTATAAGCTTTATATTTTAAAGACTTGGATTACTCTCTTAAACAATTTTGCAACAAAATATGTATATTTGTTTAATTCCCATTTTAAAATATCCCATGGCCATAAGGCTCTAAATGTTAATATTTTTAGATTAAGTTAAAATTATAAATTGCTATAATTTGGCCAAAGACCACAAATAAATTCAAAATTCTGAGTCACCAAACATAAAAAGTAAAATCTTAAATGAAAACACATGTAGTGAGATGAATGGAATGGAACTTCTACTTCTTCTTTTTTTTTTTTTTTCATTAGTTAAGGTACCTGTGTACAAATCTTACTTGAGGGAATGAAACAAGATTTAACCAAAATCTTACTCCTAAGTTTTGTTTTTAGATATGAAAGCCTGAACAAATTGTACTTACATAATTTAATGGAGCTAGAAGAAGTTTCATTATAGTGCTGCTATTCAAATATTTAGATATCTTTTGAAGAACTTCTCACATCATTATTGTCAGAATCTGTTTGTTTATTTGTAATTCGAGTATAGCTGATACACGACATTACATTAGTTTCAGGTATACAACATAGTGATGCAAGTTCTATGTACATTATACTCACAACATGTATGGCTTCCATCTGTCATTATACAATGCTCTTACAATACCATTGACTGTATTCCCTATGCTGTGCCCTTCATTCCAGTGACTTATTTATTCCACAACTGGAAGCCTAACTCTCCCACTCCCCTGCACCCATTTTGCCTGTTGCCCTCACCACCTCCCCCCTGGAACCATCAGTTTGTTCTTTATATTTATAGATCTGATTCTCCTTTTTTGTTTTTTGTGTTTCCTGTTTGGTTTATTAATTTGTTTTGTTTTAGGGTCAGAATTCATTTTAATTAATAAGCTAACAATTTGATTATGTTCTTTTACAGTCTTATGTAAACAAATTTTTTGAAACCATTATTCTTCTCAATACTTGTCCCAATACTTCAAGCCATGCCTTTGATGGATTTTCTGCTTCAGTGGGGCCATCTCCATGTTTTTTCCAGAATAATACTTTGTAATACAGACTTCCAGAAGCTGCTTGCTTACTGAGTGGCCGTGGGAAAGTTACTTAACCTCTCTGTATCTCTTGTGCTCCTTACCTGAAAAAATGAGGAAAATAATATTACTTACCTCATAGGGTTGTTTTATATATATATATATATATATATATATATATATATATACACACACACACACACACACACATATATATATACATAATATGTATATATATACATATGCATGTACATATTATATATATACATGTTATACACATATACATATATATGTATACACACATACATATATGTATACATGTATATATATATGTGTGTATATATGTGTGTGTGTATGTAGTGTTTAAAACAGTCCTGCCGCATGATTAGGATATTATTAGTTCAGTTAATGCTCTTCTTACATGCTGTTATAAAAACCCTCTGTTTCATTCAAAATTTCCAGTGACAGTTTATCTTTACTATTGCTCTAATTTCCATTATCCCTGCTCCCCTGCCCTGTCCAGCAGGCAATCTGACAATCATTATTAAGTTATGCCCCTTGTCGATCTTCATTTTTAACCCTAAACTTTTATTTTCCCAAATCAGGAAAAGGCTCTTGACCCATTCCTTCCTCAAGTTGAATTCCTTCACCATTTACCTGGTAACCTTGGATTTACTGTGAGAAGCCGGCTTTCCTGGAGCTTAGGTTTATTCATCCTGGATGTTAGCTGTCATCTACAGTGTTACAAACTTGACCTTTTTCATAAGACTCCTTGCTATCTCCTTTTTACAGCCTCCTGTCAATTCTACCCTGGCAACCCTCCAGGCACAGTAAATCTTGCCTGAATTCACAGTGGGAGAGAAAACTGTGCTAGGCCACTCATAGCATCAACAGTTACGGCACCATCAGAACTACCATTATTATCCTCTTTAAAACAGCTATCTATTGAGCATTTTCTGTGAACATTGGTATACAAAGGTATGCACTATATCTAACTATCTGCTTCTTTCACAGGAAGGAAGTAGATGGTATTAATATGTTTTGCAAATGACAAAACTGAGAGTCTTATGCATTTACATACTTGCCCTGAGTGAAAAAACTTTCCAAAGGCCCAAAAGCATAAAATGCAAAGACTCTAGCTCTAGGCTTTAAGCATATTCCATATTTCATTATCCAGAGTTTCACTAAGGAATATCCATGACAAAAATATTAATATACAGTAATATGATTTATAGGTCTCTAGGTAACCTCTTACTCAAACCATAGAGTCTGAATACCTAGATTTGACTTTCTAGCTTACTATCGCCTCGTTTTGCAGGTCTGAGGTTATCATGGTAACAACAGTCTCGTGGGACTATCAAGGTTGACATTATTCATGTAAAGCACTTGGAATTTACATAATGTAAAGTGGATATCAAATAAATATTGGCAGTTTTATTACTATGCCTCTGATACTGGAAATACCATTTATTAATTCTCTCAACAATTACTTATTGCACACTTAGGATGTGCCAGGCAGTATTTTAGGTATTAAGGTTATGGCAGGGAATATATCACTGTCTCTCCTTTTGTGAAATCTACTTTCTGGAGAGAAAGACAAGAAACAAGCAAATAATTATGTAATAGCTTAAGTTGAGATTAGTGCTATGAAGAAAATTAAATAAAGGTAAGGGAGTCGTGGAAAGATCAAAGAGCATTCCAGACAGAGAATCAAGCCAGGACAAGACTCTAAACTGAAGAAAATTTTGCTGGATTTGAGGGAAAGAAAAGAAGACCTGTGTGGCTGAATCTAAGTAAAAGAGGAAAATCCATATGTGAAATGAGATCCAAAAGGTAGAGAAACCAAGTCACTGTGTCCTGATGACGAGGGTGAGAAATTTAGACATGACTCTAAGGCTTACAAAAGTCACTGGAGGCCAGTGATGTCAGATGACTGATTTACATTCAATACAAAATATTTCTAGCTGTATTTCAAAGGACTTTGAGAGCAATAATGCAAACAAAGAAAACAGAAAGACCAACTAGGAGTCCAAGACATTTTTGAAAGCACATAACTCTGATAGATTTAAGTATTGACTCTCATTCACATGGAGGTACAAACAACTAGTAGATCCCTCCTGGAGTGTAGTTTTGAAACAGGGAAGTAAGGGTTGATATGAGACAGTATTTATCCCCTGTGGTTGAGGAAGAATTGCTGGCTCGGTGTGCCCTAGAAGGGCAAAAGGAACACCAACAGAGGTCAAGAGGTAGCTTGAAGAAAGCCCTAACAGTGGTCCTGAAGCTAGAATATGCAGAAACTGTCAGAATCAAGGATTTATTACCTAGTAATGTCCAGAGAAGGAAATGGCTTTTGTTTCAATATTGGGAAACAAAACAGTCATGGATAAAAATCTAAGGGTCAACAATCTAAGACAATGTTGTGTGGATGCTTTAAGACAGGCTAGGCTCACATGGACAGTGACTGTAAATAACTGAGGATGCAAACGGCCATTATGGATGAGAGTCCACAATAAATAACCTTCCTGAAGATACGATGCAACATGATTAAGAGACCAAATATTTGCAAAGGCCAGCTGTTTTAATGGCCCCGTTACTTAATCCTGATTTTATTTACTGTGGAATGATGCACTTTCATCTTGCATTTAGAAATAAGCTGTCTACGTCAATGCGGACAGCTTAGGGAGTGGAGCATGTGGTGAAGTATCATTTTTCAGAAGGGTGAAATGGCCATGCAGTTTATGTAGGAACTCATATCTTTAATTAGGTCACTGGGGTCAGCACTGAAACAGTGATTCCCTGACTATTCCTACTCCTCACAGTAGACTCCCACACCCTAGACTACTGCTTTCCTCTGCCCTGTGAAAAAGGGAAACAAAGTGTTTCTAGAAAGATGGTCTCTGTACTGAATGCCTTGAGATAGTTTCATCAGAAGCTGGCATTGAGGTTTTGAAAATTGAGTTAAACCCAGGTTTCTTCTTAGCAACAGAATAATTATGGACTCTTGTGAATAAAAATATTTATGGAAGATAAATTTGAGGAATAGGAGAAGGAATAAAAGACCAATTCACTTCTTTACCTCTCCTTAAAGAGCATTACCCTTCACCACCCACCACTACCAAAACCATTAGCTTAAGGTCAAGAAAAAAATATTTATAGCCAGAAAACAGCAAGGGGAATGCTTAATGTGTTCTGAGATTATTAGCACCGGTTTTTCTTCAATTCATTAGGAGAAATCATAAAAGTATTTTTTTCAGGCTTCCTTGAAATCCTGTCATTTAGAAGAAAAGGATAGCTTTGTGAAGCCTTCTACTTCCCCAGGTTAGTTTATCCTTTCTTGCTGTTCCCACAAGACTTGTTCATACTATTATAATATTCACCCTGTTTATTACATTTAACTTCTTATTTTTGTGTCTTGACAGCTATTTTATTCCTAGTGTCTAGGGCATTGTCGACCATATAATAGGTGCTTACTAAAAATATGGGGCCTTCCCTTTTTGATAGTATATAGTAAATCCTTTTAAACTCTAATATCTAATGAACAGGAAATCATTAATACTATATACTGTAATACAGATTTCAGAGCATGAACAGTTGTTAGTTTGAAAGTTCATAAACTTTTCATTATGGTAACTAGAACACTCACTAACACTTATCAACAAACAAGTAAAAATCTACCATGTACTTCCATATAGGAAATGAATAAGACCATCGCAATTCTCCAAGAGAAAGTGAAAACGAATATAAAATATTTGTTCATAGAAGATGACACCTAAATGACTGTCTATTACAAGGGCAACAAGAGAACATGAATAAAATATGTGCTTTGCTCTATTAGTGTTCTATTCACTACATGAGTCCTATTGAAATAGGCTTATCTGTCTCCCACCACAGTACTTATCTGGTAGGCATTGCTATATGAATTTTATAGATGGAAAATTAAGCTCAGGCCTTCCACAGCTCACAAGTTGCTGAGCTAGGATGGAAAACCACACTTACTTTTTGTCCTGTACCTCCAAGGTAGTAACAGTTGAGAGTGAGGACATCACTGTAGTAATCAGGAAAGGTTTCATGTTCAGAGGGTCTTACAATGGACTGTGCAGTATTAAACTTATATAGGTTAATGAGGAAGAAGGATATTGCTGTGGGTTTAGAGGTGGGAAATGTCTAATAAATACACAAAAGAAGATCCACTGGTTGATTCTGAGAGTTGATGTTATGAAGAGCAAAGATTAAGTTTGATGTATGTGCAAGCAAATGGCGTACATAATGAAATAAATGTGATCTGCTGTTCATTTTTGAGAAGGATATACTTAAGAAGGGAGAAATAATGGAAATGTTTACCATGATGGATGGATGAATGTCCTGGCTGTTCCTCTAAGGAAATCAAAGTGAGGCGGAGACACTAAAGTTAAAGTGGTGGAAGAATAATGAGCACTTATGTGTTCTCAGTAACTCAGTGGGCACACCGAGCACTAGGTTTTAATTACACATATGTGTGAAAGCAGAGAATGCCTGTGATACTTACATTTGGGTTAATTGAATAATTACTAATGGATTGGAATATTGCCAACTTTGTGCGTTAGGTTTTTATAAAAGAATTAATAATGATGATGAAGACAATATAGCTCACATTAATGAATGCTATTTCTAATTACCAACCATTGTTGCATGTGTGCATTATCTTGCTTAATTATCATTTTCAAACCTAGGAACTACATACTCTTATTATTTACCTTTCTACAGATGATGAAACCAAGGCATAACTATATTAAGAAACTTAACGTTAATCAGAGAGTTAGTAAGTAGAATATTCTAAACTATGATGCCCTTTTTACATTATGATTAGTTGCCCATAGGTGTCCAATGAGACCCAAGTGATTTTTAATGTGCGGATAAGACTTTTTTTTTAGTTTTATTTACTTATTTTGAGGGAGAAAGAGAGAACACAAGCAAGGAAGCAACAGAGAGTGAGGGAAAGAGAGAAAATCCCAAGCAGGCTCTGAACTGTCAGCACCAGACCCCAGTGCGGGGCTTGAACTCACAAACCGTGAGATCATGACCTGAGCCTAAATCAAGAGTCGGATGCTTAACTGATTGAGCCACCCAGGCACCCCAGGGGATAAGTTTTGATAGAAATATTAATTTCTATAAATGAGAACTTGTAACTTTGTCATCTTTTTAATAGACATTTGTCTCTGCAGATAATATGATTGCATCATATCAGAATTTTTCATAACTTCCAATTATGCCAAAAACAACTCTAATGTCTCAGAGCATCACTTTTATCACAAGAAAAATCAGTGATTAAGATTAGGTTAAAACACCACCCATGTGTAGAATTATTCACAATAGGCACACTTTAGTTGGGAAAAACTTTCTGACGAATTTAGCAAACGTAGGGCTTAAGAATCCAAAAAATCTAGGGCAATGGATACACATTGTCAGGACACACTGAAACAGCTAGAGATGAAGAACAAAGTGTTTTTAGTTAAAAGGCTCTTACAACTCAGAATACTCTGCAGTGAAAAGTGTGAGGACAGGTGAGAAAGCCAGGGCTCTTATAAGAGCTCTTACAGAACCATTATACCGATTACAAAATTGAGACCCATAAAGAAGTCAACACATTTTATAATTTGGCCAGTTCTATTTCTCGATGCAGTGCTTTCCCTATATACATAAGTGACCTAGAGGTATGGTTATATAGTGCAGAAAAGTGAACACAAAACCAAAAAATTATTCTTTTGGCTGCCAGCATAAAATAAGTGAGAGCCTGAGTTCCTGAGATTCCAATTTATTGCCTGGCTGCCGTTCAACTGCACTAACTAGACCAGATTTTTTTGGTCAGTCTCATTTGGCTTTGCTCAGCTACACATGGCCTTGGTGTAAAGCAGGGCCAAAATGAAACAAGAATATGTTTTTCCTTAATCCACATTTTCTGCTTGGTGAATAAATGAAGAGCTTTACCCTCAGGGTCACAATGACAATTTTATCCAATTTTCTCAGCAGTAGTTGATCATTATCTTGTCAGCATCATTGTTTTTGTTTTTGTTTTTAAACTGGCGCTGGGAGTCAGACAACCAACCACAGGTATAGGGGATAGAAAAATGATCCAAAAAAAAAAATCATTAAAAAACCCAAGTTTGTCCTCTGCTTAGCCTCTCTTTTGTAGAGAAGCCAGCATACTATGGCCTGACAATTGATGGATATACCTCTGACCTAACCCAACATCATCTTACCCCCCTTCCAAGCGACCTTCTTTTCCCCATGTCCCCCATCATTCTATCTCCTCTATTCCAGTGCTTCTCAAGATTTAACGTGTATATAAATCACCTCCAAACCTTGTTAAAAAGGAGATTTTCATTCAGTAAGCCTAGGATGGATGTGGAAATTCTGTATTCTTTTTTCTTTTTTTTTTTTTAATATTTATTTATTTAGAGAGAGCAAGTGTGTGAGTAAGGGATAGGCAGTGAAGGTGGGAGAGAGAATCCTAAGTAGGCTCCACCCCACCAGCGTGGAGCCCGAAGCGGGGCTTGATCTCACCAACCCTGAAACCATGACCTGAGCTGAAATCACAAGTCGGATGCTCAACTGGCTTAGCCACCCAGGTGCCCCTGGAGATTGTATTTCTAAAAAGCTTGCAGAAAATGCCCATGCTGCTGGTCTGCAGGCCATATTTTGACTGGCAAGACTCTATTTTACTTTTATAATTGATGGTTGAGAGGATGAAGGTAGATTTTGGAGGGAGAAAAGAATTCATTTATTTCTCCTTTCTTCCCATTCTTCACAGAAAAAGTGTTCCTTTTCTTTGCACACTACTAGAAACAATCATGATCACCTGTGATTATTAAGCACAGACGGTATTTCCTGAATTACAGGTATTCTAAGGAAATTTCTAAGATTAAAGTAATTTCATCTAAAGTCGTAAAACAGTTGTGAAGCAGCCTTCCAGATTTCAGGTTTTGGAAGAAAGGTGAGCAAAAGCAACCTGAGTGAGGCAACAGGTAGTGAGGTCTGTTTATTAACAGTTTGGTCCAGACGAGGAAGCAGAGAACAGAGAGGTCATGGAACTTGCAGTGGGAACTAAGGAAATAGAGTTGTGTAAGAATTTTACTTCAGATAATTTAAGTTTATAGACCACTAAAACAAAGAATCAGTGATTGGGAAGGAGAAATATTGAAAACAAAAGTGGTTTTACTGCAAGTCAGATAACTGAATGTATGGAATATATATAGAAGGCTGCTGGGTAAAATAATTTTATTTTAAATTATTTTTAAATGTTTAATTTAGGAGAGAGAAAGGATGGAGGGAGGCATGGGGAAGGGCAGAGAGAGTGGGAAAGAGAGGATCCCAAGCAGGCTCCACATTGTCAGCCCTGAGCCCAACATGGGCTCAGTCTCACAAACAGTGAGATCATGACCTGAGTCGAAATCAAGAGTTGGATACTTAACCGACTGAGCCACCCAGGTGCTCCAGTAAAATAATTTTAAAATTAAAGAAAAAAAAGTATATATTAATCTTTTCTAAGCTGGGTGTCTTACTGAACTGTAGACACACACACACTCTTAATACCTCATCATTTTAATTTTTTTTTAACGTTTATTTATTTTTGAGACAGAGAGAGACAGAGCATGAACGGGGGAGGGTCAGAGAGAGGGAGACACAGAATCTGAAACAGGCTCCAGGCTCTGAGCTGTCAGCACAAAGCCCGACGGGGGGCTGGAACTCACGGACTGTGAGATCATGACCTGAGCTGAAGTTGGCCGCTTAACCGACTGAGCCACCCAGGCGCCCCATTATACCTCATCATTTTAAAAGGCTTCTTGAGACTGTTGTGACATGGCTGTTATCACAGAGGATAGCAGGAAATGTTACAAAATGTTCTCTAATGTTAAGAGCAAGGGTATGATCTGAAGAGTGTATTTGATAATATATCTGATAATTCTGTTACACCAGTATATGCAGATGTCATTATTTTACAATGGCAAAGAACAGTTTTGAATGAGGTATTCTCTTCCATATTCTGCACCTCATTAGCCACCACAGGACACCCACAAGTGGAAAAGGAGGTTCGTGACATTGTTTAGAAGTAGGATTATTTGCTTTGCTGTCATCATTGAGCTATACTTACAAATATATAGATTTACTCATTTAACATCTGCTTCTCCCATATGGTTACTCAGAAGTACAGGCTTAGATCTTTCTTGAGATAAGCAACTAAAATATTTTCTTAACTAATGGATGGATAATGATGCTATCAATTTTGTCACTTCTGCAAATTCATCTTTGGACACTGTATTCAGATTACCCTCAAATGTGCATTTAAGTATCAGATACCACCTAAATGTCAGAGGGAGAAAAACTAGACTAATCTTGACAGTCTGGAAGAGCAATGTTGTCAAAGGTCATCAACAAGTCTGACAGAACAGTCCTCATTAACAGTGTCTGTCAGCACCTCCATTTGGAAGTAATTTGGATATTTGCAGTGACCCCATCAGTTCTGATTGGCTGGGCAGTGACCTTGACCAGGGTGAAACCTGTTCAGTGTAGCTCATACAATGCACTGTAGGTGGAATTCAGGATGACAGATGGCAGTGGGGTCAGTAAAGAGGAACTTGTCCGTCACTGCTATTGAAGACAAAGCCACTCAACAGCATAGTTCAACCGGCACAGGAGCTGTGTGTGCATGTGCCACAAGAGAATTGTTCAAGTTCTTTATTTTTAAAGAAATTCTAGTCTCATAATCTCAGAATTCATGAGATTGATGAATAAGTGGAAAGAAAAGCATAGCGGTTGGAGTTTAGCAGTAAACTACGCATTTCAAAACTTGTCTTTGAGTCAATAGCCAAGGCCTAAAAAGTCATGCTGCCTGTATCTTTATTGTAGATAAATTCCTAATCAAAAACTAGTTCCTATAATATTTTTCTTCATTCTTGCTAAAAAACTGGGTTACCAAGAGTAATTACTTGGCTCTTCTGGCAGATACAACCCTTCCTTTTACCTCCCTCATATATCACAGAATCAACATGAAATATAACTATGATAATACAATATATTATATATTCTAAGTGCTAGACCATAAAAACAATTATAATATCTTCTGGAAATAATCAACCTTTGATAGAATAATCTGGATCTGATTTTTGTAGTTACAGCAGCA
This sequence comes from Acinonyx jubatus, assembly GCF_027475565.1. Classification (NCBI taxonomy): domain Eukaryota; kingdom Metazoa; phylum Chordata; class Mammalia; order Carnivora; family Felidae; genus Acinonyx; species Acinonyx jubatus. The sequence continues at coordinate 82,812,556 of NC_069383.1, forward strand.
CTTCTTTTTAGTATAAAAAATTAGGAATGGATCGGATATTGAATGTCATGTATAGCACAGCATTTCGATTCTGTGCTCCGAGTCTGTCATTCAGAAAACACAAGGCATACTGATGGGCTAAGGACCTAATGGAAATGCATATATGTCAACTAGAATAAAATGATGAATCAAAAAGAAAATGCCATAACTTTCAATTACTCATGGGATTTTTAACAATCTAGAAAACCTTTTTGAATTCAAGACCTTTCTTCCCCATTCGCTGCTCAGCAGTTTCTCCCAAATCTTTATCATTGATAAAGATTTTATCAATGTAATATTTTGTAATATTTTGTAATATTTTGTACCAAATGGCCAGTCATTCCCAACCAAAGATGAATAAAAAATGACAAATGGATTTATTTCATAGAAAAATACATTAATAAAACTAGAAACAGATGATGTAGTTAAGTTGATTTCCTGCCTTGTGGATTAGTCAGTGTCCACATCTAGCATTTATTTGTTTGTTTGAGGTATAATAGACATACAACATTATATTATTGCCAGACCTACAATACAATGATTTGATATTTGTATACATTGTAAATGAGCACTCCAATAAGTTTAGTTTTTCCCTGTTACTGTATAAAGTTACATATTATGTAAAATAACATTGACTATAGTCACCATATTGTACATTATATACTCATGATTATTTCTTTCATGGCTGCAAGTTTGTACCTCTTGATCATTTTCTTCAATTTCACCTCCTCCAAACTCCATCCCCTCTGGCAACCACCAGACAATATATTCCATTGTGTATATACCATATCTTCTTTATTTATCCATCAATGGATACTTATTTTCATATCTTATCTATTATGATTTATTATGAATAATTCCACATGAACATACAGGTGTATGTATTGTTTCAAATTGGTGTTTTTATTTACCTACATGAAATTGCTGTATCATATCAAAGTTCTATTTTTAGTTTTCAAAGAGTCTTCATACTGTTTTCCACTATAGCTTTACATTCCCAAATTTACAGTCCCAAAACAGGACACAAGTGTTCCCTTTTCTTCACATTCTCTCCAACACTTGTTATTTCTGATCTTTCTTGTAATAGTCATTTTTTGTTGTTGTTGTTGATATTCAGCTGTATTTTAGTGTAATATATCTTGGCTATTAAACATTTATTTGTTAGTATATATCACATCATATTATATCAAATCATATATATTGGATATATGGGAGTAGGTTGCCTTTTTATTTTGTTGATTTTTCTTTCGCTGTGCACAAGCTTTTTAGTTTGATATAATCTCATTTGTTTATTTTTGCTTTTGCTACCATTATGTTCAGAGTCAGATCCAAAAACATATCTCCAAGAGCAATGTCAGGGAACTTACCACCTATGTTTTCTTTGAGTAGTTTTATGGTTTCAGGTATTGTGTTCAAGTTTTCATACTATTTTGAGTTAATTTTTAAGTATGGCGTGAGATAGTGATTCAGTTTCATTCTTTTGCATGAAGCTGTCCAGTTTTTCCAGCATAGTTTATTGAAGAGACTGTTCTTTCCCCCTTGTATATTCTTGCCTCCTTTGCCATAAATTAATTGACCGTATACATGCAGGTCTATTTCTGGGCTATCTATTCTGTTCCATTGATATGTGTGTTTGTTTTTACACTAGTACCATACTGTTTTGATTATGATAGCTTTTAATACAGTTTTAAATTAGGGACCATGATGCCTCCAGCTTTGTTCTTGTTTCTCAAAATTGCTTTGGCTATTAAGGATCTTTTGCAGTTCCACACAAATTTTAGGATCATTTGCTTTATTTCTGTGAAAAAATGCCATTGGAATTTTGATAGGGATGCAGTGAATCTGTAGATTGCTTTGGGTACTGAGGACATTTTAATAGTATTAATTCTTCCAATCCATGAGCGTGGAATTGTTTTCCATTTATTTGTGTCTCCTTTATTTTCTTTCATGAATGTCTTCCTTTTCAGTGTATAGTTCTTTCACCTCTTTGGTTAAATTTATTCCTAAGTATTTTATCATTTTAATGCAGTCGTAAATGATTATTTTCTTAATTTCTCTTTCTGCTAGTTTGTTATTGGTGTATAGAAATACAACAGATTTCTGTATATTGATTTTGTATCCTGCAACTTTACTGAATTTATTGATTATTTTAACAGTTTTTTGGTGGACCCCAAAACTGTTTTTCTTTATATAATATCATGTCATCTGGAAATAGTGTTCTTGCCTAATTGATCTGTCTAGGACTTCCAATACTATGTTCAATATAAGTGGTGAGAGTGGACATTCTTGTCTTATTCCTCCTCTTAGAGGAAACACTTTCAGCTTTTCAACATTAAGTCTGATTTTAGATGTGAGCTTTTCATATATGACCTTTATTAGATTGAGGTACATTTCTTTTATATCCACTTTTTGAAAGTTTAGATCATAAATGGGTGTTGAATTTTGTCATATGCTTTTTCTGTATCCATTGAGATGATCTTATGATATTTATCCTTCATTTTATTAATTTAGTGTTTCACATGGATTGATTTGTGGATGTTTAACCACCCTTAAGTCCCTGACCTTTACCATTCTTTCTCTTCTACTAAATTTGGGCTTTCTTTTTCTTTTTCTACTTCCTTGACTTGTAATGTTAGGTTGTTTATTAGTGATATTTTTTGTTTCTTGATGTAAGCATTTACTGATGTGAACTTCCCATTTAAAACTTTTTTTGATGCACCCCATAAGTTTTGGTATGTTTTATTTCCATTTTAATTTGTCTCACGTATTTTTTTTTCTTGATTTCTTCATTGACACATTGACTTTTCAGAAGCATGTTGTTTGGTTTGCATATATGTATGAATTTTCCAGTTTTTACTTGTTTTTTTTTCTTCTTCCTGAGTAGAATGCTTTCATTTGTATGAAATTAAGCTTCTGTGAATTTTCAAAATGTAAAAGTATCAAAGGTTTTACACAACATCAAATGAGACTCAGTAATGCTCACCTTCATATCCAAAAAAAAAAAAAAAAATCAAGTAGAGGTTCAACAATCATTATATAAAATCTGAAATGAGTGGCCCAAATTTTAAATTATCAGTAGATAGCTCTTCAATTTTAAGGGTCCCTCAATATACTTCGGTTTGAAACCACAAAAAAGGACTATTTATTAAAGCATGAAAAATATTTCCAGAAAAGTGTCCAATTTGGAAAATGAAAACTGTAGCCCTTGGCAAGTAGGAAAAATACAAATCATACACTGAACAGAGGGGAACAAAAAAGGCAACTAACCTTTATAGGAATCAAGACAACACCATGGACTTATATAAAATCTTCCCAAATCAGCAACGTACCCTGTATTATCATGTTTAGAGCACTGTAATTAAACCAAGATAGTTTTTTTATTAATTGCATAATCTAAAAAAATGAGGAAATTTTGAGCAGGACCAGAGTTGTCATTGAAATACACATTTTTTAAATGTAGGCCTCACACCCAGCATGGAGCCCAGTGAGGGACTTGAACTCATGACCCTGAGAGCAAGACTTGAGCTGAGATGGAGTCTGACACTTAACCAACTGAGCCACCCAGGCGCTCCTGAAATAAACATTTCTTGAGAAATTGGGCAAAGTTCTCATTTATGGGAAATACGTTTTTTTTTTCCACAAAGTGAAACTGAGAAAAATTGTATCAAATGAGAAATCTTTTTATCCAAAGTAATCTCTTTAAATAGCTCAATAATGCAGTACTTGAGAAATGTAATTTTTCAACTCAGACTTGAAACAAATTATTCAATAAACATAATCGAATCTTAGTGCTTGGCACCAGAGTTTTCAAAAATTGAACAATTGTTTAAACCATCATACTGTTGTTCTTAAATCCCATTTTAAATTTTTTTATGTAGTGCTACTTTTTATTTTCTGAAGATAGTTTGTTCAGTCTAAGACAATCTAGACTGAACCCTGCAATGTACAAGCATGTCTCAGTTCACTTCAAACCAAATGGTCAGTCTTTTGTTTTTATCAAAATCATATTATAATATTCATAACAATTAACCAGGATTTATCTGTGAACAAGGAAGGACCCACAGGACATTGTCTGTGGCATTCTGTGGAAAGTCTGTTTGTTCCTTCTTTCTGCTTCCTCTTCTGAAACATTTTCATGAGCTTCTTGTTACTCCACTTTTTTCAAAGGTTGAGAAGATTCTGGTAATAATTATTTTGGGGGGGAAGGGTATGGCTTGATCTGTATCTTTTTGAAGGAAAAAGGCAGTGCAGCACAAATATTATACAGAGTCCCAATGATAGTCCTGAAAGCAGAGTTGCTAAAAGCAAAAACTACATTATCCCCAAACCCATAATCAAAGGTCTTCAATAAAATAGTTACAGCAAGTCCTGATCCATGAAGATAGCTGAAAGAGTGCTGACATACTATTCATCAGAACAGAATCTGGGCCAAACCGTGATGAAATGGGTTCAGTACTTTTCCACTCTTTCTCATTTATAGTTTATGAAGTCCTTCTTATTCCTTGAGCCCTGATAGCACCTAAATTCACCATCTTAACAATAGTAGATGGAAGGAAGGGCAGTTATGATAAACCATCCACTCAGTCCTGGCTGCTCAATGACATCCCCTTTTGCAACATTAACCTCAAGATGTTGTCCCCATTAAGCAAAACTTCTCCATTCTGGTTGTAGATTCTGACAAGAAAGACACCATGGAGCATAAAATTCTATCATCCATTCTCCTTCCAGCAACTCTCTCCTGTTCTTGCCATGATGTTGGGCACGTCACTCTACTGCACATGGGTAGACCCCACAAAACAACAGCAGGAGCCCTGCTACAGGAAACATGAGACTCCTGGAGGGTGTCATGTCTGGTGTTTGCCCCCCCCCCCCCACCGCCACATCTCCGTTTTTACTCGTAATTGACTTCTAGTTTTATACCACTGTGGTTAGAAAAGATGCTTGATATAATTTCAGTCTTCTTAAATTTATTACGATTTGTTTTGTGGCCTAACATATATTTATTCTGGAGAATGTTCTGTGTGCACTTGAGACGAATGTGTGTTAGGTTGCTTTTGGATGGAATGTTCCATATATATCTGTTAAGTCTATCTGGTCTAACATGTTGTTTAAGGTCAGTGTTTCCTTACTGATTTTTCTTTTCTTTCTTTCTTTTTTTTTCCTTATAGATTTTTCTGTCTGGATGATCTATCTATTAAGGCAAGTGGGGCATTAAAGCCCTTGCTATTATTGTATTGCTGTCTATATCTCCATTTGGGTCTGTTCATACTGGCTTTATATTTTTAGATGTTCTTATATTGGGTACATAATTATTTACAGATATTATATCCACTTCTTGGATTGACCCCTTTATCATTATATAATCCTTTTTTTTTTTTTTTACTCTTATTACTGTCTTTGTCTTGAATTCTATTTTTTCTGATATAGGTATAGCCACCCCAGCTTCCTTTTGGTTTTCATTTGTATGGGGTATCTTTTCCGTATCTTCACTTCGAGTTTGTATGTATCTTTACTTCTGAGGTGAGTCTCTTGTATTTTTTTTTATTCAATAAAGACTTTGTCTTTTGATTGAAGAAGTAATCCATTAATGTTTAAAATGATTATAGATAGGCATGTACTTATTGCCATTTTGTTCATTATTTTCTGGTTGTTTTATGGTTTCTCCCTGTTCCTTTCTTTTTCTCTTGCTATCTTCCCTTGCGGTTGATAAATTTCTTTAGTGTTCTGTTTAGATTCCATTCTCATTACCTCTTGTGTATCTACTATAGGTTTTTGCTTTGTGGTTATGTGGCTTACATGTATCTGTTGCCTAGATGTAGACCAATCTATTTTAAGTTGATAGTAAGTTAAGTTTGAACACACTCTAAAATTCCACATTTTCCTGCCCCTTTCCCATGTTTTCTGTTCTTGATGTCACATTTTGCATCCTTTTATTTTGTGTATGCCTTAATTGCTGTAATTATACTTATTTTTACTGCTTTTGTTTCTTAACCTTCATGCTAGCTTTGTAAGTGATTAGTCTACTACCTTTACTATAGATTTATCTTTACCAGTGAGATTTTGCTTTCTTATATTTTCTTGTTATTAATTATTGCCCTTCTTTTCAGCCTAAAAAAGCTATTTCTTTTAAAAGTCAACATGTTAAAAATGTTTTTAGGGTTTTTTTTTTGTTTTGGTAATGTTTATTTATTTATTTAATGTTTATTTATTTTTGAGACAGAGAGAGACAGAGCATGAACAGGGGAGGGTCAGAGAGAGAGGGAGACACAGAATCTGAAACAGGCTCTGGGCTCCGAGCTGTCAGCACAGAGCCCTATGCGGGGCTCGAACCCACGGACCATGAGATCATGACCTGGGCTGAAGTCGGACGCTCAACTGACTGAGCCACCTAGGCGCCCCTTTGCTTATTTATTTTTGAGAGAGAGAGAGAGAGAGAGCGAGAATGAGCAGGGGAGGGGTATAGAGAGAGGGGGACATAGCAGAGGATCCAAAGCAGGCTCTGTGCTGACAGCAGAGAGCCTGATGTGGGGCTCAATCTCACTGAGCCGTGAGATCGTGACCTGAGCCAAAGCCAGATGCTTAGTTGAGCCACTCAGCTGCCCCCAAAATCAACATTTCTTTTAAAGCTGATTTAGTGGTGGTGAATGCCTTTAGCTTTTACTTGTGTGGAACACACTATTTATCCTTCAAATTTTTTTTTATTTAAAATTTTTTTTAACGTTTATTTATTTTCGAGACACAGAGAGACAGAGCATGAACAGGGGAGGGTCAGAGAGAGAGGAAGACACAGAATCCGAAACAGGCTCCAGGCTCTGAGCTGTCAGCATGGAGCCCGATGCGGGGCTTGAACTCACAGACTGTGATATCATGACCTGAGCCAAAGTCGGAGGCTCAACCGACTGAGCCACCCAGGTGCCCCGTATCCTTCAATTTTGAATGTTAACTAACTGCCAGGTATTCTTGGTTGGAAGGTTTTTGCTTTCAATACTTTGTATATATCATGCCACTCCCTTCTGGCCTATAATGTTTCTTTAAAAAAACGTGCTAATTGTCTTATCGAGGTTATTAGTTTGTAACAAGTTGTTTTCCTCTTGCTAGCCTTAAGAGTCTCTCTCTTCTCTCTCACTGTATCTTGATGTGGCCTTTTTATCTTTTGTTGTGGAGGATCCCTTTAGCTAGTTTTCAGGTCTGTTTCAGAGAGAAGTGTTTTATATGTAGCTGTAGATTTGGTGCGTCCATGGAAGGTGGTGAGTTCAGGATCTTCCTATGCTGTCATCTTGAGCTGCCCTCCCCATATCTGGCATTTAGAATGCCTCACACATATTTAGAACAAAGTGAGAATCCTTAATAAGAACCCACTGAACTCCGCTTACTAATTATACACCAACATTCTTCTCTATTCTAGTTTGAAAAGGAGCTTGCTGCAAGGCAAAATATTACCCTGGACATCCAGACCACAACTTATGGACATTTATGGTTCAGTTATCAGTTATGAAAAAAATTTAATTTTTTCATTTGGTCATTTTATACATGACAGATGACGTCATCCAAATGGCTTTTAGGATAATGCTTCATTTTCACTGAAACACTTTGCCTAACTGAATTTGAGATACTTCCCATTTGGGTACAGCAGCTTTTATAAAAATTGCCTCAACCAGGCTCATTACAGCTAAATTTATACCACCTGTTTTAATGTGTATATTGTCATGACCCACAGAGACTGCATTAAGTAATTAAGAGACAGACCACATAATGTCATTTGCTGTAACTGAATCTGTGGTTTCAATCAATAACCACCTGAAAGTGCCTGGGGCTACAGGATTAGGGCATAACCTGCTGAGTCAAGGCCTAGGGGGTCCAAATGAGGGTGCATTAATTTGTGACACCATCCTGCTGTTTTCAGTCTCTTTTCAATTAGTCATAAAAGAGCATAAACCAAGTTGTTAAAACCATCCAAGATAGATTCTTCCTTCCCTTAGAAAAGATCTGATATAGAGCTAAAGGTATAAGAAGACTGCCGGTAAAAATCATGCATTTTAACTGCCTTTCTAAGATGTAGCTTATCTCCTAAAGAAGGGCTGAATCATGTGATTGCTGCAGGCTTCCTTATTCTCTAAACACCAAAAGAAATAGCCGTTTTGAAGTGCTAATGTAACTATAAACACAATTCATTTTATTTGAGTTTTTATAGTTCCACCGGTAAAAGGGCTGTGCAGCTGTTGTTTGCTAAATTGTCATTTGTTGGGTTAAAAGTTCGTCCCACTCATCCAGAGTATGGTCACTGCTCAGGAATCAGATGACCACACCAGAGCTACATATTATATGGATCATATAATTTAATTTGGATCAGTTGCTTTCCAGATGCTAAAATCTGGTGTATTTATTAAAAATTGGCTTAAGCCCTGATTCACTCTGGAATTCAACTGAAACAGACTAATCGAATGGGACTCATCCCAACACATATGTCTCCTCCAAGCTGCTAGTGATTTAGGGTTTTGATGGCACGTAGTGACCATTGGGTAGATTTGTACTTATTCTAGGCAGTTCACATGCAATAGTGTTTCCACCCTACAAGAAATCTTGAGGTGGATGTTTCCCAAATGCATTTTCGGACAAAGGTCTTGTACAAAAGAAGAAAAGAACACTTTTACAAAGACCAAAGAATATTTCCTATTTAAGAATTTTGGATGGACATATTCAAGGGCTTTTTCAAACTCTACAGGGTGCTTTTGGAATATGTTTGGAATATAAACACATGTTTGCACATTGCCCAGCTGCCACCTGGCCTAGAGTATGACCTTTCATAGCATTTTTGTATTTTGAAGCAAAAAGGAATCTTGGTGGTCACTGGGGTCAGACTGTCCTTTGCAGAAAAAAAAATGGGACTAAGATAAGCTAAGTAATACACTTGCATGCATTTGATTTCCGTCCCAGCCTCCACATGCTCTCCCAGGGCCTCCTCTGTGGCAAGGATGCAACTCAGCAGCAGCATGGCACTTACTGGTGACCTTCTCTCCCTCCTGCTTTTATATTCACTTATCTCCCTTTCACTTCTGCCTCTTTTGTTTTTTTTTTGGTTTTCCCTACATTTACTCCTGCTCTCCCACTCCTATTTTCCTATCTTTCTTTTTGAAAACATCTCCCAACTCTATCACTAAGTTTTAATTATAGCAATAAGAATAGCCTGCAGAAGTAAAACAAATACAAATCCTACTCAATAATTGCTCATATAATTTCTGACTCCTCTCAAGTTTCAAATGAGAGTGTTTATTGTCTATAGCATTTGTCTGAAAACTGTACTATCTTATGATATTTGAGGTCTTATTGTATTATATTTATTTTTACTTTATTTATGTGTATATGTAGACACAGAGACCTCAGATTACTTTGAATCCCCCAGAGTACCTAGTACAGTTCTGGACTATCTGATTATTTAAAGAGATTGATTTTATGTCTAGAACTTTTAGATCAGTGGCTTTGATTTAGAAAATCCAGTCGATCACATGGCTGCTTCCAAATAATTTAGGGGGAATAAACACTTCCAAAATGCAGATTTACCTGTACCTTGAATGGCATAGGCATTTCAACACCCCATTTCATAATAAGGTGAGATAATCCTGGTATTTGATTTAGGCATTTTAAATTTTTAGGGATTTAACTTCCCTATTCAATTGAGAAATTATCTCAACTCTTTCATTAAATCTTTGCTTCTACGACACACACACACACACACACACACACACACACACACACACTACCTGGAGTGCAAATGTACCAAAGAAATAAGTTCATTTGAATCACTTTAATCATTAAAGTTTGTTAACCTTATCTTCAGTCCTATATATTCAGAATTTGTGTGATAGCTATAACAGAATGAATGTTAGAAATACCATGTTAGAATTACAGAAATGTGTTGCAATCCCCATCATTAATCATAATGGAAGTCTATAAATTAAGGAAGTAAGAATAACCCAGGATAACAAAAAGAGCTTAGGAAACAGCAACAGAAAATATTTGCAGTAAGACACTGATGGGGAAATGTGTCATGTGGAGTGCAAGTGTGACTAACAGAAGGTATAGTGGCCAGGAAGAGACTGAGGATGACAAAGTGACATAGAAGCTAGCAGGAAGGGTGTGAGGACTACACTGGCAGGAAATGCAATCGTTCCTGCGGATGGAATGACTGGAACACAGCACTAGAGCAGACTGACCCATGTTAGCCAATCATCATTGCTGACTCACGTGGGTCACAGAAATATGAAAGGTCAATGAGGGGCATATTGGATGATATAGATTGTACTGTGGGAGTACTGAAAGTTTAAAGAGAAATGGGCAGGATAAATTACTGAGATAATTTGTTTTGCTCTCATGGTGTCACTTCTCTTTTTACCTGGTCCTCATACTTCAAAGGAAGTAACCAGGCCATGGTATTCTCTTGCCCTTGAGGAGATTTGTGTAGCTTGAATGAAAATCAAAATTGCCTTGGAAAAATTGGCTCTTTAAGATTCACTACATATTATGGGGTGCCTGGGTGGCTCAGTTGATTAAAGCATCTGACTCTTGATTTTGACTCAGGTCATGATCTCACGGTTTGTGGGATGGAGCCCCACATTGGGCTCTGCACTGGCAGCACGGAGCCTGCTTGGGATACTCTCTTCTCTCTTTTCTCTCTTTGCCCTTCTCCCTGTCCGTTCTCTCTCTCTCAATAAACAAACATTAAAAAATGATTCACTACATATTCTTCATATTGTGTTAAATAACTTTATATAAATTAACTTCATTGCCTGAGGAATTGCATTTAAAAGTATGTTTAAAGTTTATATTTCTAGTAATTTCCCAATTTTATTGAGATACAATTGATAAACAGCACTGTATAAGCTTAAGGTTATAGCATAATAATTGAACTTACATATATCGTTGACACAATTACTACATTATGTAGTTATGTCATATAACCATTATCTTATATAGATATTTAAAAAGGAAAAGAAAAACTTTTTTTTCCTTATGGTGAGAATTTGGGATTCATAACAACATTTCTCATAACATTTATATACACCATACATACAGCAGTGTTACCTGTAGTCATCATGCTGTACCTTATGTTGCTAGTACCTACGTATTTTATAACTGGAAGTCTGTACCCTGGACCACCATCCTCCATAGGAATAGGTTAATATGTTTATTAACTTTTGCATATTACATCATGGTGTATGTACCAGAAAATTTTTGAAAAATAAACATATTGGGTTTTTATTTTCTAATTGTTGATATTACAGATTCCACATGCTTACATATACTATTGCTTTTCCATATACATGTTCTATCCAAGCTGGTCTGCTCACTGATATGTTCTGCATATTTCTTTCTGTAATCTTTTCCATTTCATTGGTGGCATGCCTTCTCCAGCCTCTTCGCAATGGTTGTAAGTCCAATCCATTGTCTATAGCCTGTTTTCCTTTTCAACCCTTGCCCTGAATTTTCCTTTCATTTATTTTTTGTGTATTCATTACTTCTCTGGGCCTACTTTACTCTGTTACTAAGATAGAAATATTAATATCAAACCCAGATAGTATTTGTGAATATTAGGTGAAGTCAGTGTAGGGAAACATTGAGTAAGTGATTAAGCACTACAAAGATATAAATAATACCATTCATGTTTTGTTATATTTTGTTTTTCAATACATTGTTATGTTCTAATTATTTATGTTATTATTTGTTGTGTGGGTGTCACTGTTATCAGTTTGTGTACCTCCTGTGTGTATACATATTGCCTTTTCACTAGATTACTAGGACTTAAAGAAGGATTCACTGTTTATCTGTGGATCTTCCACCAGCACATAGATGGCATCTTGTACATGAGAGATCCTCAGTGATGTTAATGGGGTAATAAATTCTATTACATCATTGATTCTAATATTTGGATTTTGAATTTAAACTGTCCTATAAAGAATTTTAAAATTAAAACAGCGGAGTATAAATGATGGTCCAGAACTTATATGTAGTTTATTAGGAGAAATGCTCAACCAAAGGGCACATCCTTTTGCACCGGTATGCTCCATTCCACCACCAACTCCTATAAATACATATCTTGAAGGAGTTTGTTGAATCTACTATAAAACACACTTCAGATCACGACTTCTCTAAGAGAACTACAGACCTCTCAGACACACCTAATCACATTCTCTGACTTATTTCTGTGACATCTGTTTCATCTATAGATTTTGTTTTACCTTCAATTATGTTTTAAATGCAATTACTTCATTTACATGGCTTTTCTCCTGTTATATGGTAACACTTAAAGAGTAGTGATAGTGATTTTCATTCTTCTCTTCCCAGTCTCTACCACAGTGCTTGGCACATGCTGTGTCTATAATGTTCATGAAATTAGAATTAATTAAAATTAATTTGAGGAAATTAATCATTTATATTGCTTGATAATTGCAAAAATGAAAAGACTTGAGATGAAAATTTGATCTGGGAAAAATATATATGCATTTATACCATTATGTAAGTTTCATCATCATAAAATTTTGATAAACTTAATGATAACAATATGCAAAGATGATATATTACCATCAAGCATAGAGTTGAAAAGAAAAAGGATTTCATGGTATCTACTAAATATAGTTCAGCCAATATCCATTTGTGATGCCATTAGTTACTACCTACTGGCTAGTGTTCAACCATAATCAGCAAATTAACACATTGTTTTCCTGATGATACTTCTGTTTTCTGCCTAATGGTGTATTAAGTTGGCTCACATTGAGTGTCCTGATTAGAATCAATTGACACATCATAACATTGTTTATTGAGCATGGCAAATGTTTGCCTAAACTCTTTTGCTTTTGTGTCTTAAAATAAACAAATAAAAAGTGTGCTAAGGAGTCCTAATAAGAAAATTAAATTCTTCTGTTGAGAATAGGTGTTCTGTGTTCTAGTCCAAACCAGTGAACACTTTTTAGAATTTAAATTAACTTGGTGTATTCCAGCATTAGATTCTGTGATCATAACCCTCTTCTTGAAACACTCTTTAGCTGGCTTCCTTGAGATTATTCCTTTAACACTGGGATATGCTTGTCCCTACCTGGCCACAGTTCAGTCTCTATTGCAAGTTCTGCCTATCCCTTAGAAGTTAGTTTTACTCTGATTTCTGTCTAAACGCTTCTTGTCCTCAGCTGGTGTCATACTGGTGACTTGAAAATCAACATATTGGGGCTATCAGTGCTATTTTATTATTGTTTTTAGTTAAAATTGTGTCTTTTTTAGCCTGTGAATAAGTAATGATAATCTATATGCTTACAGTGAAAGTAAACCCACGAGAAGCATCTAGCACCTTGTCCTGCACTGGTGGTTAGTAAATGTTTCTTGAGTGCTAAGTGGATACTCCACAAAATATTTTTGACACAAATAATGATTTTTAAAAACACCTTTTGCATAATTGGAAAAAATGAATAGTAAGTCTTTCTGTGGGCTTACAGAAGCTTCAGTTTTCTTTGTCTATAATTTTCATGTATTTTAAGATAATTTCCTATTGCCCTGCAATTGCTTTGGATAAATGTTGAGTTCTCAAGGCCATGGAAGTGACAATTGTGAGATTGCAGAAACCCCTTATTTCTTTTGTAATGGACTTTTGGTGTGTGCAGGGACCATCTTATTGAAGAAAGGTGAATCAGAAAAAAATTGGTGTGAAGGTAAAATTTGAGCAGCCATCCCAAATTGATCAAAAGTTCTCAAGTTATTTGGTGACTTAATCTGGAATTAAATAAGAAATGTTGGTTTGCTGGCTTTTACTTGTTAAGATGCTCCCCAAAGCTGATTTATTAGTCACCTTATTTCTGGAACATTCTAGTCTTAATAGTGGTAAAATGTTATGAAGTAATGACAAGGGAAGGGCAAAGCCATGGTTAATAGTCATTGTGCAATAAAACCAAGTCTATTCACCTTCAAGGCTCAGTTCAGGATCTGTTTAACAAGATTTTTTTTCCTAATAAAAGAGAAGTCAGGCAGTTCCTTAATTTTGAAATTGCATCATTTCTTATTATTCTGTTGGCCTGGCTTTTATATTCATAGTTCCTGTGATGTATATTATTAGTACAGTTTTAGAACTAAAAGTCTAGAGACTAGTAATTATTATTGTATTTTGGCCTGAAAGTAGATTAAATTTTATAACTAGTAAAAATAATACTGCAATTAAATGTATAGTATGTACAAAACATGCCAAACTTATTTTAAAACGTGTATCTTTTGTAAATTATTGAATATGAAAATTTCTTGCTATCCATAGAAATTTATTCACCAATTGGCATGAGGAATGTTAATGTGCTAAGCAAAAAGAGTAATATTAAGACTCTCAACATTGTGGGACTCACCTTATTTTAAAGCATGGAAGTTATTTTATATTAAAAAAAAACCCATAAAATTCCTAAGTTACATTTGATGTAATTAAACCATGCACAATTTACTTTTAATAAGAATTAATAAGGATTTCAAAATGATTTGTGTGCATTTAAAAAAACATATCAGACTCGATAATAAAATCAAATTTTCCTTAATATTGTGCCAGAAGAAAAAAGGTCTTCTGTAAACTAACCAAAGTTCCTAGAGAATTGAAAGAACAATAATGCCATATAGAGAATAATGAATTAGAGTAAGATGTACTTGATTCTGACTGAATTATGAAATGGCCAGCCAGTACCAGATACTGGAATTTGTCGTAAGTTACAGACTCACTTCAGACAGAAACATAGGTCAGAAATACCACTGTCATGATTATAGTGGACAAGCATTTTCTAAATTGTGAATAGTAGTGGACTATTAGAGTGTTATACATTCTCTTATTGTATCTGATGCACCCTAAAAACATGGCTATTGTGGACTCTGCACTGAGCGTGGAGCCTGCTTAAGATTCTCTCTCACACTCTCACTCTACCCCTCTCCCCAGCTCATGCTCTTTTTAAAAAGTAAACAAACAAAGATGTAAATAAAAACATGGCTTTCCCTCCTTTGTTTGAATAGAATAAAATTTTAAAAAGTGGAAGAATCAGCATAGAAAGTATTTTGAGGACATTTTTCAAGCTCTGTATTTGCTTCTCACATCTGTAATAAAACAAAAACATACCATAATGTCTTAATCTTTGTTTCTGCAGTACACAGTATGTGAAACTAAAAAGATTCCACTTATATCAATTAATAAAAGAATGAAGTAAGGAGAATTAGTTGCTCTAGCAAAAAATAAATCCTTTTTAAATATCTCATTTCCAAAATGATTGCCTAAGGGTAGTCGTTCTCAAAGTCTGTTCTCTGGACCAGCAGTAGCATCACCTTTGTACTTGTTGTAAATGCAGATTTTCAGGTCCCACCCACACCTACCTAATCAGAAAGTTCGAGAGTGGAGTCCATCAGTCTGAGTTTTGATAAGCTCCCCATGTAATTCTGATGTCCACTACAGTTTGAGAACAACTACCTTAAACCATGAGCATAAGTTAAAAGTAAAAGAGAAAGGTCTGAATTTCTGGGTAGACTCATTGGTTTTCATTGAGTCTCAGTCCTGCTTACTGATCCTATTTGGGGATGTTTTCAAGACTCCAGCCCAGAACAAATGAATCAGAATCTCTGCCTTAGCATGAGCATTTTTAAAAGTTCTCTGGTGGTTCTAATGAGCAACAGGCTTGAGAGGCATGGTTATTAGTTCTCTGTGCTTGTTCTATAGGTCAACCATTTCCTGCATATTCAGGTTATTCATGTTGCACTTTTCCATTGATCCTGATTCCCTGATTTTCTTTGTTAACCCATTAACTGAGGTATAGAGAGCCAGGGGTAGCATGGATCAGCTTCCAGAGTAGTTATATATGCATTGCTCCCATTTTGGGCAAGAACTTTTATATCCAATTTAAAAATCAGCCCACTATCCTTTGGATTATTAAATAGACTTCACTACTGTTATTCTTACTCTGTCTTCTCCCTTTTCAGTCTGTTCTCCACATAATGCTGTAGCCAGCATTGTCTTTCTAAAATACATATCTGGTCATATTCACATTCTTAAAAAAGGGCTTGCAGGGTTGCACATAGGGTCCTGTTTCCTCTGTCCACTATTCTCCTCCCCAAATTCCTTTTATGCTGCAGCCATATGAAATGTTTAGTTTAGTGTGTTAGTTTGAACCCAGCATGTTTTCTCTGAACAGAGTACATGTTACCTGGAACACTGCTCCCTGACAAGTGGTCACCATTCACTCATTCATCCAAGACTTTAATGTGATTCTTCCATTTTAGCTGATCATCAGCCCTTGAGATAACACTCTCTGAGGTTCCTTAGAATCTCCCTTATGACAATTTGTTATATAGCTTGCTTAGTTTTCTGGAGTTCCCAGTGACTTAAAAATTAATGAAGGTATTGGGCGCCTGGGTGGTTTAGTTGGTTAAGCGTCCAAATTCGGCTCAGGTCATGATCTTGTGGTTTGTGAGTTCAAACCCCGTGTCGGGCTCTGTGCTGACAGCTTAGAGCCTGGAGCCTGGTTCGGATTCTGTGTTTCCCTCTCTCTCTGCCCCTCTCCTGCTCATGCTCTCTCAAAGAAATAAACATTAAAAATAAATAAATAAACATTAATTTTTTTTCATTAATGAAGGTATTATTCATGTATTTATTGTTAATTTTTTGCATCTAACATAGAGCCTAATCATAACATTTCCAATAAAATTTATTATGTAGGTGAAAGACTGTTAACACAATTAAATAATAAAAGTAAATAAGAAATGCACCAAAGGAAAAACAAAAAGGCAGTATAGAGTCAGGAGTGAAAGTTGTGCATTAACTGTACTGTGATAGACAAAGGGCCCAGATGGCTCATCTCCCAGGTAAATGGCCTTTTTCGTACACCAGCCTGACACTTTAATCCTTTCCTTTCCATCTTGCATGAAAATACTATCTTCTGACAAAACATTTCAGAGATGCCATTGTTTTATTAAAGGGAATTAATAGGTCAGCATTTCCTATACTGTGTTCCTGAAGCATTAGATACACAAGATTTTAATAGATATTTTATATAAAAATATTCTCTGGCCAAATACTTTTGGGAGATATTAGATTAAGTTAAGTAGGATTTATTATGCTAAACTATTTTGTTAATCTCCAAAAGAGAAAAATTGTAAGCATTTATTTGGATTTTTTTTTGAGAGACATCTAGCAGAGGTACTCACCAATTAATTGAAACAGTTTGAAAAACAATAGTTTAAAAGTATCAACAAAACTCTAAGAAAGTTGAGGGGCAAAAAGGGAGAGGGTGTTGCAGAGAGGTTTCCTCCATCCTAAGGAAACTAACTGATCAGAATTATTTTCTGATCCATGGAACTTTGTGAGCTTGAAAAAAAAAACCTATACATACAAGTATTTTTTAAAATTTTTATAAGGGTATATAATTTATTAGATTTACATAAAATTTTCCGATTAATCAGCCTCATTAATATTGTAAAAAGAACGTCAAAAATCAACACGTCATATAGAAATTCACATTGATTGCCAAACTAAAGTTAAAATATCTTACTGCTATTTTAACATATTTTAGAAAGATACTTTGAGCCTTTTTAAAAACTACCTTGGGAATAAAGAATTGACCAATTTGTGTGTTGTCAAGGCTATTTAAAAGTATGTATTAAATATATAAATATACTGCATATAGTATACAATATAAGCATAAGATATTAATCTTTCTGTAACTACACATTTTTGTTGAACATGCAAGTCACTGTAGTGCATAGATTTTCTGAAATGTAAAGTCTATAAATGCATAACAGTTCAGAGCAAAAGTATAAATAACAATGTTGGCTGAAATAGACAAGGAAAACAAAGATACAGGAGAGACCTAATTTGGCCCTGAGGGAGAATAATATGGGACCTTTTTAGAGTCTTGAAACTTGGAGTTTAGATTATATTGAACAGTGGAATGGGCAGCATTCCTTTCCAAAGTTAAACTTTGAGTGTCCGTGGGTAGCATTAGTGGGTACCCTACCCTGTGTGCATTTGTAGTTAGGAGGCTTCTGGGAGAAAAGGCACTGACACCTCAATCATTGAGATTTGAAGGCATAAAAGCCTAATTGCCTGGTTAGAGTGCAAAAAACTGAGTTAATCTTGTCATTCTCAAACTCCCCTCAGTAGGGGAAGCTGGATCACTAAAGAACACTTAGTGCAAAGGTCTAAGTTATCTGGGGAAAGTGACTTTTCAGGCACATTGTATGCTTAATTCCAGAACTTCTCTGAATGACTCTTCTGGCACAGAGGGAAAATTTAGAGATAGTCGCTGTGACTGGCTCATGTCATTAAAGCCATTTCAAGTTTCTCTTATACACGGGGAACATGGAAGTGTAGAATCCTAACTGGGCTTACTTTAGAGGGGCCTAGTGGGCAGTGTGTGTGTGTGTGTGTGTGTGTGTGTGTGTGTGTGCATTGTACATGTACACATGTGTTCATGCTTCATCACTATTTCCACCGAGGAAATGTTCCTCTTCCTTTCATAGTGATATCAGTCCATAGTCCCACCCTCTCCTAGCTACAGGACTAGGCCCCAGATTTGGCCTAGCTCACCGGGATAAACTATATCCCCAATCAATGAGTGTGGTATTCCAACAGGTAGACATGGAACACTAGCAAGACCAGAGTCCTTCATGAGATTAGATAGACGCTGGTAAAGAGAGAGGTTTGCTATCTTTTGATTCATAAAATATGTAGATAGTGAGCTGAGGCTGACACACATCCTCTTTCCTACCATGTGCCTAAGAATGAAGTTATCACTGGGGCACCTGGGTGGCTCAGTCAGTTAAGTGTCTGACTCTTGATCTCTGGTTAGGTCTTGATCTCAGGGTTATGAGTTTGAGTTCCACATTAGGCTCTGGGCTGGGTGTGAAGCCTACTTAAAAAAAAAAAAGAATGAAGTTGTCACATAGAGGAAAGCAAGAGTCCAGATACAGAGAAACTGAGTCAGGCAGCTTTGTCAGAGACTCCAGATTGAAAAGTGCTCTAAGTCTACCCCATGCTTTGACTTCCCATGTGCATAAATCAACACTTTATTTATTTACTTACTTATCCACTTATTTAAGCTAGCTTCAATTTGTTTTTGGTTTCTTTTAGAGAGAGGCGTTTACTAATGGATACATCTTTTCACAAAGAGGAGGCAGGAAATGGATGAGGTCACTGGTAGAAGTTTTCCTCAGGATCTTGGGGAGCATGGCATTATGGATTCAGGAAGAGGTGTTTGATGTTTAGGTGAGCCACAGACTTGAAGAATTGCTTAGGGCTTCCAGCAAAGTTAGCAGTAACGTTTTATGTACAGTTGGACCACTAGAAAGAATAGCCATCAATCACTGGCAATGTCACATGGGCCATACTCAGCCAATGGAAGAAAGGAGTTTGGAAATGGAGTTTGACCTGTAGGAGCCTGCCTTGTGGTATTGTTCCCTTGGTATCTGAAGGGTAAGTCCAATGACAAATAGTTCATTATTCACCACAAGCACACGTTGAAAATTTTTAGAACGGAAGTCTTTATAAACATTGTAATTTCTGTAAGCAAGCTTGGTAGAGCCTTATAGCTACTGTGATTTAAGGTACAGTTTTAAGTGTATCTCAAATTTCTTACATTGAAAAGAAGCGAGGAGAAGTCATTCCAGAGAAAGGGAAGTATTGACGATGAAACCTGGGTAATTCATAAGGCTTGGAGAGAACATTAGACTGACAAAACAAGGTGAAATTTTGGAAGGGTGTGTGAGAAATAAGCCTGGCTAGTTAGAAGGCTGGGTTATGGTGCAGTTTGTCAGAGAAATTTGAGTTTAATGTGAAATGGTACAAGGAGGGTTTTATTATCACCAAATAAATGTGTGCTGTAGGCACAGAGCCAGATGTGGGTCTCAATCTTGCAAACCCTGAGATCTTGACCTGAGCTGAAATCAAGAGTCAGACACTCAACTGACTGAGCCACCCAGGCACCCTATATATTACCAAATAATATAAATTTAGCATCATTTATTTAACTTGGTTTCAATAAAAATGCAATCACACTTCTTACTTTGTAGCTAGTTGTTTGAGTTTTCAGGTTTCCTTCTATAGTATAAGATCCTTTATTTCTCTTTTTAAGATGTCCCACCAAACTCCCACCCCACCCCCATGCTGAATTGTCCAAGAACCAAGGGCTTACACATAAAGGATATTAGTTCTGCTTCCAAACACCAGATAGTAAGAGAAGACAGTAAGGTCAGGTTAGCCCACAACCACAGTTGGTTTGATAATGAGCATCTCACATAATCAGATGTTTCTTCCTTCCTTCAGAAATGTCCTTTTAGTCCAGATACCCACACAAGATGGCAGTGGTGGCCATCTTCCAGCTTCAAGGATGCAGACCTTAAATAACATTTGTCTTCTAGATGTTGTTTTCAAAAACAGGACACCATACCACAGTGGCTGGGGGTCTTAACTCATGCTGACTCACAAGAAAGCTAGAGCACAGGGATGTTCTTAGAGAGTAAACTCCAAATTCCACAAGCTCTGCCTCCCAGCAGCTGATTATGGAGTAAATTTTGCTGCCCTCCTGCAAATTGGCTACAGGCTGAATGATATCTGATGTTCTCAAGAATGTGGATAAACTGCAACCTTTGTAAAATGCTGATCAGAGTACAAATTGCTAAACCCACCTTGAAAAGCAATTTCACATTTAACAATTTTCAAGATGCATATATATAATAATTCTCCCTAAATATAAGCTCACGATGAGCATGATGTTCGGCAATGGAGAATGACTACAAAAATTATGGTCATGCAGTCGATTAAAATTCAATAGCAAAAATGAATGAACAAGAGCTACACATGTCAACATAGATAAATCTCACAACAACAAAATCAAAGCATAGAAGAACACATGCAGCCTGAGGCCATTTATCATTTCAAAAATATGAAAAACTGGAAAGTGTAGTTAAAGAATATGTACATGTTTGGTAAATCAATAAAGTAACACATGGATTGATAAACACAAACTTCAGGATCCTGGTTAGCTCTAGAGAGGATGGAGAGAGCTGTGATTGGAGTTAGGTGTATGGAGGCTCCAAAGATAGTAACTCTATGTAATATAGATAACATAAGTGTTTCATTCTTTAAACCATACATACACACTGTATGTTTTATGCATTCCCATCTACATACAAACACAAATAGAATTTCATAATGACAAAACTTTTAAAGCATCATTTTAGTGGGCTCTGTAGTTATATAAGCGCAAATCCAGTCAGAAAACCTTGGTCTCTGGCTCACAAACTACAGGGAGCTGAAGAACTATTTGCATAAGAATCTCAGGGGCTTTATGAGAGTGAAAGACCATAATAGCAACTCCTCCCTAGCTGTTCTCTACACACAACCACAGATACTTGTGACCAGACCATGAGACACTGGGAGAGCCTCCTTATACAAAAGCCTTCCTGTGGACAATGACCACTCACATCTTCTTCCAGGAGTTTTACCTCCAGGTCTCTCCCTTCCAGGTGACCATGGCTCACAAGTGTCTACCTGTGTGCCCATCTACTCCACATTTGTTCAACATTTCTATTCTTCTAACTTCTTCTATCCTTCTCTTTTCCTTTTTTCACCTACTTCCCTGTTTGTTGTTTGTTTTTGTTTGTTGTTTTTTTATTATCTACTTACCAAATTCTTTATTTTTTTAAAGTTTATTTATCTTGAGAGAGAGCGAGCGAGCAAGTGCGGGAGGTTACAGAGAGAGAGAGAGAGAGAGAGAGAGAATCTGACGCAGGTTCTACGCTGTCAGCACAGAGCCTGACACTGGGCTCGAACTCACAAACCGTGAGCCAAAATCAAGAGTTGGATGCTTACCTGGCTGACCCACCCAGGCATCCCTCTACTTGCAAAGTTCTTACAGTTCAAAGTAATTGAGAAGAAATGGGGTGGGACGAAGAGAAAAATAGGAGGAAATACTTAAAAAAAAAACTGTTCTAAATCTATCTACTCATTATGTCCCTGTAGATGTTTGAGGGGGACAATGCCTCCTTCATTCAGTAAGTATAGCAAATGTAAAAAAAAAGTTTTGTTTTGTATCAAGACTTATCATAGTCTTTAAAACTCTAAGAGGAGAGGGGTGCCTGGGTGGCTCAGTCAGTTAAGTGGCCGACTTGATCTCATGGTCCATGAGTTCGAGCCCTGCGTCAGTCTCTGTGCTGATGGCTCGGAGCCTGGAGCCTGCTTCTGTTTCTGTGTCTCCCTCTCTCTCTGCCCCTCCCCCATTTGTGCTCTGTCTCTCTCTGCCTTTCAAAAATGAATAAATGTTAAAATTTAAAAAATACTCTCAGAGGAGAAGCTAGTATGCTTTTAATTCCCAAATTTGTTTAGCAAGTATCTCCCCTCTTTTTCAAGTACCTATCTTGAATAATACTATGTGCAGTGAAATAATGATGGAAAATACTGAGTTTGAATTACTACCAAGAGTGTTCTTATAGTAAAAGCAGGAGTTAAGTGTTATGCTTTTTTTTTACAGTAAATGTCAGTAATAAAAAATTTTACTGAATTCTCCTTTCTTTTTTTAAATTTTTATTTTAATTCCAGTTAGTTAACATGCACTGTATATTAGTTTCAGGTATACAATGTAGTGATTCAACAATTCCATACATTACCCAGGGCTCATCAGAAGTGCACACCTTAATCCCCATCACCTATTTCACACATCTCCCCCTTCACCTCCTCTCTGGTAACCATCAGTTCTCTATACATGAGTCTGTTTCTTGGTTTCTGTCTCCCTTGTTCCCCTGTGCTCATTTGTTTTGATTCTTAAATTCCACATATGAGTGAAATCAATGGTATTTGCCTTTCTCTGACTTATTTCACTTAGCATTATGCTTTCTAGCTCCATCCATGTTGTTGCAAATGGCAAGATTTCATTCTTTTTTATGGCTTAGTAATATTCCATTGTGTATATGTATATGTATGTGTATATATATATTCATGTACATATATATATATATATATATATATATATTCCTATATAGATACACACACATACACCACTTCTTCTTTATCTGTTCTTCCACTTTTGACACTTGGACTGCTTCCATATTTTGGTTATTTTAAATAATGCCGCTATAAACAAAGGGGTGAATATATCCCTTTGAATTAGTGCTTTTGTATTCTTTGGGTAAATATCCACTATTGTTATTCCTGGATAGTAGAGTAGCTCTATTCTTTTTTAAAATTTTTAATGTCTATTTATTTTTGAGAGAGAGAGAGAGAGACCGAGAACGAGCAGAGAGAGAGGGAGACACAGAATCCGAAGTAGGTTCCAGGCTCTGAGCTGTTTGCATAGAGCCTGATGTGGGGCTCAAACCCACAAAACATGAGATCATGACTGGAGTAGATCTGTTTTTAACTTTTCAAGGAAACACCATACTATTTTCAACAGTGGCTGCACCAGTTTGCATTCCCACCAGAAGTGCCAGAGGGTTCCCCTTTTTCAATATCCTTCCTAGCATCTGTTTTTGTTGTTGTTGTTGATTTTAGCCATTCTGACAGGTATGAAGTGATATTGCATTGTAGTTTTGATTGCTTTTCCCTGATGATAAGTGATAATGAGCATATTCTCATGTGTTTGTTTGCTACATGTCTTGGAGAAAT
Source organism: Acinonyx jubatus (assembly GCF_027475565.1). Taxonomy (NCBI): domain Eukaryota; kingdom Metazoa; phylum Chordata; class Mammalia; order Carnivora; family Felidae; genus Acinonyx; species Acinonyx jubatus. Next base: position 82,836,221 of record NC_069383.1, read on the forward strand.
GTGTGTTCATGTTTTCTTCCCATTTTTTCATTTGATTACTTAGGGGTGGTTGGTGTTGACTTGGGTAAGTTCTTTGTATATTTTGGACACTAACCGTTTATTTGTTATGTCATTTGTGAATATCTTCACCATCTGGTAAGTTGTCTTTTAATTTTGTTGATTGTTTCCTTTGTTGTGCAGAAACTTTTTATTTTGATATAGTCCTAATAGTTTATTTTTGCTTTTGCTTCACTTGCCTCAGGGGAACTATCTAGAAAAAAAAAAAAAGTTGCTGTGGCCAGTGTCAGAGAAGTTACTGTCTGTGCTCTCTTCTAGGATTTTCAAGATTTCAGGTCTCAAATTTAGGTCTTTCAACCATTTTGAATTTATTTTTGTGTATGGTGTAAGAAAGTTGTCCAGTTTCATTCTTTTGCATGTAGCTGTCCAGGTTCTTCAACACCATTTGTAGGAGCAATTGTTTTTTTTTTTTTTTTTTCCCAGTAGATATTCTTTCCTGCTTTGTTAAAGATGAACTGACCATATAATTGTGGGTTTATTTCTGGGTTTTTCTATTCTATTCTATTGATCCCTGCATCCATTTTTGTGACAGAATCATACTTTTCAGATTACTACAGCTTTGTAATATAACTTGAAGGCCAGAATTGTAATGCTTCTAGCTTTCTTTTTCTTTTTCAGTATTACTTTTGCTATTCAGGGTTTTTTTGTGCTACAAACTTAAGGATTGTTTGTTCTAGTTCTGTGAAAAATGCTGTTAGTTTTGATATGGATTGCATTAAATGTGTAGATTGCTTTGGGTAGTATAGACATTTAAACAATATTTGTTCTTCCAATCCACAAGCATGGGATATGTTTCCATTTCCATGTCTTCAGTTTCTTTCACCAGTGTTTTATAGTTTTCAAAGTACAGGTCTTCCACCTCTTTGGTTAAGTTTATTGCTAGGTATCTTACTATTTTGGGTGTAATTACAAATGGAAATGTTTTCTTAATGTCTCTTCTGATTAATTATTGGTTTCTGTACATTGATTTTGTATCCTGTGACTTTACTGAATCATTTATTGGTTTTAGCCATTGTTTGGTGGAGTCTTTCAGGTTTACTATTTATAGTATCGTGTCATCTGCACACAGTAAAGTTTTATTTCTTCCTTATTGATTTGGATGCCTTGTTGTCATCTAACTGCTGTGGCTAGAACTTCCAGTTCTGTGTGGAATAAAAGTGGTGAAAAAAAACCTTGTCTTATTCCCGAACTGAAGGGAAAAGCTCTCAGTTTTCCCCCATTAAGGATGATGTTCACTGTGGACTTTTCATATATGGCCTTTATTATGTTGAGGTGTGTTCCCTGTAAATTTACTTTGTTGGGAATTTTTTTATCACGAATGGATGTTGTACTTTGTCAAATGCTTTCTCTGCCTCCATTTAAATGATCACATGTTTCTTATCTTTTCTCTTGTTGATGTAATGTATCATGTTGATTGCTTTGTGAGTATTGAACCACCCTCGCAACACAGAAATAAATTTCACTTGATCGTGGTAAATGATTTTTTTAAATGTATTGTTGGATTTGGTTTGTTAGTATTTTGTTGAGGAATTTTGCATTTCTGTTCATCAGAGACAGCGGTCTATGGTTTTATAATTTGTATGTGATGTCTTTAGCAGAATAATGCTGGCCTCATAGAATGATTTTGGAATTTTTCCTTCCTTTTCTGTTTTTTTGGAATAGTTGAGAAGACTAGGTATTTCCTCTTTAAAATTTTTTTAATGTTCATTTATTTTTGAGAGAGAGACAGAGCATGAGTGGGGGAGGGGCAGAAAGAGAGGGAGATACAGAATCTGAAGCAGACTCCAGGCTCTGAGTTGTCAGCACAGAGCCCGATGCGGGGCTTGAACTCACCAACCGTGAGATCATGACCTGAGCTGAAGTTGGACGCTCAACCAACTGAGCCACCCAGGCACCCCTCCTCTTCTTGAAATGCTTGGTAGAATTTGCCTGTGAAGCCATCTGGTCTTGGACTTATGTTTATTGGGAGTTTTTTATTTATGGGTCAATTCTTTGTTGGTAATAATTCTGCTCAAATTTTCTATTTCTTCCTGCTTCCTGTTTTGTTAGATTATATGTTTCTAGGAATTTACACATTTTTTCTAGGTTGTCCAATTTGTTGCATGTACTTTTCCATAATATTCTCTTATATTTGTATTATAATTTGTATTTCTATGGTGTTGGCTGTTATTTCTGCTCTCCCATTTGTGATTTTATTTTAGTCTTTTTTATTTCTTGATAGCTCTGGCCAGCATTTTATCAGTGTTACTGATGTTTTTTTTCAAAGAATCAGCTCCTGGTTTCATTGATCTATTCTACTGGGTTATTTTGTTTTGTTGTTTTGTTTTGTTTTAGTGTCTATAGCATTTATTTCTGCTCTGATCTTTAGGATTTCTTTACTTCCTCTGTTGTTGTTGTTGTTGTTGTTGTTGTTGTTGTTGTTCTTTTCTTGGCATCTTTAAGTGTAAGGTTAGGGTGTTTATTGGAAAATTTTCTTGCTAGTTGAAATAGACCTGTATTGCTATAAACTTCCCTCCTAGAACAGTTTTCACTGCATCCCAAAGATTTTGAACTGTTGTGTTTTCATTTTCCTTTGTCTTCATATATTTTTTTTATTTCCTCTTTGATTTCTTGGTTGACTAGGCTTTCTTGATTTCTTGGCTTCACATTTAGTAGCATGTTATTTAACCTCCTTGTATTTGTGTGTGTGTGTGTGTGTGTGTGTGTGTGTGTGTGTGTGTGTGTGTTTTACAGATTATTTCTTGTGTTTTATTTCCAGTTGCATAGTGTTGTGGTCAGAAAAGATGCATGGTATGACTTCAATCTTTTTGAACTTGTTGAGACTTGTTTTATAGCCTAATATTTAATCTATTCTGGAGAATGTTCCACGTGTACTTGAAAACAATGTGTTCTGTTTTAGGATGGAATGTTCTGAATGTATCTATGAAGTCCATCTGGTCCAGTGTGTCATTCAAATTCCAATGGCATTTTTTTGTATAACCAGAACAAATAGTTATAAAAATTTTATGGAGCCACAAAAGACTATGAGTAGCCAAAACAGTCCTTTTTTAAACTTAGTTTTATTACCTTAAAGTTTATTTATTTATTTTGAGAGAGAGAGAGCAAGAGCATGAGCAGGGGAGGGGCAGGAGGGGGGAAGAGAGAGAGAATCCCAAGCAGGCTCTTTGTTGTCAGAGCAGAGCCTAATGCAGGGCTTAATCTCATGAACCATGAGATCATGACCTGAGCTAAAACCAAGAGTTGGTCACTTAAGTGACTGAATCACTCAGATGCTCCCAAAGCATTCTTGAAAAAGAAGAACAAAACTGGAACTATCATGGTCACAGATTTCAAGATATACTATAAAGTTAGAGTAATCAAAAAAGTATGGTTTTGGTACAAAAGCAGACACACAGATCAATGGAACAGAATAAGGAGTCCAGAAATAAACCCATGATTATGGTCAATTAATCTATGACAAAGCAGAAAGGAATATGCAATGAAAAAAGTCTCTTCAGTAAATGATGTTGGGAAAACTGGACGGCTACATGCAAAACAATGAAACTGGACAACTTTCGTACACTACATACAAAAATAAACTCAAAATAAATTAAGGACCCAAATGTGACATGTGAACCCATAAAAATCCTAGAAGAGAATACAGGCAGTAATTTATTTGACATTGGCCATGGTAATATTTTTATAGATGTCTCTTGACACAAGGAAAACAAAAGCAAAAATTAATTATTAGGACTACATCAAAAGAAAAAGCTTCTGCACAGCAAAGGGAACAGTCAATAAAACCAGAAGGCATCCTGCTGAATGGGGAAGATATTCACAAATGACATATCCAATAAAGCGTTAGTATCCAAAATAGATAAATAAGTGGGGGCCTTCCTGGCTCACTTGGTAGAGCATGCAATTCTCAACCTGAAGGTTGTGAGTTCAAGCTCCACATTGGGCATGGAACCTACTTAAAAAAGAAAAAAGAAAAGAAAAAAAAAGAACTTATACAACTCAAACAATCTCCCCAAATAATCTAATTAAAAATGGGCAGAAGATATGAACACACATATCTCCAAAGAAGACATCCAGATGGCCAACAGACACATGAAAGATGCTCAACATCACTCATCATCAGTAAAATACAAATCAAAACCACTATGAGATACCACCTCACACCTGTCAGAATGGCTAAAATAAAAAGAAAAAAGAAAAATAACAAGTGTTGGTGAGAATGTGGAAAAATAGGAAACTTGTGTACTGTTGGTGAGTATGAAAACCATTGCAGCCAGTGTGGAAAACAGTATGGAAAGTCCTCAAAAAATTAAAAATAGGGACGCCTGGATGGCTCAGTCAGGTAAGTGTCTGACATCAGCTCAGGTCATGATCTCACAGTTTGTGAGTTCGAGCCCTGCATTGGGCTCTATGCAGCTTGGAGCCTTGAGCCTGCTTTGGATTCTCTGTCTTCCTCTCTTTCTTCCCCTCCCCTGCTTGTGCTCTGTCTCTCTTTCTCTCAGAAATAAATAAACATTCAAAAATTTTTTTTAGTATTTGAAATTCTTTGTCTAATAGTTCGTAGATCTCCCTTTCTTCAGGGTCAGTTATTGGAGCTTTATTAATTTCTGTTGGTGATATCATGCTTATTTCATTGTTTGTAACTCTTCATTGCCTATGTTTTATCTGTGCATTTGAGTAAGTGGTCTTCTTCTCCAGACTTTGCAGTTTGGTTTTCTTCGATATGTTTGTTTGTAATGTCCTTTGCTGATGGACTTACTATCAGGGCCTATTCTGTGAAAAGGCTACTTTCCGCACTCTGAGGTGGGCAGTGGTAGAACGTCTGGCTGAGAGCAGTTGTATAGGACTGTTGGCTTGGGTTTCTGCCCAAGTGAGGATGTAGAATGGGTTCTGCAGTTGCATGGGTTCTCTGGTCAGGTTTACCAGATGGTCAGACTCAGTACTACACTCAGCGATAAATGGAGCTATGATTTAGCTTTCCTAAACTTACAGATTAACCAAATGGGCTCCAGTGTTTACATGGCTCATTGTTTAAGAACCCAAATCAGGCAAGCCTGGGAACTGAATTCCCTGGCCTCATAGATCACTGATGTTGCTCTGCAGATGGGGAAAACTATGGGCTGTGCTCTGTATTCAAGTGTTTCTGTAAGCAAGGCTATTGGATGAGATAGGCAGCTTATACTGTGTGCTCTTGTTAGGTTCCCTGGCTAGGGGCTGCAGGCTGTTTTCAGCAATGGGAATACACATTAGTTTTCCTGCCTGGGCAGAGTAGAGGAACAGACTTCAAGCTCAGTCAGGCCCTATGTGCTCTTGACTCAAATCACCCCACTCCCTCCCTATGTTCCCTGGCTGAACTGTGCACTGGTTTGCTTTGCAATTAATTCTACTTGCCAGACACTGTGCTCAAGTGGTTCTTGGGCTAGGTAGCTTCTATGTGTTCCCAATCCAACTTTCTTGTCAAGGTGGGCTAGGATGTAAGCTCAGCAGCAGGTTGGACTGTTACTCAGCTGCTCTGCATGGGCAGAGGCAGATTAGGCTCCAGGGTTGGCAAAGGTGAATTAGGCAGACCTGCATCCTCCTGTGTTCCCTGGTCAAGTGCACCACCATCTTGGCTCTGCAAGTGAACAAAGCTGCTCTTTGGTACTACAATTTGGCTACCGCAAGTAGGAACTTGGTTTGCCATCATCTGAGTGCTGGTTGTTGCAAGCTCCTCCCTGCTTCTCCATCACAGTCAGATTCTTAGGGGTCAAGTCTCATAGATTCCCCTTAGCCCCATGGGGCGAGTCCATCTCCCCATGGGGTGGGCATTTCCAAGAAGCAACCCATACCACTGGAGGAGTTGAATAACCACCCTAGGCGCTTTTTTTTTTTTTTTTTTTTTAACTGGAGGAACCACAGGAGGCTCCGGGGAGATTTCTGAGCATGACACTGCACCAGTGTGGGGGAGGGGCAGTTTGGTCAGGGGCTCTTCTTACTCTTCTAAAGTGGTCTGTGTTGGTCTCCATTGTGCAGGGGGAGGGGTGCTTCAGCCTCAGAGCCATGTTCTGTGGTTCTCTCACTGAGAGAGAGAACCATGAATAGTTGCTAGTTATTCTTCTTGTGAGGGGGAGCAAAGTCGGGAACAACCTATGTTGCCATCCTGGTGACATTACTCCTAATTTACATTTTTATTTAATATTTTCAATTACAAATATTTTATATAACAAATCTATTAAAATTGTGTATGTTACATAATGTATGATACAGATATATTTATATGTACATTATATTTAAAAATTCTGTCAAAACAGGTTAATACTTAGCATATCACTATAGGTAAATAATACCCAAATTCTTCCTTCTGTAAGTTGTCTAGAGAACGAAACCACTCTTAGAATTGTTGAGTCTGAGAGTTTTCAGTTCCCATCTCTTTGATATTTTATCCTCTGAATTTGGAAGGAGAAAATTGGAACCCTTGTTTGCTGGGCTTTAAGGAACTGTGGATGCCCTTGTCTATTTATAGCAGTAGATTCTCTTTTGAGGCATAATTTTAAATAACACTACTGCTTAGAATGTGGCAATTCATTAGCACCAGGACATCCATCAGGTCTACAGTGGTGGTATCTATAGGCCTCAAGATAATACTATTCCTCAAGTGTATGAGAGGAACAGACAGTCTCAAAATCATATTTTAAAACCTTAAGCTAATCTGATACCCTTATCTGTATGAATTTAAAACTTTTTCACATAGAAATAAGAGAACCTGATATTCTGTTTCAGGATACAGTATAGCGCTGGGAGACAGAAAGGGCAGATTCTTGCCTCAGCGTCTCTCCTCTACCACTTACCCCCTTACCATAAGAATGACAGTGAAATCTTTTTACCTCTTGTGGCTCTATAAGATGAATCATTCTCAGCTGTGTAACCAGAAAGAGACAGTTTATGATCTTATTTTGGCTTTCAACATTCTCTGATGTGCAATTAGATTCAGGAAATATATACAGAAAATCTGGTCAGTGTCAGCTTTTATTTTTTATTTTTAAAGGATACTATCCATGCTTAGATAGAACTTATTTTTCAAATCTCATATTTACATGGATTCATGGGGAATAATGCTAACTAGCTAAAGTGCTAGGTAGGGCCAAAGAGATGATTAACTTTTCTCTACTTTCAAGTTGAATAGAAACTGTAAGTAGAAATTGATGCCACCATTGTTAGCTGATTGATGCCTTTGGTACTCATGACCTAATGCAGTCAATCAACTACTTAGTTAATTTTTTCTACCACTGTCCACAAGAGCACCAGAGAGCAATGTGGATGATGGTCCTTCCCAGTCCTGGAGCTGAAGCAAATTCAAAACCATCAGTGATTTGACAGCTCATGTATATGCATGACCTGTGTGAGCCTGTCAGTAGTGATGCCTTTGGAGGAGCATTTTTTCTCCCTAACCATGATCCATAGAACACTAGCACAAAAAACTACAGCAAGAAATGCTGTGCGCTGCAGTCCTGTCTTCTTAAGTATTCAAACTGCACAATTATTTACTAACAGCTGAAGAATTCTGCAATAAAGCAACCTGTTTAATTTTGTGGACTGCATCCAGCTTTGCTCAGAGTTATTGCACAGCCTACTCCTCTCTTTTTCTTTTTTCTTTCAGTAAATACCATTAACATTGTTTGGAAATAGTATTACAAAATCCTGTTTTGGAAAACTCTGCTCTTAACCCGTTAAAAGGTAGTCATGTCCAAACTAAAATAGACCTTGCCAAGTTAGAAACTTCTGTATTGCTTTAAAATTATTTTAAGGGGCACCTGGGTGGCTCCAGTGGTTAAGCATCCGACTTCGGCTCAGGTCATGATCTCATGGTCCATGGGTTCGAGCCCTGCTTCAGGCTCTGTGCTCACAGCTTAGAGCCTGGAGCCTGCTTCAGATTCTGTATCTCCCTCTCTCTCTGTCCCTCCCTCGTTCTCTCTCTCTCCCTCAAAGATAAATAATAAACATTTATAAATAAATAAATAAATAAATAAATAAAATTATTTTACCTTGGCTTTTTCATCCTCTGACAAGATAAAGTTAAAAAAAAAAAGTTAAAAAAATACATTAAGTATTATTCGCCCCATTGCACAATAGTTAGAATAAAGAAGAAAATGGGAGTGTCCTAGTGCAATAGAATGAGGGATAAAAATTAGTAATTCCAAATCCTGGCTGTGTGCTGAAGAAGGCGTGACCTTTGCCTGAGTATTGAAGACTTGGTCAGCTGTCATGCTGGACAGACTTAGGTCTGTTGCCCTCCTCTGCTCATAGAAGCTGAAAGGATGGTCACCTTGATCCAACTTTTAATCCCGGTTAGCAGTAAGGAATATACAGGAATTCTGGGCCTGACTCCTGATTCTCAAGTCCCTGGGCCAGATGTAAGAGCACTGGGGAGTATTGACTCAAGATGATGAAGAGGTTGGCAGTATCACATGTGAATCAGGAGAAAGAGTCCAGGTGGGTGTGCCTGACAGTGAGATGTGCAATGTGCTGAATACACCACGAAGGGACTGTGTGAGAGAAGAGGGCCAAAACGTCCCCCCGAGACTCTGCGAAGCCAAGCTGAGTCAATTATGCGTACAAGAAGACAGGTCACAAGAATTCAATTGTAGGCTAGAGCTGTGTGGTAGTAATAAATATAAATTTATAACAGACATGACAGCAGTATTTATCACACTTTCAGCATTTGGAAATGCTTGCTATTAGCATGAAATTACAGCTGTGACCAGAAATTACCACTATTTGCATGTGATGCAGTTTATAAAGTTGTAGTCTTCTTGCAACACTTCCCTTTTTATTGTCTTCTTCTTTGGCATGCAGTGAGAAAACTTCCTGGTTCTAATTTTCCAAAGTCACTTAGACTTTTGTTCTTATGAAACAAATTAAAATCAGTAAACTCTTTTTTAGAAACTACCATGTGCAGAAAAACATACCAGACAATACAGGGGAGATAGCAATGTCGAAATAATTCTGCTCTCAAGGTGTTTATCCTAAGGTCCTATTAAGATTCTGAAATTTTTAAATTAAAAAAAATTGTCTTCTTTTACATTTATTTATTTTTGAGAGACAGAGAGAGACAGAGCACGAGCAGGGGAGGGGCAGAGAATGAATGAGACACAGAATCCGAACCAGGCTCCAGGCTCTGAGCTGTCAGCACAGAGCCTGACGTGGGGCTCGAACCCACGAACCATGAGATCATGACCTGAGCCAAAGTTGGATGCTCAACTGACTGAGCCACGCAGACACCCATGAAATTTTTACTTTTTTTTTTTTTAACAAATACTTATGTATCCTTATGCACTATGAATAGTATTACTAGGTACCATTCTAAGTTTGTTAAAAATATTACCTAATTTAATCTTACTAATAATCCAGTGGGTAGGATTCTATTAATATCTGCATTTTACAGATGAGGAAACTAAGGGACAGAATAACTCATTTGCCCAATGTCACATAATCAATAACAGATGGAGATAGGATCTGTACCCATGCATTCTAGATTGACACTATGCTCTAAATCATGCTGCTCTATTGGTTCTCAAATGATATGAAATACATGTTAATTCTGGTGAATCCTTTTATTTCATTGACATATGCCAAATCAGAAAAGCTTTTAAGTGGGCAAGTGATATTCTTATAAGCATAGCTGGATATCTGATTTTACAAGGTCCATCAAAAGTGATGGAAACTTGGCTGGACTTTGAAGAAATTAGGATATTGTAACTCAACCTGAAATTAGATTCATTTTCCATTTCCTTGAAGTACTAAGTCTTTGCCCTATCTTTAGAGATTGATCATTTTGAATGAAGTGGCTTTTTCATATCTGGTTGCAAGTCCACTGTAAGCATTCATTTCAATAAAAACAATTAACTTGAATGTATGCACAGAAACAGACAAGTTAGCTGGTCAAGTTTACCTTGGTGATAGGTTATCCTGAGTGATTATAGTATTGAAATCTATTATGATTGACAAGTAGCTTTGCCTTCATCACATCCAGAAGAGGTGACTAGGACTCTCACTTGAGGAAGTTCTTGACGTAGAGATAGCAGCTTTAATAGTTGCTTTTATATTCCCAAGACTATAAAAAGAGCCTGTACTCCATTTAATTGGAAGAGGTCTTGAGACTCATCAAGAAAGCACTTCCTCAGGTTTAGACTCCAGCTTTCACAGCATTTCTCAGCGAAATGCCATAAAGAGCTGGTACTACTGCCCCTGAGATCTCAAAATGGAATTCTTTCAAAGTCTTTCTAAATTGTGCCCTGAGAGAGAAAAGGAAAGACTGTCACCAATCCCAAGCTTTAGTGACCTCTTTCATGTACCACCCCTACTTCAGCATCAGTGGAAGATCCGATGTTTGATTGATTGTGGGTGGAAGATGAAAAGCACAGGGTTTAGGAGCTGCAGCTTCAGATGGTGAGGGTGAGAGGGACACACACAGGAGCATGCCCTGTACATTAGCACTGAGTTGAATTTTATAGGCTTTCTAAAGCTCACCGAGATAACCTGCTTGCAGAGAAAACAGTGTGCTCACTACACCATTCTGGCTATCTTCTTTAGTTTTTTGATTAATGCATAGGATGAGATTTAGTTGATGACCTCTTTTTCTCAGCTTTTGAGTTATATATACGTTTTTATGCTTCTTTTCTCTTTAAGTTTATTTTGAGAGAGAGTGAACAGGGGAGGGGCAGAGAGAGAGGAAGTGAGAGAATCCCAAGCAGGCTCTGCCTTGTCAGCACGGAGTCTGGAGCAGGGCTCCATCTCTCAAACCATGAGATCATGACCTGAACCAAAATCAGAGTTGGATGCTTAACTGACTGAGCCACCCAGGAGTCCCTACACTGCTTAATACTCCACTCATTCTTGGGCGATCTGGTTTCTACTCCCCCACTCCAATATCCCTGCTCCCCTCCAAAGTCTAGCATAAGGATGGAAGCTGCTAGTCACTAATACTTCTTTTCTGCAGCAGGTGGTTATCCTGCTACTAGGAGGTGGTTATTCTCCTACTATTCCTGATAGATTTTTTGTAAATACTCCTTCTCCCACCTGATCCTTTAATAAAGTTAGTGCTTCTCAAAACTTTGTCGAGGATTATCGTGTTACTTTATACATTTCCTCTGGATGAATCTGTTCACTTCCATGGCTTTAATTATACCTCTTTCCAGCTCCATCTCTAGAGTTCACTTATAAATTATGTATTTATCTGAAAAAATCAGCAACTTCACCCAACACAAACCATGTCTGATTTTGTGTTTCCTATATTAGGGGTTGGTACATTCATTCATCAAATTGCTTAACTATCTAAATAAAATCATCTTACATCTCTCAAATTAATTAACAGATCCTGCCAATTTAATCTGCTCATTATTTCTTGAATACCTTCCATATCATTGCAAAACTTCGAGTACTTTATTTCTGACCACTATTATCTCTTGCTAAGCTTGTTGTAACATCCTTCAATTGATTCCATACACAGTATCTGGAATGATATTTCTGAAATATTATCTGGTCATATCACCCTCTTACCTAAAACCTTCATTGTCTCCACCTTGCCCTCCTATATCCATTACTCCTTAGCCTGCTTTATGGATACTTTTCTATTCACCTATTGTTCATATCTTCAGCACCATTCTTGCCAATCCCCAACTTGCACTTGAAACATTAGCCCTACAAAACTTGTCTCTGCTCCTTCAGGTGCATTTCTCTTTAAATCTTTCCATATGATGTTAATTCTGCTTAGAACTCTCCCTAGTTTGATTTGATTAATAGTTTTTCTGATTTTTCTTCTTTTTTTTTTTTCATTTTTCTCAGTCTGATTGTTCTGTAGTCCCGTCTCCTGTCCTGATTAACAGAGTATTATACTTTTTATTTGTTTGTGTCCCCTCTAAACTGCAAGTTACTTATGTTCATTTTCTTTACAACTGCATAAATGGTGGAGCCATTCACTAAATAGAGAATAAAGTAAATGGACAAGATAGGGAAATGTAATTAGTTTAACACATTTCTATCTGTTTTCTCAAATTCCTTCATTATGTGTCCAGTGTACTTTTTTTCTGATTTTGCTTTTGTATTAACTTCTCATTATGTGTAAAACTAAAAACAGTACAGTTTTTGTTGAGAAAAATTATCAAGTTGCGCCTCAAAGCCTACAAAAGAATAAAGAATAATTATTTGGAACGGAGGTTATGAATTTCAGAGAGAATAGTAAGAAATGTTCAGGTATTACTTGATGGCCTGAATCAAATTTGACATAATGTTTTTCTGTAGGTCATAAGAAAAATTTTGAAAATGTTGAGGCCTTAAAAACATCAGGGAGAAATCTATAAGTATCCTTTAAATATACAGTTGAAAGAGAAACATCAACAAGTGCTTGTTGTTAGATCCCCTAGGGGAACACTTCCATTTTCTTAATAAGAAAATTCAACAAGGAGTTCTTTATTTGGCATATCTTAATTTTTTTATAATTGCAGTAGTAATACAATAAATATAAGCAATTCCTTTTGTGCTTCAGCTTGGTATATAGCTCATTTTCCTAAATCTTAAATGTCCCAACTTTGAAAAATATTTTTGAACATAGCATTGGTCACTTATTTACACAGATTATTTCCTGCTGGGTGGTATCAGATCTTAATATGCTCAAATAAGCCATTTATCTCCTCTGTTATTAAATTTCTTTTGTGTTTATCTTATCTCACTAATTAGATAATTACTCCCTTGAAGTCTTCCTTATAATTCCCTCATTTCTCCCCGAGAAAATAAGATAGTTCCAAACACACAGCAGACATTCAATAAATACGTTTTGATTAATTGAGTACATTTGGATCTTTCTTCTATTTAATGTTTGCACTGTTAGTCACCATCTGTGGCTCTCTTTAATCATTCATATATAATTATATCAAAAACAAGCTTGCTACTTCTGGTGATGCTCTTCTCTGGAAGGTGATGCCTCCTTAAAATTCAACTAAACTTGTGGGTCAGCTTAGATAAGACCCTTGTATGTACACACACACACACACACACACACACACAAATTATTGAGAGATTGAAGATGGAAAACTAACGTTTTCTTTAGGAGTAATATATAATTGCTCCTTCCATATCTCGTGCCGTCCCTAATTCCTCTCTATGCACAAGTGTACTCCTTAGAGATAACATATGAGCATGGATTTTAAATGTTTATCTTTTCAACATTGTTTTAAATAGCTTCTGTATTGCTTGCCTTCAGACACTTTCATAGGGGATACAGTCAATTGTACTTATTTGTGATAAATGCCACATTAAAGTTAAAAATGATTTTGGGGAGCAAGTGAGAGGGATAGCTACCTTATGCTTGGGTAGGAGAAATGAAGAGGAATAGTACAGAAAAGTTTTCTCTGCAGATATGACAGGCAGAAGCCTGGAACATTACATAGGAGTCACCCAGTATTCTGGTTTCTGTCACTGTATATTAAATTATCCCTAATTTAGTTGCATAAAACAACAACAATCATCTGATATTCTTTCTCATGGTTCTGGTGTGGACCAGCTTTAGGCAGACATTCCAGATCAGGGTCTCCATTATGGACTGAATATTTGTATCCCCTCAAAATTCTATGTTGAAGTTCTAACTCTGTTATAGATACTCATTAATATAGCAGAAGTATTTTTCTAACGTGAGCTTGGTATTAGCATTTTAAGAGATAAGGTTATTAATATATATTTATATGTATTCACCACCTTCCCTCCTTCATGTCGCTCGGTCTAGGTAAATAATTCTGCCTCTGCTCATTCTGGAGTTGCTCATGCGGAAGGCTGTTTAGGAACATAGTATATAAGCCCCTGCTTTTTGGATGGTCTGTCTTCGCCACTCTCAACTTAGGGGCTTTCAGCACTGCGTGTTTTCTCTGTATAGAACATCCTAATTCATATAGCCCTCTATCCAGTTTGAATTTACATGGGCCCTTATGTGTACCCCAGTTACCTCTGCTTTGGAGGCTGCTCACTTACATCTTTGGGATATATGCCAGGGTAATTTGCTAACCCATTTCAGTCAAATCATTGCAAACATAGTCTTCCAGTTTGTCATAATTCCGTCAGATGCTTGTCTCCAGTTAGTAGCAAAAAACCAAAAATCTAGTATATTTATATAATTATTATATAACATATACTTATTATATATTTATATATATTATATATGTATATATATTATATAAAGGGTGCTGGGAGGTGTCAGTCTTTTTGGGGGACTTTCAGGGGCCTTAGAACCCATTTAAATCTCAAATATTAAATCTCAAATCTCAAATATGCTTCATCCCATTCTGATTTCTTAGAAATGTGAAAGCCTAAGAAGGAGTATTTAATTCATTCTGATCTTATCATGTATTTACTATTCTGTGTAAATGCAAGCCAGGGAGGTAAGATTTGATGGGTGGGAAAAAGAGGAAAAAGCTTGAACATGGGGGCATTTCTGGGAATTGGGAATAATGTGTTCCCAGAGAGAAATCACAGTGAATCAATTTCACCTCCTTCACAAATGAGGTCAAGCAGATCTTGATAAACATTAACAGCTTAAAAGTTTGTTTTCTTGTGAAAATTATTAACACAAAGGACAGAGGTACATACCTTTCTAATAGCCTGCAAGTGACATAAATATTTTGTTATTTGGAATTTAGTTTATTACTTAGACATTTTACAGGTTGTTCAAAGACTCCCACTGTTCCTGCATGGAACAGCTAGTTCACCCTCTGGTTAGCGTGTTTAGCATCACACTCTCCAATAATGGCTTGGCCACAACCTTCATTGGAGAATATTCTACAACTATTGTGCTAACCAGCTACAGATCTGAAAAGTCACCTTCTGTTTGTTCTCACATATTAAAAAGCACGATTGTCTCACATATCGCCTGCTATAGTTAGAGCTTTGAGTTATATTCCATGTAACCTCAGATTGCAGTAATTAATTTGAATTTTAAATAAAGCTGTCTTGTTAGGAAATGGTTTTCAAGTGGGAATCTGTACCAGTCTAGGAGCTATAAGGAGGGAGTTGGGGCTGTTGCTGAATCTGAATTACTGGAATTTCAACAGGACCAGGAGGGGAACAAAACCTCTGCAGAAGGGCAGAAAGAATGTGAGGGGACAAGTATGACATCACCTGTCTTCTGTCTCACAGATTTGAAAACTAAGTGACTCTAGCAATGTGACTCTAGAGAAGTTTCCTATATTTCTCTCATGAGAGCCCAGTCAGGGCTTTAACTCACAAGAGTCCTTGTGATTCCCACTATGAAACTAGGAGAATGTTTCACCTGGAGTAGACAAACTTGAAAATGTCCAAAGGAATCTGGGAGACAAATACAGAAGCCAGCCAGAACCTGTGAAGATTGAGGAGGACATTGAGGGTGATTATCAAAGTGTGGATTGGTTAACGGCGGCCAGCCTGACTTGAGGTCCTCAGTTCCTACCATCTCAGTCAAACAAGGGGAGGAACACCTGGGTGGCTCAGTCAGTTAAGCCTCTGACTTCAGCTCAGGTCATGATCTCACAGTTTGTGACTTGGAGCCCCACGTTGGGCTCTGTGCTGACAGCTCAGAGCCTGGAGACTACTTCCGATTCTGTGTAAACCTCTCTCTCTGCCCCACCCCGCTTGTCCTCTTTCTCTCTCTCTCAAAAATGAATAAATGTTAAAAAAAATTTTTTAAAAAGGGGGAGGAGACTGAAATTATAACATTAATCAATGTTTGAGTACTGCTCTATCATTCACAAAGCAATTTTCCATACAACTCACAATCTTCCGTTTAGTCGGTGCTTTATTATTTGTTATCCACAATTTATGAGTAAGGATGTGAATTTCAGAGAGGTTAGATAACATAATTCCTTCGTTTAATGTCAAAACTATGACTAAGCCTCAAGCCTCCTTATATGCTCTTTCCACTATACCAAATTCTTTTCTCTGGATAGCCACTCCTTCAGTTCATTATTAAATTTATAAGCTAATGTATAGGAAGTATATCTCTGTATATTAGTGATACAATTTATAATAGTAAATTGAGTAAAGTAATTATTCAAGTAAAAATTAGTACATCAATAAAGAAATTCTTGCTTATCCATTTTCCCTCTTCCCGCCCACTAATTTTACATTGGGTTTTGTTTGCCATCTAGTGGAATTTTGATGAATCACATGTAAAAACTAAGGAATCATTCCAAGCAGGCTATTCAATTTTTTTTTGTTTTTGAAATTTAATCAAACTCTTTATCTGTACCTGGCCCCCTTAAAGTACTCTTATGTACACATTATTTACTATCTAATGTATACGTAAGTGTTTTGTCATCTTGGAATTTTTGTACAGTCCGGATTTTGGCTACTAACATGTTATGTGGCTTTGGACAATATCTCTCCCCCTTCGCTCCGTCTTCATTTACTCTTCCACAAAATGAGGTTAAAATCTCTTTCAACTAGAGCATTCTACAGAATTATACTAAATGTTGATTGATAACAGTAAAAATCATTTTTTTAAGTTGATACTCTTCCTCTGTTTTCATACCTTACTTATAAGGATCATTCATATGCATTGGTCAGGTAATAGGAAACCAAAATTATGTGGAAAATCAACAAATGATGTTTTAAAAGGTGATTAACATAAGTCACATATGTTGTGGAAAAGAGGATAAAAAATACTCATGAGAGAATCATTGAATCTACATAAGAATGTGTAAAATATTTTTAAGTTTTGTTGAGTCATCACATAAAATCTCATTTCACCTTCCAATAACTCTTTGAGGCCTTTAGAGCGGGGCTTGTTACTACTATTTGCCAATGAGCAATCAGGAAGAGAAATACTTAGTTGATCGATCTCACTGGCAGTTATACAAAGGCTGGCAGTTGTAGAAAATGCATTAAAAAGTCTCCTCTACTGCCTGTAGAGCAGCCGTCTTGGCATCACATTTGGAGCTTGTGAAAAATGCAGAATCACAGACCTCATCCCCGGCCTGTGCAATCAGAATCTGCATTCTAACAAGACTCCCACGCGATTTGACGCCCATTAAATTTGAGAATCACCAGTAGCCCATGAACCATTTATAGAGCAAGATGTCTTTCCAGGATATTTAAGGCAGCCACGTGGTCTGTGAGGTGTAATTAAATTAGTTTTAATCTCAACAAAAGCCTTAAACATGGGGAAATACTGTCTAAGTGAGAGGACAGATTTCAAAATAATCAAATCTCATCAGATATATAAAATATTAAGATGTTTTGAATAGTTTCAATCAATTTATTTTGGAAATACAATCAATTCTAGAGTAACAATATGTGATCTTAGAGGAACAATCACAATTTTCTTCTTTATATATCTGTAACAGCATATTATAACTACTATAAGTTTTTGAAAAAAATCTAGAATTTTAAAGATAAAAAGCACTCAGCTCAATTCTCTCAATTTATAGATGAAGCAAATGAAATTTACTCAGAAAGTTATTGACAGGACTAAATTTGGAGCTCCTGTCTATTGGACAATTACTCTTCAACCAAAACATTTTATCTTTCACAAATATGAATTATAATCTGTCTGGATGACTTTTCCCCAGAGCCTGTTCTATGGAACACTATTCCAGTAAGTTGCTCTGAAAAAAATGTGTTTGGAAATGCTGCATAACATAGCTTATTCCTTATAATTCATGGTGCATCCTCATAATATGGTCTTATTGTATAGAAATTATTCTAACTCTTCATCTCCATTTCCCAAGACCTGAATAATATATGCTTGCCTCCTCTTTGATGTCCCCTTCTGCTACATTTCTTTTTCCTGCAGGCAGAAAAAGTTTGGTACTTTGAAGGACTCTTGTGATTTTTTTTGGATCCACGTGGATAAGACAGGATAATCTCCCAATTGAAGTCAATAACTTTAATTACAACTCTGAAGTCCCTTTGCCATGGAACAAAATACAGTCTCAGTTTATAGGGATTTTAGGGATTAGGGCATAGACATCTTTGGAGGGCCGGTCTTCTTACTACAGATGTCAAATCCTTACAGAGATCTTCCCTTATTACTCAGTATGAAGGTACTGCTCAGCACTTTATCACATCGCCCTAATTTAATTGTGCATGCCTGTCTTTTAAAAAATTGATATATCTGGGGCCCCTGGGTGGCTCAGTTGGTTGAGTGTCTGACTTCGGCTCAGGTCATGATCTCACAGTTGACGAGTCTGAGCCCCGCATTCGGCTCTGTGCTGACAGTTCAAAGCCTGGAGCCTGCTTCAGATTCTCTGTCTCCCTCTCTTTCTGTCCTTTCCCTGCTCATGCTCTTTCTCTGTCTAAAAAAATAAACATTAAAACAATTTTTTAAAATTGATACATCTGATGATACTGGAATAATGTTTGGCATATAACAGGTATTCAATAAATATTTGCTCTCTAAACTTAATCTAAGTCACTAGGCTTTCCAAACTTACGGTTCATAAAATTCAGGGTATATGCTGGAGAAACCTAACATTACATGAACAAGACCATTCTTGTGTTGTTCTATGCACACATACATGCACACATGTATATAGTATACATGTTAAGTGCATGAGTGTGTGTATGTACACATATACCTTGTACGTGTACATACACATGTTAAGGTTCAGGTGGTTTAGGAACCCCACCAAATAATCTATGTGCTTTTGGAGCTTGACTGCTGCCTGCTGAAGTTCAGTGTTGTCCTTATTTATTTATATCCAAGTACTTTTGTAGAAGTAAAGAGGCTTCTTTTTTGAGTTAACAGTTATACTCTTTATCTTTCTTATATTGTACCTATTCATCCTGGAGCTCTTGAGCTATATGAAATATGCATAATTTCTTTATTACATAGCAGCCTGAGTGAGAAGTATTAAACATTTCTCCATGTTGACTTTCCCAAATTGGAATTCTTTAAGTTACTACTATGAATATTTAATGGAAAAAACTGTGTTCCATGTTTAAATTTAGAAAACATTGGCTTAAAAGAGTAACTGGTATCTTGGAACATGTATCATGCTTGTATATCTTATGATTCTCTTAGAGGGCTATTTAGCTTGCAATATCTCCCAAATATTTCACCAGAGAACCAATTTTCCCCATATAGTATCATATCCAAGAATTCGTGTGCAAAGAGACACCATTTAGTAAACATCACTACAGTATATTTTCATTCTCAAAATAAGGGTCTTCAAGTTTTGCTGAACTTATTAGCATAGATTTTACATAGGCTATTGGTGGCCCCCAAAACAACTTAAACAATTTTGGGGAATCCCTTTTTGGGGGGAATCCTTTACTATTCAAAATTGTTTTGTTTTTATAATATAACATAACAAAATCTTCATGGCATAACACAACAGGTTTTTCTTTCTCATATCACATGCCTCAAACTTGTGAGTGGTGACTGTATTGCACACAGTCACTCAGGAAGCCAGGTTGATGAAGCCCACTATCTTGTCCCTGTTGATGTCATGTGTAGCAACAGGTAACAGTGATTTAAAATCTCTTTAGAGCTTCTAAGTATCGTATGTTGCTTCCATCTGCAGACAATTGGCCAGAATTTATTGCACAACTCCTAATTGTAGGGATCTGAGAGATGTAGGGAGGTGGACAAAATGTTTGGGGACACCACTTTCTCTGCTGCTACTAACAATGCTTCTTAATGTCTTTTTATGAGTGAAATTTCCATGGCATCAATGGGAGCAATGTCTCCTGAATGTCGTGATAGATTAACATACATATTGTAGGATGATGAATAGAGTTTGCCACAGAATGTGGAAATACTGAATATAAGATAAATGCATTAGTAAGATGTGTGTCACGTACCATTGAGAGAAGAATTTCAGAAAGTCTTGGCAAGGAACTAAAGGAGCGTTTGGCATTCACTTAATGATGGTAGCTATGTAGCCCAGGAACTTGTCATGTGGCATAAGAAGTTAATAAAACAGTGCAGTCACTCTCATGATCAGATGATTAAGGTAAGCTTGTTATTAAAAGCCACAGAGTAGAGACGACAATGGTTTTAAGTACTGAGCACTTTATATGTGCCTTTTTTTGGTCCTAGGTACCTTATATACATGCACAGATTAAAGGTATGGTCATTTAACAGTGACCAAAAAAAAAAAAAAAAAAAGACCAAGATATACCTTGTAAGGAACATGCAAAATAGGAACAGCCAACAGTTTTTTTCAAATGTACTTAGCATTCATAAGTAATTATTCTTAAGTAAAAGGAATTCATAGTCCTAAAACTTTGGGATACACTGAACAGTATTTTTTTTCTCCTTGGAGATTTATAGCACATTAAAGCCTCTGAGAAACCTTCCAGGAAGAAATAAGTTTAATGTTACTTTCCCACATTTATCAAACTGTTTATCATATAGCTAAAAAGAGTAAAGAGAAATTAATCTAACACAAACTACTTGGCCATGTAAATCACTAAAAGAGATAATAGTCATCAGGCTTCTCATTTTCCTGTGTGCCTTGCTGGATGTGCCAAGAGAGGAAGGCCCTGGCCCTGGCCCTGGCCCTTACATGGTCCTTGTCTTAGGACACTGGTCCGTCGGGAGGGATACAGGAATGTCTCACTCCCATCCCCAAACAAAAAGCAGCCTTGCATACTGTTTACTTTCAAAGTGGTAGATTCCTGAAACTCATTGTACCTCAGCTGGATACAAACCCACTATGTGCACAGCATCCATAGTGCATCCATAGTGCAATACCATCCATGCTGTATTGTATCGCCCCTGTGATACTTGGAGTCAAGGGCAGCTGAGAGCAAATATGCTGATGCTCATGCTTTGGTGTGCTATAAGTAACAGGGCCATTCATCTCTTTCCCAGGAGTATCATTATCTGCTGTCCACATCTACGCACAGTATAGGTAAATTATTAGCTTGTAAGTAGGGCAAAGTCAAATACGGGATCCAACAGTACAACATGGTAATAATAAACTTTCAGAACTTTCCAAAGGATGATTAGTTTGGATCAATTTTTCAGTGTTATGAATTTTATTTGAGAGAGGAGAAGTGTGAGTTATTAGACAAGTCTCTCACATTTGCTGTGATCCACCAAATGTACATGGTCTTAATTAACATTTGAAAGCTTTCTCTGCTTCATTCACTGTTGGAAGCACTTTGTACACATTAACTCATTGAATCCTTAGAGTGACTCCATGATGGGGCTGCTAATGCCTTCATTTTACAGATGAGGGAACTAAGACATAGAGGGGTTCAATAATTTTTCCAAGGTCATACAGTAAATGGTAGCCCTGGAATTCAAACCCGGGCACCAGAACTAAATTATTACCCATAAAACTAAGAGAAAGGAAACAAGTTTACATTTAGTCACGGTAGAAACCAGAACTATTATTTAAAAAGTAAAAATAAAAAACCTAACTGAAGTATGATTCTCTAAACCATAAAACCCCCAGATTTCCAAATATCTTCCCATTAAAATCAAAGCAAATCAAAATTTTTTTCTCCAACAAACGTAAGAGTATCTGAGAAGAGAGCAAATGAATTTTGAATTAGAAGAGAAGGCCCCACCAATTTAAAATATGGCAATTTTTATTTAACAATTCCTATAGTATCAAGCATAGAAGCCCCATAAGGATGGGCCTCTAATCCCAACGTCGAGTTTTATTCTTGGTGTGGAAAAGCAATTGAATCAGTTAAATATCTATTCTTTAGAGCCCAAATTTTGGGTGACAAATACCTTACTTGTGTAGCTATGTAATAGTAGTGTATAGGAAACTTCCAAGTTAACCAAGTCATTCAACATTACCCATCATACCATATTTGCGAGGTTTAGGTATTTTCTAGTACAGGATCAACAAACTATGACCCGCGGGCCAATTTTGGTCCATTCCTGGTTTTTGTAAATAAAGTTTTATTGGAACATAGCCACACCTATTTGTTGGGTATTGTCTTTGGCTGCTTTTGTGCTACATGATTGAGCTAAGTAGTAACAACTGACACAGAGCCCATATGACCTGCAAAGCCTGAAATATTTTCTATCTGGTCCTTTACAGAAAAAGTATGCTGATTCCTATTTTAGTAGCTTAAGCAGATTTTCATCAGTGATAAATATCTCATTCATGTATATAAAACTGAGTGACATACATAATTTCAATGTTTAAAAGTGAACCTTAAGATTAATACAACATTGGGAATTTTTTTCTAAGTATTTCTGCAGTGTGGCAGTGAATTAAACTAGTTGATCATAAATGTTTATCTCATTTAATGGTGTCAGTGTTTAAACCCACACATCAACTTGCACATTTCATACAGTTAACTCTAGGGACTTTCCCTTCCCCTAGAGATCCAGGGATTTTCCCTCAGTATTGTCTATGATAGGCCTTGCTAACTATTGATAGCCATTGGTCCATCTACTTATCTTTTTCATCCAGTTCAGTCTTTCTCGACCAAATGACTTCAGGAAACTCCTACCAAACAGTTGCTAAAAGAGACTTATTTTGCCATTTGGGCCTTATACTGCATATGCTATCTGTAATTTGTTGTTTATTTAGCAAGGTTGTTGAATACTTTCTTCTTCTTCTTCTTCTTCTTCTTCTTCTTCTTCTTCTTCTTCTTCTTCTTCTTCTTCTCCTTCTTCTTCTCCTTCTTCTTCTCCTTCTTCTTCTCCTTCTTCTTCTTCTTCTTCTTCTTCTTCTTCTTCTTCTTCTTCTCCTTCTCCTCCTCCTCCTCCTCCTCCTCCTCCTCCTCCTCCTCCTCCTCCTCCTCCTCCTCCTCCTCTTTTTATTTACATCCAAGTTAGCTAGCTCATAGTCCTATAATGATTTCAGGAGTAGATTCCAGTGATTTATCCCCTATGTATAACACCCAGTGCTCATCCCAATAGGGGTCCTCCCTTATGCCCCTTACCCATTTAGCCCATCACTCTACCCACAACACCTCCAGAAATCCTCAGTTCTCTGTATTTAAGAGTCTCTTATTTTTTGTCCCCCTCCTTGTTTTTGTATTATTTTTGCTTCCTTTACCTTATATTGATCTGTTTCATATCTTAAATTCCTCCTATATAAGTGAAGTCACATGATATTTGTTTTTCCCTGACTGGCTAATTTCACTTAGCATAATGCCCTCTAGTTCCATCCATGTAGTTGCAAATGGCAAGATTTCATTCTTTTTGATTCCCAACTAATATTCCATTGTATACATATACCACATCTTCTTTATCCATTCATCCATCGAGGGACATTTGGGCTCTTTCCATACTATGGCTATTGTTGATAGTGCTGCTATAAACATTGGGGTGCATGTGCCCCTTGGAAACAGCACACCTGTATCCCTTGGATAAATACCTGGTAGTGCAATTGCTGGGTCCTAGGGTAGTTCTATTTTTAATTTTTGGAGGAACTTCCATACTGTTTTCCAGAGTGGCTGCACCAGTTTGCATTCCCCCAGCAATGCAAAAGAGATCCTCTTTCTCCACATCCTCGCCAACATCTGTTTTTGCCTGAGTTGTTAATTTTAGTCATTATGACTGGTGTGAGGTGGTATCTCGTTGTGGTTTTAATTTGTATTTCCCTGATGATGGGTGATGTTGAGCATTTTTTCACGTGTCTTTAGCCTTCTGGATGTCTTCTTTGGAGAAGTGTCTATTCATGTCTTTTGCCCATTTCTTCACTGGATTATTTGTTTTTTTGTGTGTTGTCTGATAAGTTCTTTATAGCTTTTGAATACTAACCTTTTATCTGATATGTCATTTGCAAATACCTTCTCCCATTCTGTTGGTTGCCTTTTAGTTTTGTTGATTGTTTCCTTTGCTGTGCAGCTTTTTATCCTGATGAGGTCCCAATAGTTCATTTTTGCAACGGAAACTTGCCTTCAGAGATGTGTTGACTAATAAGTTGTTGCAGCCAAGGTCAGAGGGTCTTTTGCCTGCTTTCCCCTTTAGGATTTTGATGGCTTCATGTCTTATGTTTAGGTCTTCCATCGATTTTGAGTTCCTTTTTGTGTATAGTGTAAGAAAATGGTCCAGGTTCATTTTTCTGCATGTTGCTGTCCAGGTTTCCCAGAACCATTTGCTGAAGAGACTGACTTTATACCATTGGATATTCTTTCCTGCTTTGTCAAAGATTAGTTGGCCATATGTTTTGGGGTCCGTTTCTGGGTTCTCTATTCAGTTCCATTGATCTGAGTGTCTGTTTTTGTGCCGGTACCATGCAGTCTTGATGATTACAGCTTTGAAATACAGCTTGAAATCTGGGAGTGTGATGACTCAAGTTTTGGTTTTCTATTTTAGGATTGCTGAGGCTATTCAGGGTCTTTTCTGATTCCATACAAGTTTTAGGATTGTTTGTTCTAGCTCTGTGAAGAATGCTGGTGTTATTGTGATAGGGATTGCATTAAATATGTAGATTGCTTTGGGTAGTAATGACATTTTAACAATATTTGTTCTTCCAATCCTTGAGCGTGGAGTATTTTTCCATTTTTTGCATCCTCTTAAATTTCTTTTATAAGTTTCTATAGGTCTCAGTGTATAAATTTTTCACCTCTTTGGTTAGGCTTATTCCTAGGTATTTTACGGTTTTTGGTGCAATTGTAAATGGGATCAGTTCCTTGATTTCTCTTTCTGTTGCTTCATTATTGGTGTATAGGAATGCAACTGATTTCTGTGCATTGATTTTATATCCTGCAACATTGCTGAATCCATGGGTCATTTCTAGCAATTTTTTGATGGATTCTTTTGGGATTTCCATATAGAATATTATTTGTCTGCAAAGAGTGAAAGTTTGACTTTCTCATTGATGATTTGGATGCCTTTTATTCCTTTGTGTTGTCTGATTGCTCAGGCTAGGACTTCCAATACTATGTTGAGTAACAGTGGCAAGAGTGGACATCCCTGTCATGTTCCTGACCTTAGGGGGAATGCTTTCAGTTTTTCCCCATTGAGGATGAGAGTAGCTGTGGGTCTTTCATATATGGCTTTTGTGATCTTGAGGTATGATCCTTCTATCCCTATGTTTTTGAGGGTTTTATCAAGAAAGGAATGGTCCAGGTTCATTTTTCTGCATGTTGCTGTCCAGGTTTCCCAGAACAATGTGTTGAAGAGACTGACTTTATTCCATTGGATATTCTTTCCTGCTTTGTCAAAGATTAGTTGGCCTTATGTTTTGAGGTCCGTTTCTGGGTTCTCTATTCTGTTCCATTGATCTGAGTGTCTGTTCCAGTTCTTTAAGGTGTAAGGTTAGGTTGTGTATCTGAAACCTTTCTTCATTCTTTAGGAAGGCCTGGATTGCTATGTACTTCCCTCTTATGAACGTGTTTACTGTGTCCCATAGGTTTGGGGCTGTGGTGTCATCATTTTCATTGGCTTCCATGTAATTTTTAATTTCCTCTTTAACTTCTTGGTTAACCCATTCATTCTTTAGTAGAATGTTAGTCTTTTATCAAATGCTTTCTCTGCATCTATTGAGAGGGTCATGTGGTTCTTGTCTTTTCTTTAATTGATGTGATGTATCACATTGATTGTTTTGCAGATATTGAACAAGCCCTGCATCCCGGGTATAAATCCCACTTGGTTGTGATGAATAATTCTTTTAATGTATTGTTGGATCTGGTTTGCTAGTATCTTGTTGAGGATTTTAGCATCCATGTTCATCAGGGAAATTGGTCTGTAGTTCTCCTTTTTAGAGAGGTCTTTTTCTGGTTTTGGAATCAAGGTAATGCTGGCTTCAGTGAATGAGTTTGGAAGTTTTCCTTCCATTTCAATTATTTGGAACAACTTCAAAAGAATAGGTGTTGACTTTCTTTAAATATCTGGTAGAATTCCCCTGGAAAGCCATCTGGCCCTGGACTCTTGTTTTTGGGAGATTTTTGATTACTAATCAATTTATTTACTTCTTATAGGTCTGTTCAAATTCTATTTCTTCTTGTTTCAGTTTTCGTAGTTTATATGTTTCCAGGACTTTGTCTATTTCTTCCAGACAGCCCATTTTATTGGTGTAAAACTGCTCATGATATTCTTTTATTTTTTGTTTTTTGGCTGTGTTGGTTGTGATCTTTCCTCTTTCATTCTTCATTTTATTTATTTGGTCTCTTTCCTTTTTCTTTCTGATCACACTGGCTAGAGGCTTATCAATTTTGCTAGTTCTTTAAAGAATCAGCTCCTGGCTTCATTGATCTGTTCTGTTTTTTTTGTTTTTTGTTTTTGTTTTTGTTTTCGATAGCATTGATTTCTGTTCTAATCTTTCTTATTTCATGTATTCTGCTGGTTTGGGGTTTTATTTGCTATTCTTTTTCCAGTTCTTTAAGGTGTAAGGTTAGGTTGTGTATCTGAGACCTTTCTTCATTCTTTAGGAAGGCCTGGATTGCTATGTACTTTCCTCTTATGAACGTGTTTACTGTGTCCCATAGGTTTGGGGGTGTGGTGTTATCATTTTCATTAGTTTCCATGTACTTTTTAATTTCCTCTTTAACTTCTTGGTTAGCCCATTCATTCTTTAGTAGGATGTTATTTAGTGTCCAAGTATTTGTTATCCTTCCAAATTTTTTTTGTGTTTGACTTCAAGTTTCATAGCATTATAGTCTGAAAATATGAATGGTATGGTCTCAATCTCTTTGTTCTTGTTGAGGACTGATTTGTGTCCTCACATGATCTATTCTGGAGAATGTTCCATGTGCACTTGAGAAGAATGTATATTCTGCTGCTTTATGATGAAATGTTCTGAATATATATGTTAAGTCCATTTGGTCTAGTGTGTCATTCAAAGCCATTGTTCCCTTATTGATTTTCTGTTTAGATAATCTATCCAATGTTGTAAGTGGGGTGTTGAAGTCCCCTACTATTATGATATTATCAATGAGTTTCTGTATGCTTGTGATTAATTGATTTATATATTTGGGTGTCTCACGTTTGGAGCATAAATGTTTACAATTGTTAGATCTTCTTGGTGTATAGATTCCATAATTATGATATAATGCCCTTCTTAATACTTTGTTACAGTCTTTATTTTAAAATCTTGATTGTCTATATAAGTATGGCTACTCTGGCTTTCTTTTGGTAACTGTTAGCAAGATAGATAATTGTCCATCCCCTTACTTTTAATCTGAAGGTGTCCTTAAGTCTACAATGGTTCTCTTGTAAACAGCATATGGATCTTGTTTTCTTTTTTTTTTTTTTTTCACTGTTCAGACTGTTTTTATTACATAGATACTCCCCTTCTGGCTCCAGTACCCTCTCCCTTATAATATTTGTATTTATTTTTTTTTTCAATATATGAAATTTATTGTCAAATTGGTTTCCATACAACACCCAGTGCTCATCCCAAAAGGTGCCCTCCTCAATACCCATCACCCACCCTCCCCTCCCTCCCACCCCCCCATCAACCCTCAGTTTGTTCTCAGTTTTTAACATTCTCCTATGCTTTGGCTCTCTCCCACTCTAACCTCTTTTTTTTTTTCCTTCCCCTCCCCCATGGGTTTCTGTTAAGTTTCTCAGGATCCACATAAGAGTGAAACCATATGGTATCTGTCTTTCTCTGTATGGCTTATTTCACTTAGCATCACACTCTCCAGTTCCATCCACATTGCTACGAAAGGCCATATTTCATTCTTTCTCATTGCCACGTGGTATTCCATTGTGTATATAAACCACAATTTCTTTATCCATTCATCAGTTGATGGACATTTAGGCTCTTTCCATAATTTGGCTATTGTTGAGAGTGCTGCTATAAACATTGGGGTACAGGTGCCCCTATGCATCAGTACTCCTGTATCCCTTGGGTAAATTCCTAGCAGTGCTATTGCTGGGTCATAGGGTAGGTCTATTAATTTTCTGAGGAACCTCCACACTGCTCTCCAGAGCGGTTGCACCAATTTGCATTCCCACCAACAGTGCAAGAGGGTTCCCGTTTCTCCACATCCTCTCCAGCATCTATAGTTTCCTGATTTGTTCATTTTGGCCACTCTGACTGGCGTGAGGTGATATCTGAGTGTGGTTTTGATTTGTATTTCCCTGATAAGGAGCGACGTTGAACATCTTTTCATGTGCCTGTTGGCCATCCGGATGTCTTCTTTAGAGAAGTGTCTATTCATGTTTTCTGCCCATTTCTTCACTGGGTTATTTGTTTGTCGGGTGTGGAGTTTGGTGAGCTCTTTATAGATTTTGGATACTAGCCCTTTGTCCGATATGTCATTTGCAAATATCTTTTCCCATTCCATTGGTTGCCTTTTAGTTTTGTTGGTTGTTTCCTTTGCTGTGCAGAAGCTTTTTATCTTCATAAGGTCCCAGTAGTTCACTTTTGCTTTTAATTCCCTTGCCTTTGGGGATGTGTCGAGTAAGAGATTGCTACGGCTGAGGTCAGAGAGGTCTTTTCCTGCTTTCTCCTCTAGGGTTTTGATGGTTTCCTGTCTCACATTCAGGTCCTTTATCCATTTTGAGTTTATTTTTGTGAATGGTGTGAGAAAGTGGTCTAGTTTCATCCTTCTGCATGTTGCTGTCCAGTTCTCCCAGCACCATTTGTTAAAGAGACTGTCTTTTTTCCATTGGATGTTCTTTCCTGCTTTGTCAAAGATGAGTTGGCCATATGTTTGTGGGTCTAGTTCTGGGGTTTCTATTCTATTCCATTGGTCTATGTGTCTGTTTTTGTGCCAATACCATGCTGTCTTGATGATGACAGCTTTGTAGTAGAGGCTAAAGTCTGGGATTGTGATGCCTCCTGCTTTGGTCTTCTTCTTCAAAATTACTTTGGCTATCCGGGGCCTTTTGTGGTTCCATATGAATTTTAGGATGGCTTGTTCTAGTTTCGAGAAGAATGCTGGTGCCATTTTGATTGGGATTGCATTGAATGTGTAGATAGCTTTGGGTAGTATTGACATTTTGACAATATTTATTCTTCCAATCCATGAGCAGGGAATGTCTTTCCATTTCTTTATATCTTCTTCAATTACCTTCATAAGCTTTCTATAGTTTTCAGCATACAGATCTTTTACATCTTTGGTTAGATTTATTCCTAGGTATTTTATGCTTCTTGGTGCAATTGTGAATGGGATCAATTTCTTTATTTGTCTTTCTGTTGCTTCATTGTTAGTGTATAAGAATGCAGCTGATTTCTGTACATTGATTTTGTATCCTGCAACTTTGCTGAATTCATGTATCAGTTCTAGCAGACTTTTGGTGGAGTCTGTCGGATTTTCCATGTATAGTATCATGTCATCTGCAAAAAGCGAAAGCTTGACTTCATCTTTGCCAATGTTGATGCCTTTGATTTCCTTTTGTTGTCTGATTGCTGATGCTAGAACTTCCAACACTATATTAAACAACAGCGGTGAGAATGGGCATCCCTGTCGTGTTCCTGATCTCAGGGAAAAAGCTCTCAGTTTTTTCCCTTTGAGGATGATGTTAGCTGTGGGCTTTTCATAAATGGCTTTTATGATCTTTAAGTATGTTCCTTCTATCCCGACTTTCTCAAGGGTTTTTATTAAGAAAGGGTGCTGGATTTTGTCAAAGGCCTTTTCTGCATCGATTGACAGGATCATATGGTTCTTCTCTTTTTTTTTTATTAATGTGATGTATCACGTTGATTGATTTGCGAATGTTGAACCAGCCCTGCATCCCAGGAATGAATCCCACTTGATCATGGTGAATAATTCTTTTTATATGCTGTTGAATTCGATTTGCTAGTATCTTATTGAGAATTTTTGCATCCATATTCATCAGGGATATTGGCCTGTAGTTCTCTTTTTTTACTGGGTCTCTGTCTGGTTTAGGAATCAAAGTAATACTGGCTTCATAGAATGAGTCTGGAAGTTTTCCTTCCCTTTCTATTTCTTGGAATAGCTTGAGAAGGATAGGTATTATCTCTGCTTTAAACGTCTGGTAGAACTCCCTGGGAAGCCATCTGGTCCTGGACTCTTATTTGTTGGGAGATTTTTGATAACCGATTCAATTTCTTCGCTGGTTATGGGTCTGTTCAAGCTTTCTATTTCCTCCTGATTGAGTTTTGGAAGCGTGTGGGTGTTCAGGAATTTGTCCATTTCTTCCAGGTTGTCCAATTTGTTGGCATATAATTTTTCATAGTATTCCCTGATAATTGTTTGTATCTCTGAGGTATTGGTTGTAATCATTCCATTTTCATTCATGATTTTATCTATTTGGGGCATCTCCCTTTTCTTTTTGAGAAGCCTGGCTAGAGGTTTGTCAATTTTGTTTATTTTTTCAAAAAACCAACTCTTGGTTTCGTTGATCTGCTCTACAGTTTTTTTTAGATTCGATATTGTTTATTTCTGCTCTGATCTTTATTATTTCTCTTCTTCTGCTGGGTTTAGGCTGCCTTTGCTGCTCTGCTTCTATTCCCTTTAGGTGTGCTGTTAGATTTTGTATTTGGGATTTTTCTTATTTCTTGAGATAGGCCTGGATTGCAATGTATTTTCCTCTCAGGACTGCCTTCACTGCGTCCCAAAGCGTTTGAATTGTTGTATTTTCATTTTCGTTTGTTGCCATATATTTTTTAATTTCTTCTCTAATTGCCTGGTTGACCCACTCATTCATTAGTAGGGTGTTCTTTAACCTCCATGCTTTTGGAGGTTTTCCAGACTTTTTCCTGTGGTTGATTTCAAGCTTCATAGCATTGTGGTCTGAAAGTATGCATGGTATAATTTCAATTCTTGTAAACTTATGAAGGGCTGTTTTGTGACCCAGTATATGATCTATCTTGGAGAATGTTCCATGTGCACTCGAGAAGAAAGTATATTCTGTTGCTTTGGGATGCAGAGTTCTAAATATATCTGTCAAGTCCATCTGATCCAATGTATCATTCAGGGCCTTTGTTTCTTTATTGACCGTGTGTCTAGATGATCTATCCATTTCTGTAGGTGGGGTGTTAAAGTCCCGTGCAATTACCACTTTCTTATCAATAAGGTTGCTTATGTTTGTAATTGTTTTATATATTTGGGGGCTCCGGTATTTGGCGCAAAGACCTTTATAATTGTTAGCTCTTCCTGATGGATAGACCCTGTAATTATTATATAATGCCCTTCTTCATCTCTTGTTACAGCCTTTAATTTAAAGTCTAGTTTGTCTGATATAAGTATGGCTACTCCAGCTTTCTTTTGGCTTCCAGTAGCATGATAAATAGTTCTCCATCCCCTCACTCTCAATCTAAAGGTGTCGTCAGGTCTAAAATGAGTCTCTTGTAGACAGCAAATAGATGGGTCTTGTTTTTTTATCCATTCTGATACCCTATGTCTTTTGGTTGGCGCATTTAATCCATTTACATTCAGTGTTATTATAGAAAGATACGGGTTTAGAGTCATTGTGATATCTGTGTGTTTTATGCTTGTAGTGATGTCTCTGGTACTTTGTCTCACAGGTTCCCCCTTAGGATCTCTTGTAGGGCTGGTTTAGTAGTGACGAATTCCTTCAGTTTTTGTTTGTTTGGGAAGACCTTTATCTCTCCTTCTACTCTAAATGACAGACTTGCTGGATAAAGGATTCTCGGCTACATATTTTTTCTGTTTAGCATACTGAAGATCTCATGCCAATTCTTTCCGGCCTGCCAAGTTTCAAAAGAGAGATCAGTCATGAGTCTTATAGGTCTCCCTTTATATGTGAGGGCACGTTTATCCCTTGCTGCTTTCAGAATTTTCTCTTTATCCTTGTATTTTGCCAGTTTCACTATGATATGTTGTGCAGAAGATCGATTCAAGTTACGTCTGAAGGGAGTTCTCTGTGCCTCTTGGATTTCAATGCCTTTTTCCTTCCCCAGTTCAGGGAAGTTCTCAGCCAGAATTTCTTCATTACCCCTTCAGCACCTTTCCCTCTCTCTTCCTCCTCTGGGATACCAATTATGCGTATATTATTTCTTTTTCGTGTGTCACTTAGTTCTCTAATTTTCCCCTCATACTCCTGGATTTTTTTATCTCTCTTTCTCTCAGCTTCCTCTTTTTCCATAACTTTATCTTCTAGTTCACCTATTCTCTCTTCTGCCTCTTCAATCCGGGCTGTCATCGTTTCCATTTTGTTTTGCATTTCGTCTAAAGCGCTTTTCAGCTCCTCGTGACTGTTCCTCAGTCCCTTGATCTCTGTAGCAAGAGATTCTCTGCTGTCCTCTATACTGTTTTCAAGCCCAGCGATTAATTTTATGACTATTATTCTAAATTCACTTTCTGTTATATTATTTAAATCCTTTTTGATCAGTTCATTAGCTGTTGTTATTTCCTGGAGATTCTTCTGAGGGGAATTCTTCCGTTTGGTCATTTTGGATAGTCCCTGGAGTGGTGAGGACCTGCAGGGCACTTCCCCTGTGCTGTGGTGTATAACTGGAGTTGGTGGGCGGGGCCGCAGTCAGACCTGATGTCTGCCCCCAGCCCACTGCTGGGGCCACAGTCAGACTGGTGTGTGCCTTCTCTTCCCCTCTCCTAGGGGCGGGATTCACTGTGGGGTGGTGTAGCCATCTGGGCTACTTGCACACTGCCAGGCTTGTGGTGCTGGGGATCTGGCGTATTAGCTGGGGTGGGTAGGCAAGGTGCACAGAGGCAGGAGGGGCAGGCTTAGCTCGCTTCTCCTTAGGTGATCCACTTCAAGAGAGGCCCTGTGGCAGCGGGAGGGAGTCAGATCTGCTGCCGGAGGTTTGGCTCCACAGAAGCACAGAGTTGGGTGTTTGCGCAGAGCGAGCAAGTTTCCTGGCAGGAACTGGTTCCCTTTGGGATTTTGGCTGGGGGATGGGCGAGGGAGATGGCGCTGGCGAGCACCTTTGTTCCCCACCAAGCTGAGCTCTGTCGTCCAGGGGCTCAGCAACTCTCCCTCCCTTTGTCCTCCAGCCTTCCCGCTTTCCAAGCAGAGCTGTTAACTTATGACCTCCCAGATGCTAAGTCGCGCTTGCTTTCAGAATACACTCCGTCCGGCCCCTCCGCTTTTGCCAGCCAGACTCGGGGGCTCTGCTTGGCCGGCGGGCCACCCTTCTGCCCCGCTCCCTCCCGCCAGTCTGTGCAGTGGGCACCGCCTTGCCGCCCTTCCTACCCTCTTCCGTGGGCCTCTCGTCTGTGCTTGGCTCTGGAGACTCCGTTCTGCTAATCCTCTGGCGGTTTTCTGGGTTATTTAGGCAGGTGTAGGTGGAATCTAAGTGATCAGCAGGACGCGCGGTGAGCCCAGCGTCCTCCTACGCCGCCATCTTCCGGCTTCCCCCTGGATCTTGTTTTCTTATCCATTCTATTACCCTGTGTCTTTTGGAGCATTTAGTTCACTGACATTTAGAAAGATGTGAATTTATTGCCATTCTATTCCCTGTAGAATTGGATTTCTGGTGATGTTCTCTGGTCGTTTCTGGTCTTTTTGCTTTTGGTCTTTTTTTTTTTTTTTTTTTTTGTCTTTTCTCCCTTCAGAGAGTCCCCCTTCAAATTTCTTGCAGGCCTGGTTTAGTGGTCACAGACTCCTTTAGTTTTTTTGTCTGGTAAACTTTTTATCTCTCTATTTTGAATGACAGCCTTGCTGGATAAAGAATTATTGGCTGCATATTTTTTCTGATTCAGCACATTGAATATATCCTGCCACTCCTTTCTGGCCTGCCAAGTTTCTGTGGATAGGTCTGCTGTGAATCTGATCTGTCTTCCCTTATAAGTTAAGGACTCTTTTCCCCTTGCTGATTATATGATTCTTTTCTTGCCTGAGTATTTTGTGAATTTGACTCTGATATGCCTTGTTGATGGTTTCTGTTGAATCTAGGGGGAGTTCTCTGTGCTTCCTGGATTGTGATGTCTGTGTTTTTCCCAGGTTAGGAAAGTTTTCTGCTATGATTTGCTCACATAAACCTTCTATCCCTTTTTCTGTCTCTTCATCTTCTGGGAATCCTATGATTCAGATGTTATTCCTTTTTAATGAGTCACTGAGTTCTTTAATTCTTATGTCATGCTCTTTTGCCTTTGTTTCCCTCTTTTATTCTGCTTCATTATTCTCCATAAGTTTGTCCTCTATATTGCTGATTTGCTGCTCTGCTTTATCCCTCCTTGCCGCCATGGCATCCATTTGAAATTTGCAGCTCAGTTATAGCATTTTTAATTTCATCCTGACTAGATTTTACTTCTTTTATCTCTGCAGATAGGGGTTCTATGCTTTTTTCAACCCCAGATAGTATTCTTATTATTGTGATTCTAATTTGTGGTTCAGTCATCTTGACTGTATCTGTTTGATTAATTCCCTGGCTGTCATTTCTTCCTGTTCTTTCATTTGGGGTGAATTCCTTCATTTTGTGATTTTGAAGGAAGAGAAAGTATTAATAAAATAAAAATAATAATTAAAAATAAGAAATTAAAAACAACACAAAAAATCAAATAAAGGATGCTAGCTCCTAGGTGTGTTTTTGTCTGGTTGTTGAAGAAGCTTGATAGAAAAGAGAAAGAAAAAAAGGTGGGGGGAGAAGATAGGAAAAGAAAAGAGAAGGAAAGGAAAGGAAAGAAAAAAGAGGAAGAAAAAGAAAAATGTGTGAAAATTAAAAAAAATGAATACAATAAAATAAAATAAGATGAATAAATAAAATAGGGTTTAAAAAATTACCATAAAGTAAAAATATAGTAGAAAAAATTAAAGTCTTTTTTATAAAAATTGAAAATGATAATGAATTTTTTCTTTCTGTATTCAAGAATAAAAAAAGAAAAAGAAAAAATTGGATTGATGGACCAGCAAAAAGAATGAAATATGATTGAAAGTACATCCAATTTCCCCTAGTAGTCAAACTATGAAGTACTTTATAGTCCTTATACTAAGCAGGTGAAGAGATATGTGTGTTCCAGTAGAGCATGGTGGCCCAGTTGGGAAGGTCTTGGTGTAGTGGCTCCATTCTCCAGTAGATGGTGCTACTTAGTTTACCGAGATGGATTGTTGTGGAATGTGTAGGCATGTGTGTGCATGTGTAGGAGGGGTGATAATGGCTTCACACAGCCACCCAGTCTCTAGTATCAGAACTCTGTGCTCTTGCCCACTGGCAATCAAGCGCCCCTCCTTTTTCTCCTGCTTCCATCTACTCCCTGCTTCTACACTGTTCATGACCAAGCCATCAGCCTGCCAGGCTGCACCTCCCTCCGGAGTTTTATCTTAGATGGGGCCGTGTTTCCAAACCCCTCATTTCTGAGTGCCCTGTAGCTTTGACCCACTCAAATCCTCTGGGGGAGCATCTCTCTGAGCAATGGCTGGGTGCCAGACTCCCCCCTGGAATGTTCATTTGGCTGTGCTGCTCTAGATGCACAGAGACTGTGGCCGGTGGAAGCCCACCCCAGAAAAATTTTGTGCAGTTGTGTAGCAGCTGTGGTTCAGGGATTATGTAAATCACAACCATCTGATGCCAGGCTTCAGTGAACCGTTAATGTCCTTGTTCCAACCCCAGCGAATGTGGCTGTTCTCCAGGGTCTGCTGAGACCTCTGCCTGGGGGAAGGCTGCTCGGCCCCTACCACATGTCCTCCCAGCAGGGAAACCACCTCTCCTTGTGTGTTCTAAGAACCCCTTGGATCTCACTGTCTGCTCCTGGGGATTCACC
This sequence comes from Acinonyx jubatus, assembly GCF_027475565.1. Taxonomy (NCBI): domain Eukaryota; kingdom Metazoa; phylum Chordata; class Mammalia; order Carnivora; family Felidae; genus Acinonyx; species Acinonyx jubatus. The sequence continues at coordinate 82,871,738 of NC_069383.1, forward strand.
CTTCCCACCAGTGGTCCACCAGGTATTGAGCTGCCAAGTTTCAGACTCTGAGCTCTCCTGTTCATAGCATCTTAGTGGAATTTAAACCTTCTCCTTTCTCCTTTATCCCTTTTTTGTTTAGTCCTTTGAAGTCCCTTTCTCCTTTTCCCTTTTTTGTTAAGTCTACTCTTTCTCTTTCTCTCTGGCTGCTTTTGGCGGGGGGTGGGGGTGGGGGGAGGGAGAGTGCTTTTCCTATACTTTCCCCCAGTCTCAGTCCTCTGTCAGTAAGCGAACCAGCTCCCTAAACTCTGTGGCTTCTCTCTCCTCCAGTTCACCTCTCTGTGCCAAGTACCTGCCAAGTTCTGTGGTTCAAGTTGTGCAGATTGTTGTGTTAATCCTCAAATTAGTTTTCTAGGTGTGCAAGATGGTTTGGTGGTATTCTAGCTGCATTTCAGGGCTGAGAGAGGCAAAAAAAAAAAATTCCATGCTGCTCTGCCTTCTTGGCCCCTCCCTCCTGAGCCCACCCATTTTTAACACTGCTGAATATTTTCTTCTTATTTTGCATGCTAAGTTACTCTAAACAAACAAAGTTGTTTGTTGTGTGTTGGGCTTTTTGTTTGGTTTTTGTTTTTGTTTTTATACTACAAGAACTCTAGTGTTGTGTAGGAAATGATCTTGATGCAATAGTTTCTTCTGAGTATACATCCAGGGGCAGTGCCACAGGTCTTAAAACAGAAAGTCTCAGAAAATCTTAGCTTATCCAATAACCTAATTTATCTATTTAAAAATACACAGTGAGAAGTTAGGAGAAAGTGAGTGAGTACGTTTACAAACTTAGGACAGAGTGGAAGTCCTACGATCCCTGAATCATATTGCCTGTCACTCATTTTGTTGCAACAGTTTTCCCTGTTGATGGTGAAGATAGTAAGACCAGAGCTGGGGTTTGAGCAAGGGGGTCCAAAGTACAGAGGATGCTTGGTATCAGAATCTTCCCTTGTTGTATTGGAGAGACACAGAGGAAAGTATGTCTAGCTACAGCTGTAGAGAACCAGTGACCTGATAGATAGCCAGGCCTTTGGTTTTTGTTTTTTTCTGCATGCTATTGGCAGGGGAAAATGGGATACTGCTATATCTCATATAAATGTATTACACATCTGTAGGGACTCATATGTGCCTTCCTATTTTGGCAATTTTGTACCTTTCTGTTTTGTACCTTCCTATTTTCACCAAATTCTCTAGTTTTTGTCTAACATGTCACACAAACTACTTCCTTCCTTAACACTTAGTTTCTCTCCCTATTATCTCTCTTATAACCAAAGATGAATATTCTTTTTTGTTAATTGAAGTATAATTGACATATACCATTACATTCGTTTTAGGATTACAACATATTTGTAAATACTGTACCGTAAAATAAGTCTAGTTCACTTCGGTCACTGACATAGTTACAAAACTTTTTTCTTAGATAAGAGTTTATAAATTTATATTCATATCAGCTTTAAAATATGAAGTACCATAACATTAACTCTAGTCACCATCCTGTACATTACATCCCTATGACTTAAGCATTTTATAACTGGAAGATTGTACCCTTCAACCTCCTTAAGCCATTTCAATAACACCCCCCATACACAACCCACCTCTGGCAATCAGCAATCTTTAAGATGCCTATCTGTGAGATGGGCATTCATTCATTCATTCATTCCACGTATAAATGAATCCTACATTGTTTGTCTTTCTCTGACTTACTTATTTCACTTAGCATAATGCCCTAAAGGTCTACCCAGGTCACAAATGCAAGATTTAATCTTTTATGTTTGAAAAATATTCTGTTATATGTGTATATATCTTCTTTGTTCATTCATCCATTGATGGACACTTAAGTTGTTTCTACATCTTGGCTATTGAAAGTAATGCTGCAGTAAACATAGGGGTTCAGATCTTTCTCATTAGTATTTTTATTTTCTTCAGAAAATATCCAGTAGTGGAATAGGATCATGTGGTAATTCTATTTTTAATTTTTTGAGGTAACTGCATACTATTTTTCATAGTGGCTGTACCAGTACCAACACAGTACAATAGTTCCCTTTTATACACATCTCTCCAACACTTATTATTTCTTGTCTTTTTGATTTTTGGGTTCTGACAAATGTGAGGTGGTATCTCACTGTGGTTTTGGTTTGCATTTCCCTGATGGTTACGGATGTTGAGCATCTTGTCATGTACTTGTTGGCCAGCTGTATGTCTTCTTTATCAAAATGTCTATCAGATCTTCTGTCCATTTTTAAATTGGATTCTTCATTTTGTTCATGTAGTTGTTGTGTTATTTATTTATTTCAAATTTGTATGTAAATTCTATTTAGGTAACATATACTGTAATATTGGTTTCTGGAGTAGAATTTAGTGATTCATCACTTACATAGAACACCCACTGTTCAACATAACAAGTGCCTTCTTTAATGCCCGCACCCATTTAGCTCATGGGTGGTGGTGTCCCCCCACCAACCCCCCCTTTAGCAACCCTCATTTTATTCTCTATAGTTAAGAGTCTCTTGGAGCACCTGGGTGGCTCAGTTGGTTAAGCATCTGACTCTCAATTTCAACTCATGATCTTGTGGTTCATGAGTTTGAGTTCCATGTCAGGCTCTGTGCTAACAAGGAGCCTGCTTGGGATTCTCTCTCTCCCTCTCTCTCTGCCCCTCTTCTGATTGCTCACTCTCTCTCAAAATAAATAAAGAAACATTAAAAAAACGAGTTTCTTATGGTTTGTCTCCATCCTTTTTCCCCCTTCCAATATGTTCATCTGTTTTGCTCATTAAATTCCATGTCTGATTGAAATCATATGGTATTTGTCTTTTTCTGAAGAGCTTATTTTGCTTAGTATAATATAATGTAGTTCAATCCATATCATTGCAAAAGGCAAAATTTCACTCTTTTTGATGGCCAAGTAATATTCCAGTGTGTGTGTGTGTGTGTGTGTGTGTGTGTGTGTGTGTGTGTATGTGTGTACACACATACATACATGTATACTACATCTTCTTTACCTGTTCATCAGTCAGTGGACTTTTGGGCTCTTTCCATAATCAGGCTACTATTCATAATGTTGCTATAAACATTGGGGTGCATGTGCCCCTTCAAATCTGTATTTTTGTATCCATTGGTAAATACCTAATACTGCAATTGCTGGACCATAAGGTAGTTCTATTTTTAACTTTTCAAGGAACCTCGATACTGTTTTCCAGAATGGCTGTACCAGTTTTCATTCTTACCAATAGTATAAGAGGGTTCCCCTTTCTCCACCCTGGCCAACTTCTATTCTTTCCTGTGTTGTTAATTTCAGCCATTCTGACATGTGTGAGGTGGTACCTCATCATGGGTTTGATTTGTATTTCCCTGATGATGAATGATGTTGAGGATAATTTCATGAGCGTGTTGGCCATCTGGATGTCTTCTTAGGGAAAAATGTCTATTCATGCCTTCTGCCCATTTCTTAACTGGATTATTTGGTTTTTTGGGGTGTTGAGCTTGATAAGTTCTTTATAGATTATTGGCACTAACTCTTTATCAGATATGTCATTTGCAAACGTCTTCTCCCATTCCATAGGCTGCCTTTTAGTTTTGTTGATTTTTTTCTTCACTGGGAAGAAGGTTTTTATCTTGATCAAGTCCCAATAGTTCCTTTTTGCTTTTGTTTCCCTTTCCTGTGGAGACTTGTGTAGTAAGAAGTTGCTGCAGCCAAGGTCAAAGAGGTTGGTGCCTGTGTTCTCCTCTAGAATTTTCATGGTTTCCTGCCTCATATTTAGGTGTTTTATCCATTTTGAATTTATTTTTGTGTGTGGTATAAGAAAGTAGTCCAGTTTCATTCTCCTGAATGATGCTGTTCAATTTTCCCAACACCATTTTTTGGAGAGACTATTTTTTCCATTGGATATTTTTTCCTGCTTTCTGGAAGATTAGTTGACCATATAGTTGGGGGTCCATTTCTGGGCTTTCTGTTCTCTTCCATTAATGTATGTGTCTGTTTTTGTGCCAGTACCATACTGTCTTGATGACTACAGCTTTGTAATATAGCTTGAAGTTTGGAATTGTGATGCCTCCAGTTTTGTTTTTATTTTTCAAGATTGCTTTGGATACTTGGGGTCTTTAGAGGTTCCATACACATTTTAGGATTGTTTGCTCTAGCTCTATCTGTTGGTATTTTGATAGGGATTGCATTAAATATGTAGATTACTTTGAATGGTATAGACATGTTCGCAATATTTGTTCTTCCAATCCATGAGCATGGAATGTTTTTCCATTTCTTTGTGTCATCTTCAGTTTCTTTCATAAGTGTCCTATAGTTTTCAGAGTACAGATCTTTTACCTCTTTGGTTAGTTTATTCCTAGGTATCTTATGGTATTTGGTGCAGTTGTAAATGGGATAGATTCCTTGATTTATCTTTCTGCTGCTTCATTATTGATGTAGAGAAATGTAAGAAATTTCTGTATGTTGATTTTATATCCTGCAACTTTGCTGAGTTTGTGTATCACTTTGAGCAATATTTTTGGTGAAGCTATTCAGGTTGTCTTTAAAAAATTTTTTTTAATGTTTATTTATTTTTTAGAGAGAGAAAGAAAGTGTGTGTGTGAGCAGAGGAGGGGCAGAGTGAGAGGGAGACAGAGGATCCTAAACAGGCTCTGTGCTGACATCAGAGATCCTGATGTGGGCTTGAACTCACAAACCACAAGATTGTGACATGAGCTAAAATCAGATGTTTAACTGATTGAGCCACCCAGATGCCCCATTTAGGTTTTCTATATACAGTATCATGTCATATGCAAATAGTGAAAGTTTGACTTCTTTTTCAATTTGGATGCCTTTTATTTCTTTATGTTGTCTGATGGCTGAGGCTAGAACTTCTAGTACTGTGTGTTACATAACAGTGGTGAAAAAATAAATAAATAAATAAATAAATAAATAAATAAATAAATAAATAAATAAATAACAGTGGTGAGAGTGAACATAGGTGTCTTGTTCCTGAATATAGAGGAAAAGCACTCAGTTTTTCCCCATTAAGGATATTAGCAGTGGGTCATCCCTATATGGCCTTTTTGATGTTGAGGTATGTTCCATCTATCCCTACTTTGTTGAGGGTTTTTATCAAAATGGATGCTCTATTTTGTCATATGCTTTTTCTGCATCTATTGAGAGGATCATATGCTTCTTACCCTTTTTGTATTAATGTGGTATATCACCTTGATTGATTTGTGAATGCTGAACCAGCCCTGTAGCCCAGGAATAAATCCCACTTGATCATGGTGAATAATTCTTTTAATGTTCTGTTGGATTCTATTTGTTAGGATCTTGTTGAGAATTTTTGCATCCATGTGAATTAGGGATATTGGCCTAATTCTCCTTTTTAGTGAGGTCTTTGGTTTTGGAATCAAGATAATGCTGGCCTTGTAGAATGAGTTTGTAAGTTTTCCTTTCATTTCTATTTGTTGGAACAGTTTGAGAATAGTAGGTATTAACTCTTCTTTAAATGTCTGGTAGAATTCCCCTGAGAAGTGCTTTGTTTGTTTGTTTGTTTGTTTGTTTTTTGCTTGATTTGTATGAGTTCTTTATATATTTGGATATTAATCCCTTATCAGATAAATGATTTGCAAATATTTTCTCCCTTTCTATAGGTTGCCTTTTGATGGTTTTCTTTGCTGTGCAGAAGGTTTTTAGTTTGATGTAGTTGACTTATTTTTGCTTTTGTTGCCTTTATTGTTGATTTCAGATCCAAAAAAATCATTGTCAAGACTTATGTCATGGAGCTTTTTGTCTATGTTTTCATCTAAGAGTTTTATGGTTTCAGGTCTTACATTCAAATATTTAACCCATTTTGAGTTAATTTTCATGCATGTTTTAAGAAAGCAGTTCAGTCTCATTCTTTTGCATGTGGTTATATATTTTTCTCAACACAGTCTCTCTTATAAAGAGACTATTCTTTCCTTTTGATCTCTATGTTTGTTGTTATGCCAATACCATGCTGTTTTGGTTACTGTATCTTTGTAATATAGATTGATATCAGGAAGTATGATGCCTTCAGCTTTGTTTTTATTTCTCAGTATTGCTTTGGCTATTCTCTGGTTCCACACAAATGTTAAGATTATTTATTCTATTTCTGTGAAAAATGCCATTGGAATTTTGATAGGTATTTCATTGAATCTATGGACTGCTTTAGGTACTATGAACATTTTAACAATATTCTCCTAATCCGTGAGCATGGAGTATCTTTCCCTTTGTGTTTCCTTCAATTTCTTTCATTAATGTCAGATAGTTTTTACTGTACAGATAGATCTTGCACCTCCTTGTTTAAATTTATTCCTAGGTATTTTACTTCTGTTGATGCAATTGTAAATAGGATTGTCTTCTTAATTTCTCTTTATGATAGTGAATGTTTTACTTCTTGCTTCTAATTTGGATGCCTTTTATTTCTTTTTCTTGCCTAATTTTGTGGCCTGGACTTCCAATACTATGTTGAATAAAATAGATGAGAGGGGACATTCTTGTATTGCTCTTGATCTTAGAGGAAACTGTTGAGTATAATGTTAGCTGTGCTGTTATCACATATAGCCTTTGTTATGTTGAGATATGTTCCCTTTGTGTCCACTTTGTTGAGAGTTTTAATCACTAATCGATGTTGCATTTTGTTGCGTCTGTTGAAATGATCATATGATTATTATTCTTCATTTTGTTAATGTACTATGGCATATCATATTGCTTGATTTGCAGATGTTGAATCATTCTTGAATTATTTAAATAAATCCCACTTGTTCATGATGTATGATTCTTTTAATGTATTTTTGAATTTGGTTTGTTGAGGATTTTTGAATTTATGTTCATCAGACATTTGGGCCTCTATTTTGTTTTCTTGTGGCATCCTTGTCTCGTTTTGGTATGAAGATAATTCTGGCTTTGTAAAATGAGGTTGGAAGTGTCCTTACTTCTTCTATTTTTTGGAAGAGTTTGAGAAGGATTAGTAATAATTCTTGAAATGTTTGGTAGAATTTACCAGTGAAGCTGTCTTGTTCTGGAATTTTGTTGGGAGGTTTTTGATTGCTGATTTACTCTTCTTACTAGTAACCAGTCTTTTTACACTTTGTATATCATCATGATTCAGTCTTGGTAGGTAGTATAGTACTAGGAATTCATCAATTTCTTCTAGGTTTGTCCAATTTGTTGACATATAATTGTTAATAATAGTCTCATGATCCTATGTATTTCTGTGGTATCCACTGTAAATGTTGTCTGTCATTCTCATTTTGAGTTCTCTCTTTTTGTAATTGGTTCATCTAGCTAAAAGTTTGTTAGTTTTTCTCTTTTCAGAGTACCAGTCCTTCCTATCATTGATTGTTTCTATTTTATTTTTTTTCTTATTTCATTTATTTATGCTCTGGTCTTTGTTATTTGCTTTCTTCTGCTAATTTTTGGCTTTATGTATTCTTTTTTTAGTTAAGATGTAATTAGGTTTATATTTGAGATATTTGTCTCTTGATGTAGACATTGGTATGAACTTCCCTTCTAGAACTGCTCTAATTGCATCCCATACATTTGTGTTTGTTTTATTTCCATTTTCATTTGTTTCAAGGAAAATTTTTAAAAAGTTTCTTTTGATGTCTTTGAGCCATTGGTTGTTCAGTAGTATGTTGTTTAATTTCCACATGTTTGTAAGTTTTCTGGTTTTCTTCTTAAAATTGATTTCTGGTTTTATACCACTGTGGTCAGAAAAGATATTGATATGATTTCTAAGTTTAAAATTTATTTACACTTGTTTTGTGGCCTAACATATGTCTATCCTGGAGACTATTCCATGTGCATTTGAGAAGAATATGTGTTGTATTTCTTTTGGATGGAATGTTCTGTATATAAAAATTAAGTTCCATCTGGTCTAAGGCCAATGTTTCTGTCTGGATGACCTATTCAGGTAAATGGAGTATGAAAGTCCGCTACTTTATTATATTGGTGTCTATTTTTCTTTTTAGGTCTGTTAAAGTTTGTTTTCCTTTTTTATATGTTCCTATATTGGGTGTATAAATATCTGTAAATGTTATATCCTTTTGGTGGATTGACCCCTTTATTATATGATGTTCTTCTTTGATGTTTATTATAGTCTTCATCTTAAATCTATTTTGTCTGTCTAGGGGTGCCTAGATGGCTCGGTTGGTTAAGCTTCTGACTTCAGCTCAGGTCATGATCTCACAGTTCATGGGTTTAAGCCCTGCATTGGGCTGTGTGCTGACAGCTCCAAGTCTGGAGCCTGCTTCAGATTCTGTCTCCCTCTGTCTCTGCCCCTCCCCCGCTCGTGCACGTGCTCGCTCTCTCTCTCTCTCTCAAAAATGAATAAACATTAAAAAAATTAAAAATAAAATCTTTTTGTCTGCTATAACTACTTCAACTTTCTTTTGGTTTCCATTTGCATGATATATCATTTTCCATCCCTTCATTTTTAGTCTCTGTGTGTCCTTATATCTGAAGTGAATTTTTTTGTAGGTAGCCTGTATCTTGGTCTTGTTTTTATTTTTTAAATCCACTCAGCCACTCTGTCTCATGGTTCTAAAATTTAGTCCATTTACATTTGAAGTATTTATTGATAGGTATGTACTCTTTGCCATTCTGTTCATTGTTTTCTGGCTATTTTATAGTTCTTCTCTGTACCTTTCTTCTCTTGCTCTCTTCTGTTGTAAATTGATGACTTTCAGAATGGTATGTTTAGATTTCTTACTCTTTATTTTATGAGTATCTACTAGAGGTTTTTGCTTTGTAGTTATCATGATACTTACATATAAATACTTCTATTTATAACAGCTTAAGTTGATAAGAACTTAAGTTTGAATGCATTTTTAAAGCTCCATATTTTTATGTTTATTTGGCATCACGTTTTACCTCTTTTTATCTTGTGTGCCCTTTAGTTATTATAGTTTTACTTTTGACTTTTAGTGTTTATACTAGCTTTAATAGTGAATAACCAATTACCTTTACCATCCATACATGTATCTGTGTGGTTTATACTTTTATAAGTTTTCTTGTTACTAATTAGCACCCTTTCTTTTCATCTTAAATTCCCTCTCAGATTTTTTATAAAGCCACTTTAGTAGCGATGAACTCCTTTCGCTTTTGTTTGTCTGGAAAATTCTGTACCTCGTCTGAATGATAACTTTGATTTTGGGTAGAATATTCTTGGTTGGGATTTTTTTTCTTTGAGCATTTTGAATATATTGTGCCATTTCTTTTTGGTCTGCAAACTTTCTGCTGAGAATTCTGATAACTTTATGGGGGGAGGGGACAGTTCCCTTATACATAACAAGTAGTTTTTATTTTGTGCGTTTAAGTTTCTCTCCTTGTCTTAAACTTTTAACATTTAATTGTAATGTACCTTAGTGAGAATTTCCTTGAGTTCATCTTATTTGGAACTTTATGGGCTTCCTGGCTCTGGATGGCTATTCTTCCCTAGGTTAGGTACAGTTTTAAATATATATATATATATATTTATATATATATATATAATCTTAAATTTATTTATTTTTGAGAGAGATGGAGTGAACAGGGGAGAGGTAGAGAAAGAGAGAGAAAATCCCAAGCAGGCTCTGCTCTGTCAGCGCACAGCTCAACATAGGGCTTGATCCCACAAACAATGAGATCATCACCTGAGCTGAAATAGAGAGTCAGATGCTCAACCAACTGAGCCACCCAGGTGCCCCTAAGCCTATATTTCTTTAAATAATTGTTTTCTGTACCTTCTCTTTCTCCTTTCCTCTGGGCCCCCTCTAATGCAAATATTAGCCTCCTTGATATTGTCCCTTAAGTCCTTTAAGGTATCTTCCCTTGTTTTAATTTTTGTTTTTCCTTTTGCAGTTCTGATTAGGGTGAGTTCCTCTGCCCTGTCTTGGAGTTCATTGATCCTTTTTTCTACTCCATCTTATCTTCTAGTCTTCTGTTGAACCCTTCTCATGTACTTTCAGTACACTTACTTACTCTTTACTTTTGTAACTTCTGTTTGATACTTTTATCTTCTCTTTGTTGAAGTTCACTCTGTTCATCCATTTTTTGGGTTTTTTGAGCATCTTTATGACAGTGTCTTTGACCTCTTTATCAGGTAAATTACTTATCTCCATTTTATTAAGGAATTTTTCCTGAAGTTGTATTTTTTAAAATTTGGAACATATTCTTTTGTTTCTTCATTTTGCTTGACTTTCTGTGAAGTTTCTATGCATTAGATGAAATAGCCACCTCTCTGATTTGAAGGAGTATCTTCCTGTAGATGACCCTTATTGTTCAACCCTGCCCCTAACTTTTGGTCATCTCTTAAATCTTTGTGATTTTCCAAGGAGCCTATTTTATTTTTTAATGACTCCCAGTAGATGAAGGTGTGCCAAGACATGTCAGTGTCAAAAAGGGGAGGATCTCAGTAGGCATCTGTATTCAGGCAGACTGGACCCAGACCCTCAGGCAGCAGCAGCTTTTAAGGTCTGGAAATATATACAGTCTTGTGGAACTGCAAATGTATACCCTGCTGGCCCTGAAGCCAAGTACTCTAGGTATCAACTGGGCAGCAGCCAAAAAAAAATCTCCAGATGGATTTTAACATAGCACTAGTGGGCCTGCTACTCTCCAGGGAGAGAAGCTGGTGGGTGCTATCTTTGTGTCCTCTGCCTTGCTCTAGTCAATAGGCATCAATTTCAACCTCCTTGCCATGCCTCTGAGTGCCAGTAGCTCCCAGAGGGGAGCTTTTACACAAATCTAGTGCCCTGATTTCTGCAGCGCTGCCCAGGAAACACCCTTTGATTACCTGGTCTGGTGTCTGGGGCAGTTTATGTGCCTAGATTCCATAGGCCTGCAACAATCAGGAGACATTTGTTGACAGATTACCACTCCCAGAGCATTGGACAGACAACAGGCTGACACGTAGCCCAGTTTATCTGAGAAAGAGCTCAATTTGCTTGTCCAGGAGCTCTGGCCTGAGGGACAAGCTTTAGGTTTGGTGCATATCTAGGAGCCTATGGAGGTGTTCTCAAGGAGCACACCAATGAAGGTCAACTTTGAGTCCTCTCTGTCTTTCCTTTAATTACAAATAATATTGTTGTGTAGCTCAGACATTGACAATGGGTTAAAAGATTGATTATTGCATTTGCACATATCAAACACAAACATCCAGTACTTTCACAGTGGATATTCAGGGATAACCGATTTGTCTGTAGCTTCATTTTTTTTCTCCCTAAATGATATCCCCTTTAACTTTTTGTTCCTGAGATAAAAGCTATAGAGATTTTATTTCTTCATGCACTTGTCTGCAACAATAAGCATTAACACATTTTTAGATGTTGTAGGTTGTCTAACTTAACACTTTTGCAGATGCTGTAGATTTTCAAATTTAGGGTATGAACAACCATGCTTTGTGTGGTGGTGAGGAAAGATAGTTTGGAATGAAAATGTGTAATTATAAGTATTAGAACACACATGCATTTAAACAATACTAAAGACCCAGAAGTGAAAATATTTTCCTGATACCTAAATGTGGTGAGAGGATATTCTTTATGAAGATTTTAAAGTCTGAATCATTGATTGGATATCCAGATCTTGTGTGAGGTGGCTACGTATGTTTTTCATCCAATTCTTTAGTCCTACTTTGTTCAAGAATTAATTTCCTTCCTATATCTCTTAGATCAACATGTCCACTTTTACATATAAGATGTCCAGAATCTAATCTTACATGTCACTAGCTTACAGGGATACCTTCCACCCCCCCCCTTCAATTAAATGTAAAGGCACTAAATCAGTACACTTTTGAGATTTTCTAATGATCCCTCTAAACTGGCAGTGTCTTTGGATTTTCAGTATTTGCCCTGGAAGGTAAAGTGAGGAAAACAAGTTACTTTTAATCAATGTTCATATCCAAACCAGTTACTACTACTTTGTCCTATAAACCACTGTGTATAAAACACAAGACAATGTGGTACATCTTCCCTTTCTGTGAGGAACTTTTTAGGAGGACTAGTTCTCTCCAATAAGTGAACCCTTGCTGAAGAAAGCAGGATTACTTACCAGTATGTCTCCTCATAGAAAGGAAAAATCCTTCAGTTTAGAGCTCAAGTCCTGCTTCTGCAGAGGATGAAACAAAATATCATTTTTTTGTTTGTTTGTTTTTCCTCCTATTTGCTTAAAAATTTAGCCTAGGAGAAAGTTGTCATGATTGAATTCAGAAAGCATATGCCAGAAGGAAATAGAGATTCAGATGGAATATTAGGGTAAATGCTTTGTGTCACAAGAACCATGAAAAACACAGGAATTTAAGGAAGAACATATTTTAATGTTTGAGACCAGTCTTTCCGAGGTGACAAGGGAAATAAGAACTATTACAACAAATAACTATTAACACAATTCAATCCTTGATAATCTTTCGTATGATAATTCCCTTATAGTCATTTACATCTCTTAATGCTAGCACAGGATTCTGAAGTTGCCAAGCATAAGTTGCATGTAACTGAGCAGAAAGATCACAATCTCCCCGTATTGCTAGAAGAGCTTCAGGATGTGGAAGATGACAAAGTTCTTAACCATGAAGAGCCAAAATGTGCTAAAAATAATGTCCATTTGCATAATTAGTGATAAAATATAAGCCCATTTGCTATAAAGTAAGAAAATGGTTACAATGCCTGCTGTTGCTGTACAAAGGATTCCACAGAGAAAGAAACTTAAGTAATATATAATGAATGGCTCTTAAGGCCATTTACTTTCCATTCTTAAATGTCTTTCACAATTGGTGGCGCTCATGAAATGTGATGTACTGACAGTCCTGGAGTCAGTCTATTGCAACGAATAGGGACGCTGATGTTTTCCCTTGATAAAGACAAGCGTTCAGGGTCCAACATTTGTTGAGAATGTGCACTGTGCTGAATTTGCCACCAGGGAACCAGTTGGTGAATCAGTACCAAATAAAAACAATTGGTTCATGCTTGAGCCAGGTCCATAGAAACTGAAATCAATTTGTGAACATGAAGAATTTTAAAAGGCTCCGGTTTTGTGTTCAAAGTATAAATTTTTAATAATATCTTAAAATCAGTTAGAAATATGCTGCTGCTTAGTGCAAAAATAATGCCACCATTTCTTCAACTAGAAGGTGTGTTTCGTAAAAATAAAGCATATTTAATCTTCATTTTGTAGGTCAACAGTAACAATGGTCCTGATGTAGCTGGTACATAAAGGTCGAAACTCATTTACTGCCTGGAAAATAGAAGAAATGTTCTTAATCAGAAAGCAGTGGGAAAATCCCTTATGGATTTTAATCTCGGGGTGCCTGGGTGGCTCAGTTGGTTAAGCCTCCAACTCTTGATTTAGGCTCAGGTCATCAACTCACAGCTGGTGAGATGAAGCCCTGCATCTGGCTCTGTGCTGTCAACACAGAGATCCTCTCTCTGCCTCTCCCCCACTCATGCTCAGGCTCTCTCTAAATAAATACATATTAAAAAAAATAATTTCAATCTCCCATAACCTGCCCTAGACAATAATGTATTAATTACTTGTGACTTTTTGTTATAATTAGCTAGAAATAATCAAGAAACAAAATGTCACTGGGGCACCTGGGTGACTCAGTTAAGCCTCTGACTTAGATCACGATCTCACAGGTTTGGGGTTTGAGCCCTGCATGGGGCTCTCTGCTGTCAGCAAAGAGTCTGCTTTGGATCCTCTGTCTTCTCTCTCCCTCTGCCCCTTGCCTGCTCACACTTTCTCTCCCAAAAATAAACATTAAAAAAAATAAAAAAAAATTAAAAGGAGTTTGCACTAAAGCTACATTCGTACTTTCAAAGGTGATAATTTCATTTTTTTATTCCATTCCTCCCAGAACTTAAGATGCATTGTAGTAATCTGCTTGATGCAATGAGTAATCTGCTCATAGGCCTTATTTACTCATTCAGTCTTTGTGTTTTAATTTACATTAGATATCTCAAAACTTGGAGGATATATTGAAAATGGTAGTTGGGTAGACAAATCTAAAAATGTTTGTAGGCTAATTTTATAACCCCTCTTTGGTAAAATGAATACAGGTAATAATTTTTGGTGTATACTTACTTATTTTACTTTCTTTGATCTGCACGCACAGTATGAAATCATAAAAGCCACAAACATCACCACGCCAACACTAAGTAAGGTAATTTCTACCAGGCCAAGAAGGTTGATTTTTCCAGTCACTCTTTTTCTAAACATTTCTGCCTTCTCATCACCAATGGTACCAGTCTGTAATAAAGTTAATGATTAACATGATTTCAATAGATGAGCAAAGCAAAAGACTTAAAACCTTCCACTTACATATCACTCTTTCCTCCAAATGCTTGCATAGGTGTTAGTCATCTGTATGTTTAAGATAAACTAGGATAATTCACTTTGCATGTCAAAGGTGGCAATAAATGCCAAGGTAGAATACTTAGTGAAATATAATCCTTCCCCCACTTTGCACATGTTATATAGCACTATTGAACATGATAGGCTTCACTGATCTTCAGAATGACCTTATAACATCCTTTCCAAAAGATGCTCCCTTTAAGTGGCAAGGTTTCAATAGTTTCAATCGCTCTGAAGTTTTATGTACTGCATTCCCCAATTCTGGGGCTAATTGATATCATGGTTTACACTAAAATTATGTCATCAGGGAATAGGATAGACTGCATACACCTATTCTAACCTGGCCTTTATAAGTTTGGTTGACTTTTATTACCAGTATAATATTCACTGAGTCTTGAGTTATTTGGAGTTACATGTATGTATGACTCTTTCTTAAAATAAGCACTATGCCAAGAAAAAGTGCCTAAAGATGCATTTTGAAAATAATCTAAAATGATAGAAATTGCTTTGATTTTCTAAAAGAAAAATACTGAAAACTGATACAACTATGTGATTGGGTTTTCTCAAATATATATATATTCATCTATATGGGCAATGAAAACATATACAACTTCAAAAACTATACATATATATTTAATTTTGAAACACCAATGAAGTTTACTGTTTTTAATGACTGAGAGATAAAAATACTAACCTCATTAAGCCAAAGAATAGGCACAATATAGTTCCGCTTAAGACCCTTTAATGCCCTGTAATATACATTAAAAGTAATTATGAAAATATATACTAATATATTACACATACACAACAGAAATTTCAACAAGTACTAGTGTAATATATGTTCAGAAATTAGTTGCTTTTGCAACTTGGTTAAGTTCCTTGATTTCTGTTCCCTGTAACAAGTCATTTGAATGTTAATATAGCTGTTCCTCAGACATTTTCCATGCTTACAAATCTGTTTAATACAGATATATAATTAGATTAACTTTTTCTAAGCACAGATTTTCCCTTTCAACAAATTCTACCCAGCAAGGTAAAATATGAATTCTGGAAACTATGGTCATAGAAGTATCTGGACAGCTAGCAAAATGAGAGATACCACCAAATACTTAAATTAAAACATATCAAAATATGTGTAAATATCATTTCTATAAACACTAGGCATAATTATAAATTTAAAAAATTATCATAAGCATTTAATAATTATTTAATGACATTAAGCAAAGAGAAGTTGAAATTTTATATTCTTTCCACTTCTTATAAGAATGTGAGTTAGTCTATGAAAAGAAAATACTACAAAAATCATGCAGTGATAACCTCACTTAAGAGACTTACTCAATTTTCTTTGCTGGTTTGACCAATATGTTGATTTGCAGCCGTTTTGCAAATCGTAAAGTGAATCCAGTTATCTAAAAAGAGAACAAACTAATTACCAACTTTAAACAAAAAGTTGCAATATCCAAACTTACTTTTATTATTATGTAAAATTTAATATGACACTACTACTTGAAACTTGTGAAATTAATTGGAGATATTAAATTATTACATATCTATAATTACATGTGTATATGCAGGCATATATATGTATGTGGGTATGTGCACACATAATGACTTTGTGCAACAAAATGTCAGGTCTTTAGTTAGATATGTGATATTTAACCAAATAGCTATCTATAATTACATGTGTATATGCAGGTATTGCATACACAATTTCTTTGCCCAACCAAATGTCAAGGTTTTAGTTAGATTCGTGATAGTTACCTAACATGGTTTTGGTAATCAGCAATATGGAAACACAGAGCTCATATAATTAGATTCTTAAACTACACAAGGCCAGATATATATTCAGTAAAAATCCATGTATCCTCGGTGTAATTATACTAGTTGTATCATTATTTAAAGTGACACATGACTATTAAAATTTTGACATTTCATTTGACTTTTGAAGAGGAAAATATCAAAATCATTTAAAACTTTAAACTGTTGAGTTACAGGAATTTTTATTGATTTTTCTTGACCCTAAGTGAAATAGATCTTGCCCTGAATTCACATAATACCCATAAAATATCTTTTAATTCCTCATAATACACAGTATCTCTTCATATAAGCAGTATTTACAGTTATAAATTACTGTTTGATGATTATTTTATACATCTCAAATTGTTTCAAGCCAATTAGAATCATTCCCATCATTGGTATTCCTGACCTATGAACCATTAGATAGGCATATGAATTTCCATATGCTGAGAAACTGAAGTTTAATTACCTTGACATTTCATAAGCAACAATAGAAAGAAATCAATGTCATTTTGACTGAAATAATAGTAATATATCAAGATTTTGATTCAGTAACTGCAATTAACAAGGAGAGAATTTACTTTTTCTTTCAATTTAATGAAATCAGATCAATAATATGTTTGCTTACAGGTTCAACATCTAAGTATGTGCTATGTTCGTCTTCATTTGGATTTAAGCCTTCAATGGGTTCTGCAATATCAGGACTTGCATGTAGAAAATGAGGAAGTGAAATATACACAGGTTTTCCTGAAAACATGTTAAGAGATATTGGAGATAAATAATTTTTCTCATTTCGCATACCACCCAAAAAATATTTCCTTAAAAATAAAACTTAAACTTTTTTTAATGTTTATTCATTTTTGAAAGAGAGAGAGGGGCAGAGAGAGAGAGAGGAAGACACAGAATCAGAAGCAGGCTCCCGGCTCTGAGCTGTCCGCACAGGGCCCGACACAGGGCTCAAGCTCAGAAACCGCGAGATCATGACCTGAAATTAAGTCGGATGCTTAACCAATTGAGCCACTCAGGCAGCCCAAATATAAAAATTTTAAAATAAAAGAATGCATAACTAGGCTTGAACAATGATTGGGGAGTGAGGGTGGGGGAGAATTATATTATCTGATCACTATTGTACAAAAAGAAAATAAAAATTTATGCATCATCCTATTAAACAGTAAGTTAATGCCTGCTGTTCTTCCTTAGATGTCAATTTTCAATATGTAAAGATGAGCTGCTGAGCATAAAATTTCAATCATGTTCTTGTTTCAGGCAGTAATAAGTCTGTGAACTGAGAATTAATTTAAGAGGTCTTCTTTTTTGCCTTCACATTGACTCCAATATGAAGGTGAGCTAAATAAGATTCCAAGTTTTGTTTTTAAGTCAATTCTTCTTTCAGAGACATATTGAAAACATATTTTTATTTACCAATTTCTAGGGAAGAAAAATCTAGAAATATGGCAGATGGACAAGTTGGGATGTTCAAAGTACTCTAGGAATTATTCTTGTTTTACCATCTATTTGAAAGGAGCCCAGGAAACCAACAAAATGAAAAGTGTAACTGTGGAATGGATACAAGCCACATATTCAGTAAGTAGTTGATATAAAAAACATATAATGAATTCATAGAACTCAAAAAAAAAAAACACCAGATAACAAAAAATGGGCTAAGGACCTAAATAGACATTGTCCAAAGTAGAAGGGAAATATCGGTATGGTTTTACCTAATAATAACTAAATTTCACAACACTGGAACACAACTGGGACCTCAAAAACAAAACAAAAATCAAAGCAAAATTATTCTATTACCACGCTTCCTTAACTGTCTTCTTGCTTTCTCGCTTTAATTTTAAATTTTGGTTGAAAGGGATCTTGGGTAAAAGTTGCATTTTTTTAAAAATGTTTATTTATTTATTTTGAGAGAGAGTGTGCGCACAAGCAAGTGGTGAAGGGGCACAGACAGAGAGGGAGACAGAGAATCCCAAGCAGACTTTGTCAGCACATAGCCCCACGAGGAGATCATCTCACAAACCTCAAGATCATGACCTTAGCCGAAATCAAGAGTCAGGTACTTAACTGACTGAGCCACCCAGGTGCCTCAAGGTTGCATTTTATTTTGTGTATTTTTTTCAGTGTTTATTAAAGTTCTAGTTATTTAACATATAGTGTAAAACTGGTTTCAGGAGTAGAATTTAGTGATTCATCACTTATATATAACATCCAGTGCTCATCAAAGTGCCCTCCTGAATACCCATCACCTATTTAACTCATCCGCCATCCACTTCCCCTCCAGCAACCCTCAGTTTATTCTCTGTACATAAGAGTCTTTTTGGTTTGCCTCCCTTTCTTTTCTTATCCCTTCCCATATGTTCATGTTTTGTTTCTTAAATTCCACATATGAGTGGAATGATATGGTATTTGTCTTTCCCTGATGAACTTATTTTGCTCTGCACAATACCCTCTAGCTCCATCCATAGCACTGCAAATGGCAAGATTTTACTCTTTCTGAAGGCCAACTAATATTCCATTGTATATATGTGTGTGTAAATGTCCATCTAATGATGAATGGATAAAGAAGTTGTGGTATGTGATATATCTTTATCCATTCATCAGTCAATGGATATTTGGGCTCTTTGCATAGTTTGACTATTGTTGATAATGATGCTATACACACTGGGGTGCATGTGCCCCTTCAAATTTGTATTTTTGTATCCTTTGGGTAAATACCTAGTAGTGCAATTTCTGGGCAATGGGGTAGTTCTATTTTTAACTTTTTTAAAAAAAGTTTTTTAATGTTTGTTTATTTTTGAGAGAGAGAGAGAGTGAGTGAGTGAGAGAGGAGAGCATGCATGAGCAGGGGAGGGGCAGAGAGAGGGGGAGACACAGAATTCAAAGCAGGCTCCGGGCTCTAGGCTGTTGGCACAGAGCCCGATGCGGGGCTCGAAACTCACGAACCATGAGATCATAATCTGAGTCAAAGTTGGATGCTTAACCAACTGAGTTACCCAAGGCGCCCCTATTTTTAACTTTTTGAAGAACCTCCAGTCTGTTTTCCAGAGTGGCTGCACCAGTTTGTGTTCCCACCAACAGTGTAAGAGGGTTTCCCTTTCTCTGCATCCTCACCGACATCTGTTTCCTGTGTTGCTAATTTAGTCATTCTGATGAGTGTGAAGTGGTATCTCATGGTTTTGATTTGTATTTCCCTGATGATGCTCACTCATCATCAAGGCTTCAAATTATATCATGGACTGTGACACTGAGAACACTTACCTTCTTTGCATCTGCCAATGTCTAATACACCATATGATGTACAATTATTGGAGATAACGGTTTCTGTGCAGAAACAATGGTTATCTGGATTTTGAAGTGGAGATGCAAAGGCCATGGATGGAAGAACAAATCTATAGACAGGGATTCCTTTCAGGTTAATTTCAGCTCCAAACACAGCATAGATTGACCTAAACACAGAGAAAAAAGAGCTTTATTCCAGGAACCTAAACTACATTCTAGAGATTATTTTTTCCTCTTATTTTTATATTATATTCTTGCTTTAAATAAGAAAGATTAGATACTTGGGGCGCCTGGTTGGCTCAGTCAGTTAAGCAATTGACTATGGCTCAGGTCATGATCTCGCAGTTTGTGGGTTTGAGCCCCACATCAGGCTCTGTGCTGACAGCTCCAACCCTGGAGTCTGCTTCATATTCTGTGTCTCCCTCTCTCTCTCTCTCTCTCTATGTCCCTCCTCTGCTCGTGCTCTCTCTGTCTCTCAAAAATAGATAAATGTTAAAAAAAATTAAAAGAAAGATTGGATACTCTTGTTAGAATTTTAAATCCTCATTTAATTCACATGAAGAAACTTTCTTGTGAAATTTTAAGGCATACAAGGACACAATACCCGAGCGTGAACTACTCTTTGTTCTCAAAAGCTTCCAAGAGCAATTTTTGCTTATGTATTACCATGGATTATTTACACTGAAGACGTTTCTCATAGTTAATTTCCTCTGTAGATTAAATATTTATATGATTTCCCTCAAATCCTTTATTTGTGCCCAGGTTACATGAAATACAATTAAAATTTCTTTCTTTCAAAACTTAATCCTGGAGAGAAAGGCCACATACTCACTGAGGTACTTGCATGTGAGTTCTGGATACACATCTCATTATTTACTGAGTGCCTCCATTGTTGACTTAGTATTCACCAACACCTAGGCAATGTGCGGGGGCTCTATACCTATTTCTTCTAATCCCCACATAACCCTATATGAAGAAACACTGCTCTCTTCAATTTTACAGATAAGGAAAATACTGAGATATTTTAAATGTTTGCCCATAAACATATGATCTTTAGGAAAAGGGCTAAGAGTGAACTGGCGTGGGCTCCAATGCTTATGTGGTATCTACTGGGTTCCACCGTTTTTAAAAGAGGCTGTTAATGTGACATTAACATAGTTCTGTGATAATGGCATCATCTTCTCTGGACAACATTAGAAAGATGGGGATGACCTTCTAGACATAATTGCTATTGAATATACTATTAGTTTAGTTTTTTAAAAAAAAATAGTTCACGCTTAAAAATGAGAATAATTTGCATTATGTAAAATATCCTCCTGCAGCCCTCAATTTTTAGAAAAGTTAATAAGCACATTATCAATTCCATATTGTATTTATCCTGAATAAATCAAGAAAAATTTCCCTATGTGTATTTTAGTCTTCTCAGAAAACATAATTATTAAGTATAAGCTTCTTGGTCTGTGCTTTGTCACGAGGAAAAAAAATTCTAAGTTACAGAAATACATTGGGCGTCTTGGTCTTACCTGCAAATGTCAGAAGAAAAGAAACGTAACACTCGCGTCTTCTCAACAAAAGGTGGAAATGAGGCTGCATCTGTTCAAAAATCAAGCCAGTGGCAAGGGATTAGATGTAATGCGTATCCTAGAAAAATCTAGAAATCTCTATTCCAGTATGGTCAATAGAAATATAATGCAAACTGTAGATGTACTTTTTAAATTCTTTAGTAGCCAATTTCTTTTAGGAAAAAAACAAAACAAAACAGGTATATATTTTTTTAACCCAATGTATCTCAAATGCCATCATTTCAACATGTAATCGATCTAAAAATTAGCAAAATCCCATGTGTATTTTATATTTATAGCACATTTCAATTCCTTAATAGCAACACAGGGCTAGCAGCTACCATATTCAGTAAGTCTGTATATTATATATATTCATTGGTATTTACTTTCATGTTAAATTTTCCCACACCTTAAAAATAAATATTTACAAAAATAATAGCAAAATCACATGTTGTTAAAATTGTGATTGTGTTTGTTTTTTAAATCTCCCCACCCTTTAAGGAGAGTGGCACTTTTATTTCTATGAAATTCACTTAGGACTTCAGTTAGTTATGTTTTTCTTACATTTTATAGGGATTCATTCGTCTGTCCTAATGGTTGAGTAATATTTTAAAAATTTATTAAAATTCTCACTAGAATTTCCTCTAACTGCTTTGAAATATATCCATCACCTTACAAAAAGGATTTTGTTGTATTTATTGAATTTCTACTATGGTTATGATCCATGGAACACACTGGATATATGAAGAAATAACTTGATAACTCCTCTATTAGCTTCTCAAATAAGTATCACTAAAATGAGCCACAGAACTGAATGTGTTTGTTGTAAACAGTGCCCATCCTTCAATTACGCTTCAACCTTGTGATCTTATTACATTTCACTTATACTCTTGTGATCAGTGAAATAGAATATCACAGTGAATTTGATTGTGGTATTGAGAGCATTGGATATTAGAGTTTAGTTTAAACTCCCCAGATAGGTGACTCAGTGGACATCATCTCCAACTGCCTTTCCAACACTTTAACCATTGAAGGAAAAGAATACATTAAAAAGCTGTAAGAATTATTACTGAAATATCATTGAAGATTATGCCATAATTATTTCTAACAAGTACCATGGAAATAAGTACAAGATTGCAGACTTTTTTTTTTAAACATTCAGATGTGTATCAATATTTTCATGTTCTGTCTCTTACTCACTGAAGGTGGAGGGGACACTTCTATACTATGACTTTTTCAGTTTTGTTGGTTGCTTTTCCCCGAGGCCATCAACCAAGAATCTCCCAGTGATCACATCTGAGTCCTTGCTCTGTCCAATCTCCCTCTGATCCTCATTTGTTTTCCTTCTTTTTTCCTCTTAGATACTTTTAACTTTATGCCTGATGCTCATGTACTTATATTTTTGTGATTAATGAATCCTTTACCTCCCCTTTTAAAACTTTTTAGCTTTGGACAGAATTGTTTAATAGCTTTTTTTTTTTCTTTTCATTACCATTAAGAATCCATTACTATTAAGGAGCAGTACAATCTGTTTCTCTGTATTTAAAGTCTGAAATACTACACTTATGTAATTATTGGAGTTAGTAGTATTAGGACACTTGACAATTTGCAGAAATGCTTTGTTTAGGGATTTCTTGAAACTTGCTACAAAGCAAACTCAACTGTGTTGTTGCTGTTGTTTTCTAGAAGACAGTGGTAACAAAATTAAATAGGCATGTAAAGTTCAATAATACCTTTGGGAAAGTAAATACCCTGTGTTTTGTTCTTATTCCCCACCCTTTACATAACTTTGTATTTAACTTTCTTCATCTTTAATATATTGTTTTCCTACAGAGTACTGCCTCACCAGCTTTGTAAACATCATGCTTCTCTGTCTTTGCTTCTGCATTGCTGAGAGCTCACCTTATCTCAGGTTTTAATTACCTCATAGTATTGATCCCCATTTGCTTTTTAAAACCTTAGTTCTTAAACTAATAGGTCTACGTGTACTTTGCTTTTCTTCATGGAGAAGAAGAAGCCAGATCTAACCATGCTGCAAATCTAAGTTCCTTCTACTTTCTTTTCTCCCCACTTCTAGTTCAGAATATTCATTTCTGCACACATTTTTCATGGTTAGTGGGCATGAAACCTGTTAAGTTTTTGTTTTTCTTTTTCTTTCATTCTGATCACCTTATTCAGAAATACAGGGCTGTCTTGCAACTTCACAGATTCTACTTCTGCTTGAAATCTCACTTGAAAGTAGATTTTACCTTTTGTAATTATCTTCATTTTTAAAATGTTTCAATTTTAAATCATTTTCTGTACAGTATTTGTAAAACATGTGAATATTAACTACTTTTCTAAGTTTTTCTTTTTACTCTTTTACTTCTGTTGCCATGAAGATAGTTCATGTAGTCAAGGTTTTACTAATCAAATGTTTCCCTAGTAATGCAGTAAAGGCTAATCCTCAAGGATTAATCTTCAGAAATCCCATCACATTAGGCAGACATTTACTAAGCCTGTGTAACAATAGACACTCTCAATTATGTCCTTGGGATATAAAGATAGGTAAACGCATACCCTTAACACTCAGAACATTGTAAGTACAATGGTGGAATTTGTGGGAGAGAGGGAGGTGGGTTCATGGTGATTATTACCACAAAACAAATGCCCTTACCTGTACCATTAATCATGTCACAATAACTTGGCCAATAGGAGAGATTCCTTTGGAATAAAAAGAAAGGAAATAGATAAACATTCTTTTTTCTAGAGTACCTTTCTCATATTACTTTGTCTATTATGATTCAATATTGCTAAAATAAAGATTAGATGTGTGACAAATGCTAAGTTTAAGCAATGTTCTAAGTCCTATGGTTTATGTTTTGTTTGAAGGTTTCATCTTGTTGAGATAAATTAAGTGCCCAATACCATTAAGTGCCAGATTATAAAATAAAAAGTGCCAAATGTTAACACAACTTAGAATAGAAAACAGTTCTGAAAAAAGAAAAAGGAGAAATACCTCAGAAATTTATATCTCTACATAGCAGAGAATTTTTTTTTCCATTTGGAGAAATGAACTATTTGGTAATATGCTGAGTTTTCAAAATATATAGGTAAATACGAAGTGGTTTTCTTCATATTTGAGGGAGGGAGTATGAGGGAGAAGAGGGGTGTAGGGAAGAAGAAAGAAAAGCTGATGTCGAAGAAAGAGATGGAAACATATAGATCATCAATTTATACTTTTCTCCCTTTTAACTCTTGCATAAGCTTGCATTAAAGTAGGACAGAGTTGGGGCACTGGGGTGGCTCAGTTGGTTAAGCGTCTGACTTCAGCTCAGGTCATGATCTCACAGTCTGTGAGTTCGAGCCTTGTGTCAGCCTCTGTGCTGACAGCTCAGAGCCTGGAACCTGCTTCGGATTCTGAGTCTTCCTCTCTCTCTGCCCTTCCCCTGCTCATGCTGTTTCTCTTTGTCTCAAAAATAAATAAAAACATTAAAAAAATAAAGGACAGAGTTTATTAATTTCTATACTGATGTCTAAGTAAGATATATGTATATATAACTGGAAGCAATAAAAATAGTAGTAAAAATTTCTCTGTATCCTCAGCCACTTTTTGGTGATGCAAAACCAGGTTTTTCCCCACTGATAATATATCATCTAGCGAGATGTCAAGGGAAGTTGTTGCTTCTTTTTTATTTAAAAATTTTTTTTTCTAATTAGTCTGTTTATTTATTTTTATTTTTTTAATATGTTACTTTTTTTTAAACGGAATAAACTGTTAATCGTGCTCAGTCTTGCCATGATCAGTTACATTAAGCTTATCAAATCTTAAACTGAGGTAGAATTCTTATTCCAATTAGAAGCACTTAGTAACTCTCCTCAAAATATCTCTGTAATATTGAAAAGGCAAAAATGCTTGTGTTTCTCAACATACAGTGATGTGATTTCATTGCAATAAGCGTTTAGGAGTGTGAGTTTTCATCCACTATACTTTTCTATAAAAAGATGTTAGTATGGAATCTATAGAAGAAAAACTACTACCTAAGTGAATATTTAATGGTTGTATGCAATTTTTAGATAAGGACTCAGTGTGAGGCAGTGGTTACTTGTATTAATTAATAAAAACCTTTAATCTCTCTGAATTTTGATTACTGTATTCTTTCCAGGAAATAACTGATCCAAAGCATATTTATTAACCTTGATTAAAAGAGAAGATGACTTTCTTCCCTGACATTTATTGAGATTCTTCCTTTGTTACATGATAAATTTACATGATAAATTTACATGATAAATTATGTGTACTCTAGATGATTAAGCAGGAGCTAAGGAAAAAAGCAAATCATGGCTATCTACTATTCATTCAGAATAGTAGCATAGTAGTAATCCAGTAGTAACAAGATAGAATAGTAATCATTCTATTACTACTTCAGAGGAGGCCTGGTCTTTATTTTCAAGTTAATATGGCAACTTTAGAACTATATTTGCAGTACTGATTCCACTTTTGCACTGATAAAGGTATAAAATGCTGATTTATCAATATAGAAAATTAAGAAATTTTGAAGGAAAACGCCATGACAACACCTGCATGGATTCATTAAGTTTTCAACTTTATAGAGACACATGAAGTCATGCGGTGGAATGAACAATTTTTATTTCATAGGCTCAATACAACAAGTTAAACACACCCAGAAAACTATGTTTTTCTACCTGCTAGTTGATCAGCTGATGTAATGCTTTTCTTCCTTTCATTTGTGGCCGTATGAGTGTACTGTGATGGTGGCCATGCAACAGAGATGGAATTCACTTTGGATTTCTCTATGTAAGAGAACCTGTGTACAAAGGTAAAGCTAATTCTATAGTGAGGCTGATATTTAGCAACTATGCACTAGTGACCAGTTGTCACAACTAAAGGGTGAACACCTCAAAGAACACGAAGTTCCAGGGCTGAAATATAGGCAGATCTGGACCATAGTTAGTGCCTGTGCCTTAGCAGTTGTTAAATAAATACCCCTCCTGCTTTGGAGTTCACACACTTTACCTGGATACTTACTTTTTACCTTTGTAAGTGTCAATTATGGCAACTTGGCTTATGTTGTCTTTCCCACTGAAAACTGTATAAACTCCATCTGCAGTGTTGTTGTACTGAAAAGATGTGTACAAGAAGAAATTACTTCTAGGACAAGTCATAGTTTCCAAGTTACAAAGTATGTAACTCATGTTCATATTTTTCAAATACCAGTTATCGATTATTAATAATTATTTTATGTGGCCTGAAATATATATGCAATAAAGTTTTAAAATTATTGGTCTTTAACATTTTAAAAACATAGGCTATAAATGGCACCTCGAAATAAGTGCTAGGGGTTGAGACAAAGGAAGAAAGACCAATACCAGAAGTTGCCATGATCCAAACTCTAGTCATAACTAAGCCAGTAAGGCAATTTTGATCACTACTCCTATTATATTGAGGTAAGGGGATAGTAAGAAAAAACTTTGAGAACAAGGGAAGACTTCTAGAGGTTTTCTAAATGTTAGGATATTTTTTGTTTTCTTTCTAAATGGTATGATCTTTAACAAGTGGATATAAAACTTAGGCCTACAAAATTAAAAATGCAATCAGCCAAGGAAAGATGTTGAGAGTTTTTGAGTCAAAACATAGTAACTGAATCTCTGATCCTTTAAAGCTTTCTACATTCCTATTTCGTGGCATATAACCTTTCAATCCTAAACACTATCTAAAGGTAAAATAACAATAATAAACTGGAGAATATAACTAATATCACATATAGTGCCAAATAAATCAGTCAAAATTCTAATTCAATAGTTAGCTTGTCCTATTTATAATTCAAAATATTAAACTATTTTAAGTACATTGCCAAATTCACTTTTTCTTTCATCTGCAAACTGCCATTTCTTTGACAAAGTGCATTAAAATAGGACATTGCTGATTTATCAATCTCACTGTGTTCCAATTTAGGCTAACTTTTAAATTTTTATTAACACAAATTTGTGAGAGTTCTGGAGAAGGAGGAATGTTAAGATGAATACATTTAACACAAAGAAAAATACGGTATTAAACTTGATTTTTTGATAAGGGGAATCAAAACAGAAAATATTATTCACAGCCTTATTGGCTTACAACCTATTTTAGACAATTGTGTATTTATCAAAGAATGGAAACCTAATTAAATCTCAGTTTATTCATTTTAAATTTAATTGTTAAATTTAGATGAGTAAAATTTTCTAACTACAGAGCCATCTGAGATAGAGACTTTAAAAAATTAGAATAACCTCAAGATAAATAAATAATAAAAATAATAAAATAAAAATTAGAACATCTACTCCCAGATCAGAAATCATGTGAACACACTAAGTTGTAAAATTATAAATTGACAATGTCATTATATTTATCTAAGATATAAAAAAATCAACATTCACATTTGGTACTCACAGGAAAAAACACACCAACTGTCGTGGAAATAGGATATGGAACCAAACTCAAGAACGGATCTTTATAGCCCCACAAGAGCTCTTTCACAGTTCTTTTTTGAAACATGGAAGATTTTGACTTTTTGATAAGTGAATTGAGTACCACTTGAACAAATGCATTTGGGTAGAGATGGGGTGCAGCCTGTAAAAAAAAAATCACTGTTGGAGACATCAATTTTAGTATCATATTTTTAACACATAGATGGATTTAATACGAGCCTTAAGTTTAATAGAAACAAAGCTAACCTTATCTTTAAAATTACTGCTCAATCTTGCCAGGACAAAAAGTGCAATTTATGCAATCCCTAGATGACTACATTTCTCTGCCTCAGTGCCAGTCACAAGGAGACATTTAAAATTCAATCCTATTTTTTTTAATGATAAAGTAGTCTTCCAATTCAGTTGTTATGATTTTGTCATTTTTCCAAATGATGCTAAATCCATTCAAAATAATGACATAGGAACATATTTTTATTAAAATGACAAAATGAAGAATATCTGATGAGAGTTCTAATCATAAGATCCACTACAGTGGATCCTAGAGTATTTCAAAACCAGTACTTTTGTTGTTTGTCTACTTACTGCTACAGCCAGATTGAGAACAGTCCAAGTGTCATTCTCTGTTCCAGCTGATAGTGAAGGCTCAAAGATGGCTTCATTGGGCTGAAGAAAAGAGACTGTGTGGTTCTCAGGATCATGGGTTATATTTTTTTTGGCTAGATAACGAACTCTGAAAACCAGAAGTAAATAAAATTCAAAATAATTGTCTCAAGCGAACAGGTCTCAAATGCCATCCATTCACGTAACAAATAATTTTTGAGTATATAGAATACGTCACAAGTGATGCCAACCAATTGGTTTAAAATGACAAGTAAGCCAATGCGGGGTCTTTAGTGTATTAGAGGTGATCCCAAATCTTCGCAACATAGGAGAAGTAACATGTGTCATTATGAGAGCTTATGCAGAGTCCAGGGGGAGACCCAGAACAAATATAAATCCAGGTTTGGGACTGTCATAGTGGGAGTAATGATAGCCATTTTGGTAGCAATTCCACCCAGGTGGTCTGAATGACAAACAAGTTTAGGTGGAATGGGGTAAAAAGACCCATGGTGTATTGTTAGAAACACAAATTGTTGAATTTGGATGGATTGCAAGGTGAGAATAAGGAGTATTATGGGAAATAGGGCCACAGAAGTAAGCAAGATCTCAAGCATAAAAGAGTTGCATCCTATCCTCAAATGTTTGGCCTTGATCCTGAGGGTAAGGAGGAGACAGTTAGAAAGGTTTCAGTAGTGGAATATTAAGAGTACATTTTCTTAAATGAGAAAGAATGTTCTAAGTACATAGCGTATTCAGCACTGGCTTTTCCATATTTTCTAGAACTTTAATGAGAATGAAAGATAACTAATGGAATATAATTTCCATTTTACAGGTCAGTTCCCCTCACCATTCCTGCTGTATATTAAATACTTATTAGTTCTAAGCTCCTGGCTGTAAAATCTCTAGGCTTATAAGTACCAAGTACCTTTTAGGAACATGGGGATGGGTGAATGAATAATCTTCATTATTATGAAGAAAAATCTTTTCCAAATACAAGATGTTTATTGGGACAAAATGAGGTATATATCATTCATTTCACTATCATATATGTGAATGTCCATACATGAGATGAATAGATAGCTAAAGTAAAGACTGAAAACCCATGTACAAGGAACAACATTTCACTCCGGTGTAATAAAGTTGTAAATTCCTGCAGGGTACGGATTATGAGTGTTTTGTATCCACAGGCAGAGTGCCTGGCACATATTGAGTTCATGATAAATAATTTTTTGCATGAATAAACAAATTAGTTAATGGCTCACATTCTTTTAAAATAGTTCACAGTACTATAGAAAATTTATTTTTAATATAATGTCATCAAAGCTTTATTATTTATTCTTCTTGAAGTACTGTAGACATACCAGGAATATACAAATATGAAAGCGCACCCAAGACAGTCTGTTACTAGTCAACTTCTAGTTTTTCTTATATAATTGTATTTTAAATTAGAGAACCTACTATTAGCATTTAAAATTGAAGTACTTTAATTTTTAGCAAAATTTATGCATGTAAAATAATTGAAACAATAGCAAAATGTTACCCAGATTCCAATTTACTTAAGTTGTACTTACAACATTATACCAGTAGATGGCACTAAGAGAAAAATCTTTTAACTGAGGCCTGTGTTTAGAAAATACTTTTAGAAGCAGAACATAATCGCTCAATTCTTTTGTTTAAAAATTAAAATGTACACAGATTTTGGAAAGTGTTGGCTAATGAGGTAAAAGGGAGAAATTTGCCTTAGACTTTGCCCCAAATTGCTTTCTTTGTACTCCTGCCAAAGCCAAGTAACTTAAAAAAATAAAAGATGAGGGGTGCCTGAGCGGCTCAGTCAGTTAAGCCTCTGACTTAGGCTCAGGTCATGATTTCATAGTTCATGAAGCCCCATGTCGTCGGGCTCTGTGCTGACAGCTCAGAGTCTGGAGCCTGCTTCAGATTATGTGTCTCCCTCTCTCTCTCTGCCCCTCCTCCACTCACACTCTGTCTCTCTCTCTCAAGATTAAATAAACATTAAAATTTTTTTTTAAATAAAGGATTAATGTTGGACCTGAGAATATTCTCAAGGAATTAATGAGTCTTCATAGAGACCACGTAATTTACAATATGTATAATTAAGATCTCAATCCAGGCAATTTCATGCTTTGACCAATGCTGTACCTTGTCAAAATTTCAGTGAACTCACTTTAACAGACATCAGCCAAATAAGCTGTGGTTGTGTTTGAAGAGGGACATCCTCCTACACTTCCAATTTCAAATGTATTCAGGGTATAATTTATAGGGAGGCAGGTTCAGTAAAACTTATTACCTGTTAGGAAGAGTATGAAATTATTAACTTTTTCTGAAAGGTAATCAATTATTTTCTTATTATTTAAGGTATCCAAACAGACACTAATGACTCCATTTTGGTGACATCTTAAGATGAACCCTAGTTTAGAATTCCCTTTAACATTGTTATATAAATGGGATTTATTGTTTATAAACTTTAGCTGCAAATCCCATTTCCCTAATTCAACCTTCCCCTCATTGCTTCTCCAAGTAAATCTAAACTAACTCTTTTGTCCCTTAGAGAGATAGGTTAAAGTCTCTAAAAAGTAACTATGTATTAGCTCTCTAGGGCTAGATTCAGTATTGTTTGTTTCTACATATATCAAGGAATATCTTTAAAAATAAAAAAAATACCCCTGCAAAATAAAAGTGAAAGAGTTCTCAAATTCTAACAACTATTCAGTTTCCTCACACGCATGCAGTTCAGTCAAGTTATAATTTTTTAAACAATTTTTCTTAGATTATTATTTCTTAACAATTTTTTGGAGTAAGATACTAGCATAGGCTTTTTTTTTTTTTTTTTTAAGTTTACTTGTTTATTTTGAAAGAGAGAGCACAAGCAGGGGAGGAGCAGAGAGAGAGGGAGAGAGCAAGAATCCCAAGCAGGCTCCGTGCTCTGTGTAAAGCCGATAACTGGGTTTGACTGCATGACTCAGAGATCATGACCTGAGCCATGAAGCCATGATCAAGAATCAAACACTTAACTGAGCCACCCATGCACACCTCATATAAGTTTTTGATAATAACATGGTAACTTTAAGACCATGAAAAAAACATTTTCCAATTTTTTTTTTTAACAATGAAAACCAAGTGTTCTTCAACAGTACTGTGAATAGTCACAGACATATGCACAGAGACAGGAGACTTGGGGACAATTACTAGGACAGAAAAGGCACCAAGGCCCTCTGTAGCTTATATATCACATACTATGGCAGCAGCCACTACCTTCACAACTACTGTTATTTTATTATATTTTGTGTGTGAGTAGTCAATCTAAAAATATATTAATGCATGGAAAAGAAACTATATAGACTATCTAAAACAGATATTAAAACTATGAATTATATGAAATCATAATAAATATGTAATTTGGTGATAAGAACTGATCAAAGTAAGTAACCAGTTGTAATTATCCTTGGGGGAAAATCACACATTTGTATAACAAATGATACAGCAGGACTTAATGGTGTTCCCACATGGATATCATAAATCTAATCCTTGGTTACAGTTAGTGCTTTTAGCACCTCAGTCCCCCCTTGTGTTACTTCAATAGTTGGAGAAAACACATAGTATATAATTTAAATAAGAAATAAAAATACATACAAAAATCTAGGAGGTACCATCTCTTAGGTCTGTGTAAACATAAACAATCACTTCATATCCCTTGGTGTCAGTTTTTTAGAATACAAAATGAAAAGTCCTAGCTAATCATTCCCCTCTAGTTCTAATACCCGAACATTCTATTTAGAATTGTGTTAAACTATTAGGGTATATAAGAGAAAGGCATAGCATTTTGGTCTCAGTTCTGGAAAAAATATAAGAATGAAGCCACTGAATCAATATAAACACCCATATGACTTGGAAATTAGTTTCTAGAAATCCTTAGCAGGTACTGCGGTTACATAAAATCAGTTTAATGCTGTGGTTCTCAAAATTGAGTAAGTACTGGAATCACCCAGAGGATTGTAAAACTCATTGCTGGGCTCCAACCCAAGAGTCTCTGATTCATTTGATCTGGGAAAATCTGTAGATTCTCAGAATTTGTGTTTCTACCAAGTTCCCGGGTGAGGCTGTTGCTGTCGGGTTGGGAACCACACTTTGAGAATAACTGATAAAATGTATGCAATTTTAGGATCTTAAAATATTCTGGTTCTTAAAATTCTGATAAGATTTTTTCTATTATGCATGCATATGTCAGAGTTGTTGAGAATATATGTCATAAGTGTAAAACACCCGTGACTTCTTAAATGTAGGGTGGTTATCTGATACTGCTAAATTTATAATAAAATCTGTATTTCTTATAATCATTAAATCCTTAAATCAGGATTCCATATAGGCAGAAACAAAATATTTCATGATATTTTACTGGGAAACAGGAAGAAGTACATCTGAAAACAATGGCATTTTTCAAGTGGAAGTTTTTCAGAAATATGTATGGTCAAGGAAAGAATGCCACTTATTTGTGAGGACTCACCTGTACGTGTAAGGACCTCTTTGTTTAACTTTAATTTTGCTGCTGTTAGCTACCACTTCCTGTGGGTTTTGCACATCATAGATCCAAAACTGTCTGTAAATTTCTGTGCCTGTTTTAACCCAATTTTGATAAGCAATGGTACCTTCCTCGAGTACAACCTCCTATGAAAAAGAAAACAAGTTTGGGTTATTTCTCTGTAGTAAATATGGGCACCTCTGGGAGTTTATAACTTTGTTAGCCAAGGCAAGGACTAAGCTCAAGTACCTTCTTCATGAGAACCTTGCCACACAGTTGCAACAGAAATGTTTTCAAAAAATTACTATAGCAACCTCTTTTTGTCAACCTTTTACAAAGGGAATCAGGGTATAATATTGCAGACATGGCTGTTGATGTAAGGCCAACCATTGGCAAGCTTTAGAGTGACCCTATATTGCAACAGTTATAACTTATTAAGCAAATTTTATTAAACCTAACAAAGTTCCTACCAGGTTGAACATTAACTTCGCTGCTGTCCTCAGATTGATGAGACAAAACAGAAAAGAGAGAGAAAAATCTGGTGGTATTGAAAGCTTTAACTTTTCTTCAAAAGTTGGACACTTCAGAAGATGATCACTTAACATTTATTAAATTTAAAAAAAATTTCTTGGTGAAAAACACAAATTTGACTTCTTCTCTTCAAAATCCTTCTCAATCCCTAACTTAGTATATATGTGACAACTAAATAAGACATGTTTCCAGAAGCTACAACAGTCTAATGTTATTATTAAAGTTATTACTTACACAATAAAAGGATGAAATGAGATTATCCTGTTATTTTGTGGAATTCGTTAAAAATCACCAATGCGCCATGTAGTAAAGATAAACAAGTGGGGAAAAATGTCAATGAGGTAATCACAAAACCTCATGTTAGAAACGTGTTCCCTTGCTTTAGATGCTGTGGAACTGGATGGAAAGTCACCAAACCACTCAGGGTCAATATCATTATCTATAAAAGAGGTGGTTATAGATGATCTCCCAGTTTCCTTCCCTGGCTTTCACTCTCTTAGCCCAAAGTCTATAAGGCTATAGTAACTAGAGCAAACAAAGGTGATTTGGTAGCAGGCAGTATTCCCAATTAAGCACCTTGGGAAGAATGCCTAGAATGGAAAGCTCTACCTTTGTGCTTGAGGAAGAGGAAGAAAAGAATTTCACAGAAAATGAATCCCAACAGATCTATGAATACAGGAACAATCTGATCTATTTGTTTCCTTCACCTGGAAGCATCAATTCATAGAATGATGACTCAGGAAAGGACATTGAACAATATCATATTTTCTAGGAGAGAACACTGAGGCTCTGAGGAACCAGGTGGTTGGCCCATGGGTAACCCAGGCAAATAGCAGAACTGTGATGAAAATCCTAGTCTCTGACTCTTAGACTAGTCCTCTTTCATACCATGCTATTACAGTCTTTTAGTTTTCCTGTCACCTCTGCACTTAGTTGGTAGAAGTAAGATTAAGTTTCATATCTCCAGGATATGTTACTTATTGCTTAATCCAGAGAATAAGGAAATTCCTTAGAGATGAACAGGGAACCAAGCTGAAATGCTATTACAAAATCCTGTGCTGTTGCAATGCATTTTCACTGGGTTCACTGTTGTGCTCATGTTGATGTTAGACCATTACTTTTTATGACCAACTGTCCTTGAAAAACTTTTTATTAGTTCCCCAAAAGTCTTATTTCCAATAGTAACAAGCTCCATATTAAGACAGAGTTACATGCAGATCAAGCATGTAAATATGTTTGATGAGATCATTGAAGCTGAAAGTTATGTTAATTTACCAATTTCAAGAGATTTTATGAGGGGAAGATACAGACGAACTTACACATTACTACCTTTGCACTATACAAATCTTAAGGACAATGCAATATCAATTATCATACACCTCTTAAGGCACACATTTTACGTTAGTTCTTAATGAAAGAAACTCAATAAATGTTTATAGAATTGAAAAGGAACAGTGATGGAAGATACTTGGCAAGGCAGAAAACCTCCCTAACTCTAATGTGTGTGCATTTAACATCAAAAGACTAGAAGTGCATCATGCCTTTCTTCTAAAGGCCAGGAATCACTTTGCCTTATTTGTTGATCTGGAGATATTTTTTAAATGGCAAAGATGAAATGCAAAAAGTTGAAATGAATGCATTGAATTATTAGCTGTTAGAGTTAGGGTCATTTAACCCCATCTCTATTTATTCAGAGGTAGAAATGAGTCCTAAGAAAAACAGATGATGAGTCAGTGTTATAGGACAACTTTGTAGCAGGTAATGGAGAAATCAGGTCTTTTTACTCCAATCTTGCATAGTTTCATAATGCCATCGTTTGTTCAGAGCCAAAGAGAAAAACATTGAAGCGGTCAAAATAGGAATGCATTTCTTCTGATCCTAAGACTACTCTATGTATTAGAAAATTGGGTAGCCACTCCTTGAGTACCAAGACTAAATCAAGGTTCCCTTAATTTTAAAAGGAGCAAAGGATTTTACATCACTTGTGAATTTAAAAGGCCTTGAAGTTAAGTTGAATTTGCACTATCTAGCCAATCTTGCAAACCTTTCACTAAGTTAGAAGTACAAAGCTGATAAATGAGCACATGAAAAAACAATATAATTCAAAATCCTCTCATTTGGCTGATGTCTACATCAGTATCTGTCCCTGACTTTAAGCATGTAGACTAGTCCCAGTGCTGGCTAGATTCCAAACTAATGACACTCTTATGGCATGGTCTCCAATTGGGTTGAAAACTATTGACCTTTGAAACTTCTATTTTGTTACATTAATGTGAAAGCAGAAGTTTGGAATAGTAGTATCTTCTACTTTGTTACATACTCACTAGATTATTGCTTTTGCAGGAAAACAGTGCCCATCACCACCACTGGCAACTTTAGGGTAATTATTAAAATGTCCTTGATAACTTCCCATGGGTGGAGTAGATAGAGTACCAATGTGGAAAATATGTTGTCCCATTTCTCAAGGATCTTGTAAAGTACTAATAGACAGGATCATGTGTAGCAGATTTTAACCTATGAGTTACATTTCCTTATCCTATCCCTACCCTGAACATATAGAGTGGCTTCTTCCCTCCGGGTACAGAGTAAAGTGTTTAAGAATGACACTAGATCCTATGGGTTTAATCCCCAGTTGGGTGCCATGGTAACCATTAAACTTGGGCAGGTTATTTAATTTTTTTATACCTCAGTTTCCTCATTTGTAAAATAGGGATAATAATATTAGGTTGAACCACATGAGATTAGTATTTTGAAACTCAACATGAGTTGAATATGGTTTAATTGAATATATAGCCTCCTAGCTTCTTATAGAGATTAATAAATGTGAGCACTTAGAACAACAGTGTTAGCACAGAGCTAGCATTCAGTGAATATTGGCTATTATACAAATCCTATCTACTCTTTGGAGGAAGAACTCTAATATTTACTCTCCAGAGTAAATGGAGATGTCTAACCCAGTCATGTGTCAATAACTCATGTAGTATACGGTGACACTTCTTTTTCTTTAAATGATTTAATCATTTTTACATTTATTTTCACTGCGGTGACATCAAAACTTCCTTAAGATGTTCTGCACTGTTTCTTCATATTGAAAAGAGTCTTCAGCCTTTCCAGTTACTACCACAATTTGTTCTGGTTAGGACCAGTTACAAACCATTTCTCCACATTCAAAAAAGTTTGTATTACGTACACAGGCATATGTGTGCATGCATGCTTGCGTGTGCATGCTCACAGAGACTGAATTACAATATTAGTGGCAGCTGTGCTG
Organism: Acinonyx jubatus; assembly: GCF_027475565.1. Lineage (NCBI taxonomy): Eukaryota > Metazoa > Chordata > Mammalia > Carnivora > Felidae > Acinonyx > Acinonyx jubatus. The sequence continues at coordinate 82,908,124 of NC_069383.1, forward strand.
AGAGTCAAAAAATGACTTCAGTCTCAGATTATCAAGTCATCAGTTAAAACACCAATTTGGGGAAACTGATTGGATTTAATGTTTCTGAAACCCAGGCCATTAGCCTCCAAAATTTATGTAAGAACTTAATATGGGAGATTCTGCATTTGGCTTGAGTGGTAAATTATGTTGATATGTCAATAAAAATTGGGCTGGGGAAAAATTACATATGCTTATCTGCTATTTCTTGAAACCCTTTTTAAGTAATTTTATTATTGCAATTAAAATGCTAGTGTATGTAGTGTTTAATTAATTTTTATGCCTCTATTTTAATTTAAAATTTACTTTGGACTGTTTCATGTTCATGCTTATGTTCTCATATATTATCATTAGCATAATTTATACAAATTATTTTTTCATATCTGGAAATACAATAAGCACATTATTGAAGCAATATAAATGTTAATTTATATTATTAAAATATGGACTATTGAGTCCAATATTGGCTATTTTAATAAACAATTATTTCAACTTATTTTATCTGAAAGCATGTCTTACAAGTTACTAAAGGATTATTCTTTTCAAGAAGTGTGCAAAGAAATGATGTATAATTTAACATTAGTCTTTTAGGAGGAAAGAAAGAGCTTTAATTTCCTTCTTGGTGTTCTATTCTTAATATCATAGGGAAATTAAAATTTATTTAAAATTACTACTGTTATACAATATTCATTAAACATTCATCAAGTAATATTAACAGTGTCAAGTGATAAATTATCTTTTATAAACGGTGGCAGGACTTTGACCTTTTTCCAAAGTGCTGTGCCAGTTTCTGTATTTGTGGAAGCTAATGCCACTGACTTTGCTTATCTACATAAGGTTGCATAAATCTGTTGGCTCCACTCTTATCTGTTAGGAATCATAGTCAAAAGTACTGGTAAGAAAGTTCTCAGCTGTAATCCATAAAAAGCATGAAGTCCCTAGAAAACATCCCTTAAAAATTAAGAGTAAAATGAATGCATGTGTATATGTATAGATGTGTATATATACATCTGTATATATGTACACACTATACACACATTTTATATATGTATATTTTTAATGTTTGTTTATTTATTGTTAATAAATATTGTTATTTATTGTTAATGTTGTTTATATATCTGTATATATATACATGTATATATACATATATATATACATATATATATATATATATGTATATATATATGAAAGAAATAAATTTTCTGGACTATTTTAGACCATTTTAAATGCCAGTTTCAGGGTGCTATCTCTTTTAGAACTGGAAGATACCATAGAGTCCCAGCTTTGCTTTATGAATGAGATAACTATGGGATGATTTTCTGATCTTTTTTTTTAATTAAGCAACTTAATAGTTTTAAAAGGTGCTTGTATATAGGTAATAACTTTCCCAATTTGCTGTTAGTCAATTAAATGAAGAAAGTAATCTTCAGTGAGTTTCAGCGGCAAAAACTGACTGGTACTAAAATTATTCTTTATTTGTAAAATAACAGCTTTACCCCAAATGATTTGGCTCTTTGGGTTTACACATAATTCAGAGATTTGACTCCAACTGTATTTCAAACAGATATATATTCCAAACTTACTTTTAGAACAGTTTTGTAAACTAAAGAAAAAATAAATACCCTGTATAAAGAAAGAACAAATCCCAGCATCTTTATAGGACTAAAGTTGATAAGATCAACATGACTATATGGAAATCTGAGAGCAAAACCAGGCTTAGTTTTAAATGTATCACAGATTCTGACCATTGGAGAGGTTCTGGTGATTAGTTTTAGGCTATAGATATGTGGCAGGCATACAATATAAACTATCATTTAATATTTTTGGAAACTCATTCTTCCTTAAATCTGTTTTGTGCCTCTTCCTCCTTCTAAGGTCTAGATCCATACCATCCCCTTTTGTCTTGTACAAGATTGCACAGATAACTCTTATTTCAAAAACAAGAAGAGAAAGCACTCTATTTCTTTGTTGCATACCTCTCTTTATTACCCTACCCTACTGAATTTATATTTTCAAGAACATTAGTAACCATGTCCTAATCATTATTTCCTGAATTTTCATCTGCCTCAGAGCATTTTCTCTTTCTTTGAGCACTAGCCTTATATTAACCTCCAAAGTAATTACACTCTTCTGTTTTTATTTCTTCATTCATAAAATCATTTTTTTTGTTTTTATACCTCTGAATTATGTATAAAACCTATAGTAATCTCTCTGCTTTTTTTTGTCTTGACGTTCAAGCCATCTAGATAGCAAATAGATTGTTTAGTTTTATCTGTAATCTCTAGATCAATGATCAAACCAATCTGACTACTGACCTTTGAAATACTAATGTTCACGTCAAAACACTCATAAAACCTCTTTTATTCTCCTAAGATATACATCTCTCCCAATAATTCAACTGGACATCTTGAAGTGTTTTTACCATCCCTCCTAATTTAGTTCCATATCCAAACTGCCATTACGCTCCATCACCCATTTTTTTCTATGTACTCCACCACACTAGCCCAGAGTGCCTTTGTTACATAATGTGCAGATTGTGCAAAGACTTTCCTAAAGGGGAATCTTAAATTCTCCTTGAAAATGGCCATGTCCTGCATAGTTTTTCTTTGTTTTCCTGTTTTTTGTTTAAACTCTTTTTTTTTAATGTTTATTTATTTTGAGAGAGAGAGAGCAAGTGTGTGAGTGGGGAAGGTCAGAGAAAGAGTAAGAGAGAGGATCCCAAGCTGGCTTTGCACTGTTAGTGTAGAACCCAATGTGGGGCTCAAACTCATGAACCGTGAGATGATGATCAGAGTTGAAACCACAAGTTGGATGCTTAACCAACTGAGCCACCCACGTGCCCCCTGTTCTCCTGTTTTTGGTCTCTCCAACTCTTTTTATTGTAGGATCATACTGCACAAGACTGTGTATTGTCTAGTCTCTGCCTTCAGATTGTCTAGATTTGGGAACTGACTCCTTTTGGCCACATGAGTTGGCAAGTAGATTTAAGGTCTTGTGACTAAAGTGGGTACAATAAGAGGATCTCATAGATATCTGCAAAGATTAAATGAATTAGTATATATGAAGCTCTTCACAGCACTAAATAAATGGAAGCCATGTGATATGAATCGTTAAATGCAGGTTTTGTTATCTCTTACACCTACCAGGAAAGATCCACCAACCACTACTGCCTGTCACATGGCCAATTAAATATTCTTCTTCCTGATGTTCAAAGCTTCATATATTTTACTCCATGTTGTTTTTCTAATCATCTCTTTTGTAGATCCCATATTCTGGGCACATTTGATATGTTCTTCCTTCCCTTTTTACAGCACTTAGTTGCATTTCACACCTTTTCCTATAATATTCTTCAGCCCTCTGATGAACTTCCAAAATCTTATCCTTTTTGAAAATCCAACAGTTTCACGTTTCGGAAGTGATCAAATGTTTTGAAACTTCTCTTTCTAAATAGCAAATTCCCATATAATACCCTAGTTTCATGGTTCTTTATGTTTTGGTATACTATGCTTTCCCCTGGTTAAATTTTATATTTGTTGAAGTAAAAAAATTATTTTACTCTCTGTCACTATATAAAAGTAAATTTTTTGACATCTCAAAACTCTTATTTCCTCATGAACAACTATTATGAAGTTAGAGATATACATTAGACAGTTAAAATAGATGTTAGCTCTTTGCACATGATTGAACAGAAAAACTATCTGTACTAATACTGTTGAATGAAGAAGAAAAAGATAAGTGAACAATATTCAACTACTGGACACCATCTGTGTGTTGGAAAAAAACAGTCTAAAATGCTGTGTAGTGGGAGATTATTGGGAATTTCCATTCTGGAGACTTTTCCAGAAGATAAATTATAGCCTGAGTGTTAGTACAGATAATGTATCTGTTCTTTCTCCACAGAAGGCCCAGAAGGGAAGCAGAATTTATAGAATAGGAAGAGTGCTGTGCAATGGAGCTCCAACTCACATGGTTACATAAGCCCCACCTCACCAGCATCTGCCTGTCTCTGTTGAACTGTATCATGAATAATAGCAAGAAAACTGGACATTCCAAGGGAGGGGATGACATTCAATTTCTATCTATATTTATATTTATGTATATATAAATAATATATAAACATATAATAAACATATATAATATATAAATCTATATTACTTATATATATTATATATATTATATATAAATATATATGTGTATATATGTGTGTGTGTGTGTGTGTGTATATATATATATATATATATATATATATATATATATATATATAAATATCTGTATGCATCTTCTCCCTTTATCTGGCTTCTCAACCCAAGCACAGCCCCCCACATTCTGCCTGGAGTTTTCCTGTAAACTGAAGGTATGTGGACCCATGTCATCTCTGTCAAATGCTAAGCAAGTAGAGCTGGGGAGAGGCAGAGGGGGGTGGGGCAGAGGATCAAAAGCAGTCTTGGCGCTGACAGCAGAGAGCCTGATGTGGGGCTCAAACTCATGAACTATGAGATCATGACCTGAGCCAAAGACAGTCGCCTAACCAACTGAGCCACCCAGGTGCCCCTACAATATATTTTTAAAGTTAAATGCATGGGGTTGAAGATTTACAATCTGTTAGCGAAAGATAAAAATGCTTATGTTATTATTGAGTAAATACATATATATGTGTATGTATGTGTATATATATATATACGTGTGTGTGTGTATTAATGTCTTAGTATCAAAGATAGGACAATAGGATGTTATTGAGGTAATGGTTCCTATCTATCTGTCTATCTATCTATCTATCTATCTATCTATCTGTCTGTCTGTCTGTCTATCTGTCTATCTGTCTATCTGTCTCTGCCAGGGCATTGACATCTAAGCAGGCTGATAGCTGAGGCCAGCACTCAGATAGGTTTTACTTGGGTAGGATTATGTGTAAAAAACCTGAGCATACTAGCCCTGGGGCAGGATACATACTCTCAAAGTTCACAGTTATCCCTGTTCTTATGTTATCTTGTTCTTGGAATGTTCTTAGAAGCGTCACTTTTTTCTTTTTTTTTTTTTTTTTAAACCCTGTCTTCAAACTCCTGAAGCTGATTCAATTTGCCACCCACTGATTTAGGACTTCAGCAAATCTGCTTCTTATTCTAGTCTTCCTACTCTCTCTCAGTTCAAGTCAGTGAGTGTGAAGCACAATAGAAGGAAGGAAAGTGGAAGATGAACTCTACTTTGTTGTGCAAAGCCTGGCTATTGAACCACTCTAGTTTTTGTTAAAACTACAGTCAACTCATTTCATTTATGCTGACATTTGTCCTACATAACATTTCCGGAAGTATTTTGGCAGAATCAGTATAAATGTTTATAAATAGGAATGTTTATAAAACAATATTATGTTATTACATATATTAGAAAAAGCAACAGTTTACCAAATAAAAAACTTATACCAGCTTTACCAAAGATTCCTGTTTCATTATTAAACACAATTTTAAATTTATATATAATACACAAAATACACATACTTATTTCTCGTTCAAAAGCTCATCAATATAGTCCTTAGGCACAATGAAAAACAATTATTTCTACAAACTTGTACACTTCTAAACACCTTTGATGAGAATTTGGATATTATACTTAAGATAGTGATGCATTCATGTTAAAAGTACATTATGCTTTTAACATTTCTCAACTGTGTGAAGTTGTAATGGCTCATAATCACCTTTGTATTAAAGATACAAAGTTGCCAGTTACCACGAAATACAAATGACAAGAAATGAATGACAAGAAGTATCCTTTAGAATACTTGTACCTTTTTGATTGTCCTCTCAATAAGCATGTCTCCGACTGGCATCAGAATGCCTCCAAACACGGCCAGGACTGCACCAATGACAGCACCAGCGATGAGCCCACAGTTTCGGTCACAGCCCATTTTCTTAATCGGGGGAGAAATTAAGGTTCAGCACCTGCTTCTTTCAAACTCCCAGGTCTGATTAGGTGGTTTCCAGAGGTCTGGTCCTAGCATTAGAAAGAGATCATAAAACAGAAGCTTAAATATCAGTACAAGAAGATCAAAGTACAAAGAAAACACAACTGAACAAGCATTTAGCGGTTATGAATAAATAATTTTTGTTTGATGAAACTGACTTTCTAGGTTACGTCCTCTCCTTTCTTGCTTTTCACTATTTACCAGTGGAAGAAATAAAGAACATTGTCATATAGAGTATTTCTTTAAAATTCCCCTCTTTTAAAATTTTCTTCCTATGGATGATTAACACTGAAATCTTATCTAAGGAGAACTTGCTTACTGTACTTTCTCCCTCATCTACCTACCCTCAGCCCAGGACACTTAGATGCATCTTCGCTCTTTATCTGGCTTCTCCACTCAAGCACAGCCACCCACATCTTGCCTGGAGTTCTCCTGCAAACTGGAGGTATCCTGACCCATGTCTTCTCTGTCCAGTGCTAATCAAGTATGGTAATAGACGGTGTCTTTACTATACCTTATTCACAAGTATACAGCAAGATACAAATTTTATAGGAAATCATCTGAGGAGTCTCAGAAAGAATTAATTCTTCTAATCATTTGTAAGCTATCTGTTAAAACAAAACAAAAAACAAAAAACAAAAAAAAAACATGGTTACATTGGGAAAATACATTGTCAGTAAATTAATACCAGAATATTGTCTAATAACACCAAAATTATAATCACTATTAAAAAAAATCTTTCATGAATACTGAGCTCATGCTTGAATTTTTTTATAGTGTTAAAAACAAATATTTTAAAGAATGTACTTTCAATTTCATTGTTAATAATTGGCTTTTGAATACACTAAAGGTGGGAAGAATTTAAAGAAGATACATAATGAATGTAAAGGATGTTCAATGATAGGCATTTCTTTGCTACTAGTCTCACAGGGTTTTTTTGTTTTTGTTTTATTTTTACATATGAAACTGCAACATTATTTATTTTGTCATCATGAACATTTGATTCACACCAATTCTGTTAAAATCAACTAATTTGTGCCAGTGTGTATTTCCACTAGTCAGTCTTATTTTTGATATCTTTCTATACAGTATGTGGCTATTTCATAAAGATTGAAAGAAAATGATTAATGAAATGAGTGGATTCTATTTTAACAAAGTTAATAAGAATTTATTACTTCTAGGATTTTAGAACACCTTCATATTTTGGTTGTAACAGTATTTTTTTAAATGGGGCTGACCTGACGTTGATAAAGAGCCAAAATGTGCTTTGTAGCTTGTAAACAAAAATTCCCTACTTTATTGCCCAAGGCCATGGAAAACATAAATGCCAACAGAATGGAGACTATAGATAAAAAAAGAGAGTCACATGCCAATTATTACTGTCAACACTGCAAATGTAATAACAAAAATTCTACTTTGTTATGGTCTCAGATTTTCCCTCCACAGCTTTGTTCCAACAGAAGTGCCACTCTTAGGATATTCTTAGTACTTATTTCCACTGGAGGAACCGTTTAGTTTTTCAGGAATATTGCTTGCATAGCTAAGAAAATAAGGAAAATTAGACTTTTCCTCAATATTGTGAAGATAAATGTTACAGAGTTTTGCCATGACAATTTTATTTATTTCTCTTTACCCTTTTTTATCTTTGTGATCTCCCTTTACCCATGCCTTCTATCTAGGATACTTCCACTGTAAAGGAGGATAAACTGAATTCATTCACACCGAGGTTCTAGCAGCTAAGAAGTGTGAATACTATTAATATTACACGTTTTTTTGGGTTTTTTTCCCAATGTAAAAGGACCATCTATAAGCTGTCTAAACAAGTAATTTGGTTTTCCTATGGACTTCCATATCTCACTGAGCAAGTGGTGTTTGCTTTGTATTAATTGTTTGGAGATGGCGTGTGAGGAACAGCTTTCCTTGCCCTCTGAAATCATGTAACATGCTACCCATCTCGGTGGTCTGTATACTATGGACAAATAGTCATATCCAAGGGAGCCAATTAAGTAATCATTGGCTGAATCATCATTTCAGACACCATCCTCTATGTCTCATTTCCAAGTTATACCTAAAGTAGTAATCAAGACAGGGATCTAATAACGTAGTGTAGTTAAGACCAGTAGACTAGTAGATTAAACCAAAAATTGATGTGCTACTACTCTCTTGCCAGATGACAATGGGCAAATCACTTCATCTTTTAGGACTTGAATTTCCTCATGTGTAAAATAAGATGCTAGGATGAGATTGGCAGTTTTTAATTTAAGTAGCTGAATCAGTTCTTCAGATTCTTACGTGGAAGACCAACAGGCAGAGTGACTGTGGAGTACAACAGTGGTGGCAACCCTGTGACTTTGATTCCCAGCCTGGTCTCCCTACTCCCACATGACATACTCTTTTCTTTGAGGAAGCTCTATGAGAATCTCTGTAGAAATCTATGGCTTTGCAAAGCCAATTAAAAATTGGGAAAGGAAATCCCCAGAGTCAAATTGCAGTTTTCTTTATATGGTATCATGAATCTATTTTTTTAAATGTTTTTAAATGTTCATTTTTGAGACAGAGACAGAGAGAGAGAGAGACAGAGAGAGAGAATGAGCAGGGGGCGGGGGCAGAGAAAGAGACACAATCTGAATCTGGCTCCAGGCTCTAAGCTGTCAGCACAGAGCCCAACGCAGGACTCGAACTCCCACCAGATCATCACCTGAACCAAAGTCAGACCCTTAACCAACTGAACTACCCAGGAGCCCCTCATGAATCTATTTTTAAAAAGCAACTGAAGGGGCATCTAGGTGGCTCAGTTGGTTATGCATCTGACTCTTGATTTCGGCTCAGGTCATGATCTCATGGTTTGTGAGATCAAGACCCTCGTTGGGCCCTGCGCTGACAGCAAGGAGCGTGCTTGGGATTCTCACTCTCCCTCTGTCCCTTCTCCACTCATGCTTTCTCTTTTTCTCTCTAGCAAAATAAAAACGTAAAAGAAACAACTCAAGTATTAAATTTCCCTTTTGGAAAATTATTTTATGTTCTATCTAAATATCACTAAAAAACTTCACTCCTATTAATGTCATTTGCAACTCTGACATATGGAAATAAAATGATTTAAAAATTACAATTCTATGGCTGCTAAAATATGTTGTGCATTTATCTGCCCTTTTCCAGATTAGGTGCCATAACCTAGTTGTGAATTGGACTTCTGCCAGAATTATTCTCCTTTATTCAAGTAGCCCATGTACTACAGAGGAAAGTTTCTGCAAGGGGCAACGAGTCCCAAGAATGTCCACTGGAGGACTCAGGCAACAGCACATGTTGTCCAATACTTCCCTCTGTAAACCTGGAAACTCATGATTATGACTTCTGAGGACCCTGAGCCCCAGGCCTGTCAAGTAATGGTCATGCCTGGGTCCTACATAGGCTCTGTCTGCTTTAAACTTAACACTGAAGTGATATAGTGTATCCATCCCACTGCTGTTGAGTCAAGCCCATCAGAAAAAAGAAGTATCCAGTAACTTATTCTGTTGATCATGCCGTTAGATAGTTATTGGAATAACACTGGTCTGGATGATATATAAACAAAGCTGTAAGTATTAATCTAACATCACTTCACACATGTACTAATAGTTTTGAGAGAGACTGCGTTTATGTACTTCTTTCAAATTTTTAACTGATTGACTCACTTTTGTTACTTTGTTGTAAGTTTCCAACTTTTTCCCCTAATAATATGTAAGATACGCGACATTACTTGGGTTCATTATCCTTCAGTGCCTTGAAACCATGAGTAATGAAGTATTGTTATTAAACTCCTCCCTTAGCTTTATGCTTCATATTATTAAATTTAGTTTTATTCACCTGAGGCAAAGGAGGACCCAACACATTATGTAAGATAGACGCTGACTACATAAGAGAAAAGTTCAGGTTACAGCACATTCACCAGTTTTTCCACCCATGTTTATCTTCAGGGAAAAAAAAAAGTGTCATTTGTCCCTATTCTCCTCTCAAATTTGGTAAGGCTTGTAAATTTGTGTCTTGTGAACTTGGTTTTCTTAATAACAAATTCCTTACATATTAAAATAGTAATTTATTTCACTTGCTAATTTTGGATTGCATTTTATTATTTATTGTTATTTCTCCTTCATAGGAATAGACAAGACATCGAAATCTGCAATAATTTACTTCTTGTTTCAAGTAAATACATTTAGAAAGCAAAGAATCATCACAGATACAGTAAAGAAAAACCAATTGCTGATACTTGTATAAAGCAGAGAAAACAAAAAAAGGCATATTTTAAAATATCACTTATCACATACCTTTCTGGAGCCTAGAGGGAGATCAGCTGTATCCTATCATTTTATAGATTATAAATCCTATTCCTTTTGTAGAATTTGTGAGTGTATTTTATTCCCTTGGGTTATCTTTACTTTTTTTTTTCTTTACTTTTTTGTTGTCAAATCAGTGGAGTGTTTCCAGAATGAATTTATGAGCATTATGTCTTTCCATTATGTTGGAAACCTGGTGGTAGAAACTTGAGAGACTGAGCTATAAGAAACCTTTCCAGTAAATAGGTCAGAAAATCAGAGAAAATTCTTAGAGGATCTGTAATTCTTCCCATGTGTGATTAAAGCTGTATTCCTTGGGAAACTCCACCCAGAAAAGGCATGACCCAGAGGTAAATTTTCTGGGATGTAAACTGCAAAACTTGAAAAAGCTTCAGATTACAAAAGTATTTGTACCATAAATGAATGCCAGGGCCGGGATGACATTTTCTTACTCATGAGTGAGTATCTCAGATTTCTTATTCTATCCATGAACTTTCCCCCCACATTTTCTTAGAATTGAAAACCAGACCACACACTTCTGTTTTCAAGCATACACACATTACACTGTTCTTTTGATACACAGCCTTCTTTACCTAATAAATACAGTATCTGCCCACAGACCCCATTTTTGGAGTTTTGAGGGGTGATTAATTTAACAAGTTGTGTATCAATGATGAAAGTTAGCTTTCAGAATTAAATTCCTTTTCACTTTCTGGCCCTACACTGTAACTAGGTGTGTTTACAAAGCCATGGTTTCCTAGACATGAGTAAGGTGTAGATTCAAATCCCAGCTATTTGTAATGGGTTTAAATCAGTAATTTAAATCTGGTTGCATTTCATCATGTGGAAACGGAAGGCCATTAGATCAGTTCTTTATAAACTTCTGTTTAGAGACAGAATTCTTTACATGAAATTCCAACATATAAGCAGAAAACCTCTTCTGATAAAAGGGAGCAGGAACTCTGTGGCCCTTTCCCCTTCAAGTCACACTTCACTTGGGTTCTGAGTAATCCTCACAGAACTCAAGGGCTCTGCAGAAGACTCTTAAATAACTAGATGAGAAGTTCTCTCATATCTTTTCTTATTGAAGTTACCACAGTCCTTTTTTTATCATATTAGAATAGGTGTAGCTAAAAATACACAATAGAAAAAAATTATAAACATCTATAATATGAAACAATAAGACACATCACTAAATTATACTTTTAAAATATTACAATTTAAAACTTGGTGGTAGTCTTAAAAAATTAAAGCAGTAAGTATATTGTACTTCATGTATCATACTAAGGATCCTTCTAGAAACAAGCCTGTCTTTTGGAGTACTTGATTACAGGGATTACTATAGGTTTGAAATGATTCTCTTTGATTCATGTTGGTTTAAATAAGATTGTCTAGAGCTCTTCTTGATCCTTGAACCTCAGACAGGAATGCTTTTTTTTTCCCCACCCCAAATTATAGTATAAACAGTAAGAGAGCATGTGATCTACAGTAGTTCAGATTTTGGAATTTGAAGTCAAGTGATTTAGGTTCAGTTTTGGGTCTTAATAGCATAGTTTCTCTGTGGCTTAATTTTCTCTAAAATGCTATATCACTCAACAGATAAGGTTGTAAGGGGCGCCTGGGTGGCTCAGTTGGTTAAGCGTCTGACTGCAGCTCAGGTCATGATCTCACAGTTGTGGGTTCGAGCCCCAAGTCGGGCTCTGTGCTGCCAGCTCAGAGCCTGGAGCCTGTTTCAGATTCCGTGTCTCCCTGTCTCTCTGCCCCTCCCCTGTTCATGCTCTGCCTCTGACTCAAAAATAAATAAACATTAAAAAAAACTTTTTTTTAAACAGATAAGGTTGTGAATGCCAAATAAAAGTAAATGATATTATAAAATTCTTATCATAGGAAATGTTATTTTGATATGTTATCATGAAATATTATTTTGAACAACCTTACTATTAAACAGTGTAGTGTTATTTCATATTGGTCAAATATTTTTTTTAGAAATCTAATAAATACGTATAGTTTACACGAATGATTATTTGCAAAACACATAGATTACAATAAAATCTGATGAAATTATTTATTATTTATGTATATAGGAACTTAGAGTATCACCCAAATGGAGAGGCATCTGCTAGCTTAGAAGATGCTATTTGAAACTTTTAGCCATAACTTGGGCCAGTGAACTAAAACAGCTTACAATTAAATCAAAATATAGTTACAGAATTCCTTCAGAAACAAAAAATCCACAAGATTCAAATGTGTTGGAGTAAACATGCCCAAACGTTTTTATAAAAAATAAGGGAGGCAATTAGAAATTCTAAAATTTCCAGTACATTCTGCCCACATATTTTCCAGTTGTAATTATGATATTCTTCCTGGGCTAACCTGTTAGCTGATGGTTGTGTATTTGATTCATCATTGTTTTGGTTTAATCGTGTTTCTAGTAAATAAAAATTTTCCTCATATTTTTTCTCATAAAACCCAATGGACCACTGGACGCTGAATAACGAAACTTTTAAAAATTTCATTTTGGTTGTTTTGTGAGCCAGTATTGAAAATAATGTTTATTTTAGACCCAAAAGACGTTACTAACTTAAGACCACATAGAAGAGGACTGAAAAGTATGTGCAAACATTTTTAAAACATCATACACTGTGTTTCTTGGTGATTCTAGAAACTGTATAAGATTTACTCCAGAGAATTTATGCCATTTACAGTTATATATGAATTAACTTACTGTAATTAATTTGAAACTTGTAATTTTTCTAGAGTGATTTATCCTTTATTTAAACTTGGTATCAACATTCAAGGAAATAATTTGCTGAAATTTATAAGCTTCCTAAATAGTCAAAAGTATTAGTTTTGGTTTTTATTTTCTCACCAAATTTTATATAATTTATACTAATTAAATCTAGAATCATTACTTGCAATATAACTTACCATTCCCAGTAGCAATTATAGTATCTTTTTCATTAGAAAAAAATACCTAACAAGAACATATCCAAAATACATATTGTGTTTAACCATGTTACAAAGTCAGGTTCACGAAAACTTAATGCAATTCAGATAAAAATTTAAACACAGTAATGACTCTGAAAAGTAATTAATTACTTTTCAGTAGTTAATTGCATACTGGAAAGCATATTGTCATGAGTGGCAAATCATTTATAACTAATGTATTATATTTGTTTTATGATAATTTTTTATTATTAATTTAAAAATCAGGTATAAATAGCCTATGTGTACAATGAAAGTTTTACAATTTCAATTGGATTAAAACTCATTTTTAAATATTAAAAAGTAAAGGTTTATAGCAGCCATTAGATTTTAAACATCAAAAATAAAATGTCATTGACCATTAGACAAGGTTTTAATATTTTTTAACATAAAATGTAGAAAGATTAGCAACTTGGAAAACAACACAAACCCAATTTTTAAATAATGACTTGGAAAAAAAAACAAAACAGTTATAAGCTTTTTGTTGTTACTGTTTTACAACTTCTTAAGAGGGTTTATATAGTAGAGTCATCTATCATTTGGGACATAGAAATCTTTTCTGTTAAAAAAAGAAAGCATATGACTTACCTTTAAAAAGGCTAAGAAGGATTTTTCAATCAAATGCTCAAACATTTGAACAGACGGTTCTTAGTAGGACCAAATGGTATTCTGCAGAAAAACCCTACACTGAAATCCTCATTACATAAAGTGTGTGAGTTTAAATATGCTTAAAAAAAAAAAAAACCCATCCCAGTATGTGGTTTGTTGCCAGAGGAATTAGGAAAGAAAAAAAAAAAAAAAAACCACACATATCACACTACTGTTATGGCTTTTACTGGTCTATTTTTATGGTCTTGTGAGGACCCATTCCCTATATCTGAGATACTCAGCAGACTTTTTTTTTTGGCCATTCTCCCATCCAAGTAAGTCAGAGGCCAGAGAAACAAAAGGAACTGACTTGCTGCGCTGCCTCTATGTATTCTGTTTTACTGCACAATCATTATTCCAGATGACGAATAGGGTTCCGGGGGTGGAAACTATAAACTGGGAAGGATTAGCAGTATCACTTCTTTGTCATGACTTAGCTTACAAAACTTCATAATCTTGAATTAAAATGTACCTTGCTATACAGCATTAATTTGACGTGCATAAAGACTAAGAGTTTTGAAAACAATTGGAGATACTATCAACAAAGATGACAAACCAACTTTATAAAAGGAAATAGCATATTGTTTTAACTGGAAATTCTTAACTGTTCATCATTTTCTGTTAGTTTTACAGAAGTTTCATGAGCAGAGCAAAATATCCCTATAAAAACAAAAAATTAAATTTCCCTTAAATTTCTTCAGCCAAAATACAACTATTAAACAGCATTTAAACAGATTACATCTAAGATGACCTTTTAATGTAAAAAACAGCATAAACATAAGTTACTTTAAAAGAATACCTTATTTTAAAACCTAATAAAAATAAAAAGCCTGTGGGGGGAGACCCTCAATACTAAGAACCCATTCTTGCAGAGAAATTCTCAAAATCGTGTAAGAGAGATCAAAATCTTTAGACAGTTAAACTGTCCTCTATCAGACAGGCCAGCTGAATAAATGTCTCAAAGTCAACCTTGAAATAAAGTAAGCTAACAATAACAGGCAGAAATATATTTAGTCCATTAGATCATATTTAAACCAGTTCTTATCATTGGATTGGTCATGTGGCCCCTTCTGAGTATGTGGTGAATCTTTTCATTTGTTAGCAGTGCAATACAACTGGAAAAGGATTCAAAGTTCTCTTTTTCCCTCAGGCATTACTTTCTTTTTCCAAGGTATTTTTACTGACACCTTTATTTAAAAATTAATACTTAGATATTAATACTTTAGATATATTGGGATTTTTTTTTCAAATTTTACACTGCTTAATCAGGATCAGGTAGAAATGGCCTTGGACAATTTCCATGTGATTTATGCTACTCATTTTAAAAGAATAACTTACACAGATTTCAGGTAGCTTGAAAAGAGGATTTCTCTAACTGTGATCTCTGGTATTTTCTGTATTAGCAAAAAAGGTAGAAAAAGGCTATTTTAATGAATATCTCAATTAAAAACATCTATTTTATTGTATTGAAGCTGCTTTGATATATTTTCTTCTCAACTTTAAATGAAACACACTTACACCCCCACCCCCTGTATGAAAATTGAGAAATAGTTCACCAACACAGGAGTTCAGATAGTACCTATTTTAAAGAGCATATTTTAAACATATTGAAAGGATCATTAAATTATGATGAAATTATGAACACTATTAAAGAAATACATTTCGGAAAAAATACAAGCACAATACATGCTTTAAGTTGACACTGAACTTACTTGGATCACTCATCAGTAGCCTAATGCCATCCAAACCCTCTGACTGTCTCTGGAGAGGAAAATGTCACACACTCCCAAGAGCAGTCCAAAGAATCAAATCTACATTCCCAGAGGCACCTGTGTTCAATCCCATAGACAGCAGTTCCTGAGGAGCTTTCTGAGTCTCGTGTGGTAATACCCCGAGAGGGCACAGCTAAGTAAAATCTGCAATCATTTCTCTAGATTTGAGCAAAATATATACCTTAAACAACAAGGCAGAAAAATGCTGTACCCATTTCAGAGTAAAGAATGTTGAGGTTTTCATTTTATAAAGCTTACATACCCACAGTATTTTGAAGAGATATATTTTATATGAGAGTACCCCTTGCCTTATGTAAATCCACTGCAGCACTACATACATCTAGTATAATGAAGGATAAAACTTTCAACATAATGAAGTCAGCTTAGACACAGTTTTTTGGGAACTTTTCTTTTGCGAGAGACCACATAGGGTTTGGACCCAGACAGACAAGTGAATCCTGATGTTACTGGGCAATGGTGGTATTGAGTGGGGGTTGGGAGTTCAATGACTACTCTTATTTTTCTTTTTTTTTGGAAAAAAGTGGGCAAAACTAACTAAGAAGGTCATAATATGAACTAAGTGAGGGCAGTTGACAGGAGCCTGATTACTAGACACTCAAAGTCAAGCCCCTTCCATTCTTTTCTCCCTTCTGGTTTATTTTCTTCAGATTACAGAGCACCATCAGCCATCTACTGGGCTATCTGTTTGGTCCTGTTTTTGCATCTGCTAGAATGTTGTCTCCATGAGGAGGGGGACATTTGGTTGGCTCACTGCTGAATCCCCAGAGTGCAGGCCAGGCTCATAGCTGGTAACCGGTTAAGTAAATGGACACACGCAACAACTGTCATAACCATAATAATATCTAAAACGGAGCGAGAATGGCCAGAAGTCAGACGTTACTATGTTGGCTGTCTATACCACAAATATTCAATGGTTCGATTGGGATGAAGAGCATCTGCTTGGAAAGTCAATGGAGCAGAGTGTGGCTTTGGAATTTGTCATTTCCTAAAGTGTGTTAAAGTTGCTAACTACTTCCCCTCTCTTAGTTACCATGGATCTAATCTGTTGTAAAGACTGACAGTGAGAATATAAAGGATTCATATGTATAGTTAGTAAATACTTGCTATGGTGATGATTAGCCATTAAGCAAATGTTTATTTTAGGGACTTTATTAAACTAATATGGACAAATAAAAAAGTATTGAAAATTATAAAATTCTCCCCTACCCCCTATAGTTTTATGAATTTTCAATTTACATTCTTATGTATATGGGATCATTCATACACCAAATCATACTTTCTGAAATTTGACTCTTCTCCTATTATGTGCGTTGGAGATATTCTCATGTTTTGGATAGAGTTAATGTGCTTTTTCCATCATTGAAAAATATTCCATACTAACAGGTGTATTGTCTTTTAAATAACCAATCTCCTATTTAATGGACATAGTTTTATTTCCAGTTCTTTGATCTTGCCAAAAAATGCTAAAAATTCCTATGTAGTTTTTAAAATTTTTGAGTATAGCTGACACACGAAGTTAGTTTCAGGTGTATGACATGGTGATTCAACATCTATGTTATGCTGTGCTCACCGCAAGTGTAGTTCTCAGCTGTCACTGTATGACGCTATTACAATATCATTGCATGCATACATAGTTTTGTTTACCTGTTCTAGGACACTAATAAACAGCAGTAAGTGAAATTGTTAGTGTGTACTAACAATGTGTGAGAATGCCTGTCTACACTATTGTATACTGAACTTTAAGTTTCTAACAAGTACTTTTTTATTGGTAAATATTCAATTGAATGAAGTTGAACCTATTTTCCCAAGTATATTAGCCATTTATATTTTAAAATACTCGTGATAATATCCTTGTTCATCTTTTTTTTTCTTTAAATTTGTTTGTCCTTTCTTTGTTAATTGGTAAGGAACCAACCAGCCTTCTGCATTTGACAAAAAAAAAATCTTTTTTACTATTTTCATTGTATTATTATATTACTACAATTTAAAACTTGTATGCCATTAACTTTCACAATAATTTCCTTTTAAATATAGTGTCATGCTTTCAAAGGCTCTCTTTACTTCAGAACTATTAAATATAATAAAACTTCTTTTAGCATTTGTATGGTTTACAAAATCCTTTGTAACAGTATTTTTTAGAGAAGCTGATTCATGGAATTTAACACTTACGAAGTAAAAGAGGAAGAGTAAAGTAAATTGAATGACAAATATTGCAACATATTTGAGAAGCAGATGATAGATGAATCGTAAGAGTTCTAGAAAAAGGGTCACATGGCCTGAGTTCTGATCACATTATTAGTAACAGCAGGATTTGTGAACTCAGTAAGTAACACACAGTCATTGTATTTCTGATTTTCTTTCTTGCCAAAGAGGATCATCATACAGAGTCCATCCACACCCTCAAGCTGCAGATCAAATCACATGTTAGGTTTACCTAATTTAAATCTGTATGCAGCTTCTGTTAGGAGATGGAACTTTTTAAGTGATTTTTTTTTTTTTACAGTTCAGGAAATGAAAAGAAGAATCTTGATATAATATACATTGCATTTGTGGACTGTATGGATAAGCAATGACTTACAAATTATGATGATGATATAATAAGGGGGTTGACACATACTGGAGGCTTACTATCTGTCAGTTGTTGAACTAAGTATTTCACCTGTGTTACCTGTTGACCTATCATACCACCCATTGGGCTCCTTAGACAACTAGAGTAGGTCACAAAGCTAGTATGTGCCAAATCAAGGATTAAAACCCAGAGAGACTAAGTGAAGAGCCTATACTCTTTTCTGAAAGAAAAAAAAGCAGATAAAAAGTTCTTGAACAATACCTAATTTTACATACTTTTCTCAACACCTTTGTACAAATTGAGTAACAATTGTAAATAAATTGATGTTACACTGAGAGGAAAATGATATCTAATTATAACAAAGAATCAACAGTGAACATATTCTGTAAGTAGTAACGGAATTATTTTGAAATTAAATCCTTCTAAAGATGTGTAAACTATCTCAAAACATTAGTTACCAGTGTCAAACTGTAGGTAAAATTTGTTTTATCACTTTAATCCTTGGGGATAACTAACCATAGAGATTGATGTGCACATACATATGCACATATTTATGCACATGTACACACGTGTGTATAAACATCTATCATTTTCAATTGCTACCTTATTTGTGAAAATATGAAGTCAATGGCATGCTTTACCTCTTTTCTATGGTGAGGAAGGACTTAACATGCAGGAACAAAAATAAATATATATGTACGTAACTAAGATATAACAGTATAATGTAATGCCAGTAAAACTTGAGAGACTAAAATACAGGCTTCTAAGATGGCCTTTAAAAGAGAATTTCAAGGACATTAATAAAGGATAGGATATCAGGGTAACTAAAGTTTAGACTTAAACCATGTGATCTAATAAATTGAAACACAGGACACAAGCAAACATACTGAATTAAAATTATAAAATAAACTTACCCATATGTTTAATAGAAGCCACAGTAGGAGCTGTGTGTGAAAGAGATTTAACAGAGAGCACCTCTGTATATGTGGACAGTGCTCACGTAGGCAGGGCCAAATCAATATGTAAATTTCACAGGCCATCTAAAAATGTTGACAGACCTAATCTTTACTTGAACACTTTGCAAAGCTGACTCAATTCTCTAAGGGGAAGTAGAGTAAGTCAACATTTAAATGATACTACGAAACATGAGGACATGGTATGATCAGCATAGTTGTCAGGGTAATTTGTATTCATACAGTTGATGGGATATTATTTGGGGGAAAACCAGAAATATTCAGGTAAAGTGATAACAAGGCCTGAAAACATGGCATGGTGAAATAGTAGGAAAAGAAGCACAATAATCAATAAAGAAAACAAGCAGTTAGTTAACAAATGCCAAATTTAAAAAGGTTGAGAAAAAAATATAATTAATGAATTTGAAATTTCACAGGACAGGAAAAATGTAAAAAAAAAAAACTATTCAATTGAAATACAAAAAAAAAATCAAAACAAATTTTATCATTAACAAAGGTAACCTAAGATACTCCCTGAAGTGGGGTCTTAAAAATTAAATAAATAAAATAATTTTAAGAGGGGTTAGGGACATCAGTTTACATTTGCTTTAGCTCATGGCTTGATCAAAAGGATGTACTTTAAAATCCTAAAATGTCAGGTTTTTTAACTCTGTTTAAACACCAGTAAAAAGCTGAAGTGTGTGATGAATGTATAAAAACAAAATACATTTAATCAAAGAAAAAAGATGGATAATGAGACTCAAAGTGATTTATTCCATTTAATGGAGACATGCTAATCACACTAGAGACAATGAAAAACCTAATTATATGGACATCCGTGTCATCTGACAACCTGTTACCTTAAGTTTAAAGATACACACTTGGACATCAGATTCCTACAAGACTTAGGTACACATACTGTATGCACGTGTGTGTGCACGCACGCATGCATGTGCCCACACACTCTTCTTCAGGGACATAGAAGGAGACCGACCTAATTAGGTTTCTTTTTAAAGATAGAAAAAAAAAGGTTTCTAAGAAACATGTTATACAATAATAATTTATTTAAAAAATCACTACACAGGAAAAACTATATTCCCGATACCTTTCTTTTTCTGTTTGTTTGAAGTAGGATAAACCCTGCATCTGAGTGACCCGGCATTTTAAAGAAACATAAAACAGTTTGTGGACCATCATTGCCCAGGTTGGTTCTTAGTGGGCTTAAGGGAAGGGTTTGCCCTTCAATGAGCCTGAGTTTTCTGTCTTCAAAGAGACCAGCAAGTTTGGTTTAGAATGTTATTTATCAAATGAACTCCTTGGAAGAACTTGAAATAAATTCTTAAAATTTCAAAGAACCCATAGGATTCCAAGAGCGAACATTTTACTTTAAATGTATTTTTCCGTTTGAATAAAGCCTCATGTTGTTTGTAAGAGAAACAAACAAAAACATTGAAAATATATACATGTAAAATTTTCAGAAGCAAATGTTTACCCGGAAATGTTATGGATCATTTCAATCACTTTCTTTACATATTTCAATGGGCATATTCCAGATGCTTTCATTAGAATTCAGACAGAATAAAAAGTGGTACACCAGCACTCTATGTTGCATGAGACAGATAGATGAATTCAGAATAATTCTAAAATGTCAGAATCCTGAAACTGTCCTCTATGTGTCTCTGTGATTGCTGGGTACCTGCTTACCTGAAAGAAATCGCAACATAGCAGAGGTAGAGTGAAACCTTCCCTTTGTGATCTCCATACTTCAGTTTTGAATCATAAAGAAGTTTGACTTGCCTATTAAACTTCATTACTTTAGCAGCAACTTTCGCAGCAACTTTCGCAGCAGCATTAAACCTTGCTTTGCAATATAGGGCACTGACAAGGGAACTGATAAAGGAATTGACCTTGTGGTAACTGTACTAGGGTAGGTTTAGGTGGGTTCAGGCAGCATCAGCACCATCTCTGCAATTACCGGTCATCCTTGAGCTCACCAGCAAGCAACCAAGGACTCAAAACCTGTTTATCATGACCATCCCTTTCAAATTCCTGAATGTCACTCTTGTCTTTTGTTCTGAGGTTGTGATTCAAGGAACCAATAGTAGGTTATGGAGTCTGAATTGCTACAGAATGTCCCTCATACATGACTGAACTAGTCCTGCTAGTTTTGCTCTGCTTGATTAGCTCACTTGTCCTCAGGACAACTGGGACACAACTGTTTTCTTGGCTATTAGGGCCCAAGGTCTCTTGGTTGTGTTATTTAGGTAAGCAAAGTATCCTCCTCCACGGTGCCTCCAGTTCATGGGTAAAGGTACGTATGTGAATTGGAGTGCTTATATTATCTGAGTGGGTTTCAGTGGACTCTGTGATGCTCCTTTTGTTAAAGAGCACAGTGCTTTCCTGTTCAGGGTGAATGCTGAGAATATTCTTGTTTTCCCAAACTGCATGTACAAGGCTTGAAGCAGCATCCTCCTGTGTTCCAAGGACTAAAGAACATTTTCTGGATATGATCCAGGAATGTTGCTAGGCCTGTTTTTCCTCTCATTTTCTACAACTCCACAGGGAAAACTGGGTCATCACAGTAGGCTGGTGAAAAGAAGGCTACTGTGAGTAAAATTGGGAGGTGAAGTAAGTCCATAAAAGCATGTAAAACCATACCATTTCATGAATTAACTCAAAATTAAAAACCATTACAATGTTTCCTATGTTATAAAGAGGCATGTCACAAAATACTGTTTTTATAGTAAGCCTCCGTATAGACTCCTCTCTTTCACATGCTTCTTTTCTTCCTTGGTTACCCTATGTGTATATGTCCTGATTGATTTCTATTTGACTATTTGACATTTCATTTTTATCTTTCTAGTATGCTCTCAAAAGGGTACATGATTTGGGATATGTAAATTTGGAGTTGCATTCACATGACTTATTGCAATTGCATTTACAAAAGCACATCTATCCCTAAATCAGCAGAAACCATGAATTCATTTGGTCCTTCACTCCTTTTACAAACATGCTTACATCATCCACTTAACAGATATTTCTGTTTTGAAAGGCGTCCAGCCTCCAGTGGCAGTTCAATGTACAATTACAGGTATCAAAATATTACCAAAAAGTATTCTAGTCAAAACTTCACCATATTTTGCAACTGATTCTATTAGCCTTGCATTTACTATTCTGTATAGTAGGAAATATTTAAATTCTTCAAGAAACTCAAAAAATGAATATTAAATTACATTTAAGCTATTTACTAAACTTTCTCTGGCTTGTCTGTTATGTCAGCCAAGTTATGGAAAAAAAATACAGTGTGATCTTCTTTTTAAGTCTTTTGGTGCAAATCCATTACTTGGAAAGCTTTTTATCTCTAGGATATAATATTCTACCATCATATGTATCACTCTTTCAATATTCATCCAATCCTATGCAAATACAATTAAAAATGAGAACAATGTCGTTGGTTTTTTGTTTTTAAGTCCATTAAATAAGTACTAAGATGTGTTTGAGGGAATTGGCTTCAATCTTTAAAGATGGAACATAATGAATTTAGTTGATTATTTAAGGGATTTTTCACTATGCCTGAGAATTTCCCAGAGGAAAGAAAGAGAGTAATGTTTTTTTTTTTAATTAAAAAAAATTTTTTTTTACTTATTTATTTTTTGAGAGACATAGAGAGACAGAGCACAAGTTGGGGAGGGGCAGAGAGAGAAGGAGACACAGAATCCAAAGCAGGCTCCAAGCTGTCT
The DNA here is from genome assembly GCF_027475565.1 of Acinonyx jubatus. Lineage (NCBI taxonomy): Eukaryota > Metazoa > Chordata > Mammalia > Carnivora > Felidae > Acinonyx > Acinonyx jubatus. Next base: position 82,931,096 of record NC_069383.1, read on the forward strand.
GCACAGAGCCTGACGTGGGGCTCATACTCACAAACTGTGAGATCATGACCTGAGCCAAAGTCAGATGCTTAATGACGGAGCCACCCAGGCACCCCAAGATAGTGACGTTTCTTCAGGGACTTCACACCCTAGAACCTTAGTGCCTTTTATATAGGGAGGAGTGACTTGTGATCTAGAAGCCATGAGTGACTGACTCAGCATTTAGAGATGTCCTTCCATACTGAGTACAGAAGATTCAAAAACTGCCTCCATATTTTGATTTGTAAAGGTTTTGATTCTAGAGACATCGCCTCTAAGAATGCCAATGCTCTATTTAAAATTTTCCTTTGATTAAATAGGGAGTGTTACAAGAACATGCATTTTCCCTCAGGACTCACAAAAGCTCCTTTGCTCAACATTGGTATGAATCAGTCTTTCTACTATTATCTACCCCCCCCCCCCCGCCATCCCCATCTTCTATGTAGAAGAATAAGGAAACACATATTCTTCCTGCTGGGGGACTTTTTAAAAACTCAGGGTAGGTCAGTCTGGGTCAAAGCCAACACTCAAACAAGTGGAAGAGAGAAAGTTAAGGAGAAAGAGCCAACAAGTTTGATCCAACTATGCCTAAAGAGTACTAACACTGGGGCACCTGGGTGGCTTAGTCCTTGAGTGCCAATTCTTGGTTTTGGCTCAGGTCATGATCCCAGGGTCATGGGATTGAGCCCAATGTCAGACTCTGTGCAGCCTGCTCAGGATTCTCTCTCCCTGCTCCTCTTCCTCTCTCTTCCTAAAAAAAAAAGAAAGAAAATTAAAGTACTAACTCTGGAGTTTTCAATTATGTGGACTCCCTAAAATCCCTCTATTGAGTCAGTTAGTTTCAGTTGAAAACACAATATTCTATGTAAAATGTGGATCTTAGATCACTGCTCATTTACACAAATAAAATATCTAACCAAAGTTCTTGTTCATTAAGTGTCATCAAGAAACACAATCAGGAGGGGCGTCCAACTTTGGCTCAGGTCATGATCTTGCTGTCTGTGAGTTTAAGGCCTGCATCAGGCTCTGTGCTGACAGCTCAGAGCCTGGAGCCTGCTTCGGATTCTGTCTGTCTGTCTGTCTGTCTGTCTCTCTCTCTCTCTCTCTCTCTCTCTGCCCCTCCCCTGCTTGTGCTCTGTCTCTCTCTCAAAAATAAATAAAATGTAAAAAAAAAAAAAAAAGAAACACAATCAGGAGACCTCTAAAAAAAAGAATCAAGGACAGAAATACGGTTTTTTACACTATATGTAACAGAGATATTAGTATAATATTAAACACATATAAAATACCATGTAACTGTATTTTCTTCTACATATGTCCAGAACTCTTTAGTGTTATAAAATATGTCATAAAAAGCTCAGTTCATTCAGGAGTTGCAAGGGCGCAGGTGACAATGAAGCTCCCTATAATGTACTCACTTGGGAACTGTGTTGGTAGTGATTTTTATATCCCAGATTTTAAAATAGTGCCAGACACATAATAGATGCTCAAATACACATTGAATAGATAATGAAGAACCTATTCTATAGATATCACAGGATAGATCAAAAAGAAACATGGGTATAATTATATAATTTGGTAGGAGAGAAGGTTATCTTTGGTTCTCCATGTTGTCTGATACCAAGTTTAAAAGGAATGGTTATTTTCTATGTATGCCTTTTTATATTTAGTAGACACCGGGCATGAAGTGCAACAAAGAACAGGTGTGGTCTGCTTTAAGCAAAAATCTGCATGTATTAAACAGATAGTCTGATTCTTTCACATTAGCAAATATTCTTGGGGTGTCTGGGTGGCTCAGTCAGGGCCATTTTTTTTAAAAACTGAAAACCATTCTTACAAAGGATTCTGTCATTCTTCAGATACTTCTTGAGTAAGTACAATACAAGGATGAATGACATGCTCCTACAAAATAACCTCTTCCCAAGCATTTTAATGTTTATTTTTATTTTTGAGACAGCATGAGTGGAGGACAGGGGCAGAGGGAGATAGAGAGTCTTAAGCAGGCCCCACACTTAGCCCCACGCAGGACTCAATCCCATACCCCTGGGATTATGACCTGAGCATCAAGAGTCTGACGCTCAATGGACTGAGCCATCCAGGTGCCCCCCCAAACATTTTAAGTGATCTAATATACTGTGTTTCTGTATCCACATCAAGGAATAGACATATTTATTAAAATGAAGATTCCTAAAATTTGTTAAAATAATTCACACCAAAAACCATGATTCGGTATTAAATGTAGATCATTATAAGTGGTTGGGGTGTATTATTTTGCCTATCAAATTTTCGCCAAGTCTTCTGAATAGTAATACACTACCGTCTAATTTTTTACATGACCATCTTTTTTTATAAATCAACTGATGTGATCCCTTGCTAATAGTTTGATTCCTCTGGGTTGTTTAGAGGGTTTATTCTGGACTGCTCATTTATTTTGTTAAGAGACAGTGGGTCTTTATCTGACTTCAAAATGCACCTTTGTCAAGTGTTTAGTATGGCCCAGTCACTAGAAACTTAAGCACCTCTGAGGATTGGCCTTTATGTTCTGATAGCAGTTAGTTCAAGAAAAATGGCTGAAGTTCTGTCTCTGTTTAAGTTCTGTCTTTGTACTTGTTACCATCTGTGACATGAGACTTATCTTTAAGAGGGGCATCGCTCAGCTAAAGAGACATGCTAGAGGATTCCAAACACTGATCAATTTCAGAAGTCTGTAAAAATGAATAAAGTACAAAGAAAAAATCGAAAATATCACCAAATGTGTCCTTCCCATGTGTCTTATCCCATGGCAACCTGAGATGGACTTTTTTTTTTTTTTTTACTCTCAAGAGAACTTTTCATACTATGACTATGAACTCTTAAATATCAAAACAAAATGCATAAATGCCAAAACCCAGGAGAAAAGGACAGTAAGTAGAACCTGGTAGCATTTTTGTCTCAGGAGAGGCTGCCAGCCCTGCCTCCGCCACAGACTGTGACAAACATACAAGAGTTTGAGTCAATAGGCAGATAAGATAAATACAACACCTACATGTGAAGAGGTGCAGACGTTATGGTCTTATAAAGCATGAATATGTAAAAAAAAAAATGAAAAGGTGTCATTAAAATCAGAAAAATTGTCTTAAATCAGAAAGGGCAAAATAGTTGAAAATGTACTCCAAGGAGCAAATCCTCAAACTGAGGATGAGAGTCAGACTCTAAAATCTTTTCCATTATTATAAAGATGTGTTTTCAAATAAATTAATTCTCTACTACCTTTTGTGTGTCAGATTACATGGTATATTACTTAAAGCATAAGATTTTTAAAACTATGGTAAACCACATTTATTCTATTTATATGCAAACAAAGAGTGAATATAAAATGAAAATATCACTAAAATGTACTACATTACATAGATAAATTTATAGATTGTTTTTATGGAATTATTAATCTAAGTCAAATTTACAGAAACCTTTTTTATCACATAAATAATATACTTTACTAGTCTTGCTTTCTCATGCTTTTAATTTAATGAAAATCCTATACATAAAAGTTAGGCAATGGGGTAATAACCAGCAGACATAACAAATTTGAAGTGTGTACTAACGTTACATAGTAAGTTTCAGCTTGATTTTCATGTAGTTGCTATCCATTATAAACTGTAAGTTCCTATGTCAAAATTTGGTAATTTGTAATTGGTAAATATGTAAATTGCTAATAAATATAGTTTTATTGTATAAATAATAAAAACTACTGATACAATAGAGGATCTGATCTGAATATTCTTACCATCAAAGTATGGAGAGGCGGCACAATGCCAGCTAAACTGGCTTTTCATTCACTGATAAATTGGGTTGCCATAGCAAGCCCATATTCACTGTTTCTAAGCAACCCAAGGCTCCGCAGACTTCAGATACTTAGGAATCCACTGATCTTTCATCATCCTTAAGGGAGAAATATGAAAACTTGTGGTACCAGACTCAGTGGAAGATTCCCTGATGACCCAGTAGAGCAGTGACCTGCCATAAAATGTCCTTGTGTTGGTATCCATTTATCAAATAATAATATTTGTGATAGGGAATTAATTGATTATTAAAGTGCTAAGTGGATGAAATTAGGTACAGAAAATGATCAATACCTAGTATGTGTTGAGCAGGCAAATGTTTGAGTAAACAGACAAGATACCATGCACAATCCAACTTTCTAAAGACAAAGTCATTTACATAATGCCAGCATTCATAAAGTCCTTGCCTTTTAGTGTAAAAAAATATATCTGTTTAGCAGCATTACCACACAGCAGGTCATTTCAATTTTTTTGTTTTCTAATTATTTATACTTAGGTAGCATACATAATTATAGATCAGTAATTGCTTGTGATTTTATATTGAAATGTTTAATTATGGTTTGTCTAGAATGCTTGAATAATTAACCACCCAAACATCAAATAGAATTGTATCGGTCTGAGGTACAAGCAAGGTTAGGAATTCTTTGAATGAGGTAATATTAGCATTTCCTGCCCCTGTCCAAGTCAAACACTCTCCCCGAGTCTCCTGTCTTCACACAGTACCCACAGAGGCAAACCACTGCCTCTATAGCTCTTAATTCACAAGGCTTACTTTCCAACTATTTGAGATAATCAAAGTGAGAGAGAGTTAAGACACACAGATATCGTCTGTTCCTATAGAATACTGTATCACAATGCAGGTCAGAATAAAATGCCATTACTAGAAATGGTTATATGTGAACAGTAAAATGATTAAGTCTGAAATCTGTAAAATTTTACCTAATTCTAATACCTGCCTCCCATTATCATTCCATGTGGCTAGCTCTTACCAGGAAAAACATTGGAGGAATGATGTGCAAATTGAAAACTGGTTCTAATTTAATGGTAAATTTTGTAACATTACTTCCTGTATCCTGTTAGCTGTTGCATCAAAGATTCAGTAACCTGCCAGGTATACAATATGATGATAGAGTTCTGTAACCTGAATGTAAGATAAAGTTGACATGTCACCTCTCATACAAGTCCCAGGAAGCCACCTGTTGACTAGAGACATACCAGGAATGTCAGCAGTAGAAACTCTTCCTGTGATAGCTACTGATTACTGTTGATTCTAAATGGGAAAGGATAGATTCTTCTTCAAGACTGGGAAGACACCCACTCTGCGTTACAATCTTCATATAAGAGAGTCCAAAACTTGCATAACTATATTATAATTGCCTTTCCAGGCAATTATAAAATTCATCTGCAGTTTAACAGTCTCCCTGGGCATAGATATTCTTAAGAATAAAAGAACTGTGCATGAATTTGTCCTTTTAGTACATTGTTGCTCTGTTAAGATACTCCTCCACTGCTGCATGTATATAACCACATGTTTCTTGGAGGGTTTCGATACTTCTGAGTATTTTTTAATATCCTCTTATCACTTAGTATTGTATTTATTACTGGCAAGATCATACATGGTAAAGTTACAACTGCTTCCATTTTCTTTTAGCTACAACTTATCAAAAAGTTGGGGACAGGGTGCCTGTAGGTCTGTATCTCAAATACTCCCTGAGAGAAGAGAGAAATGCAGGCAGAGCTTAAACTGGACAAGAAGAAAGCAAAAAACCAGATCAAAGTAAGATTTTAGTATTAAAGGAACCAGTCTTGCGTCCTATGTTGTTAGGGTAGAAAACTTCACAGGGATTACATAAGCATAATTACCAGTTTGGAGTCCGAAGAAAAAGGGCAAATCCTCCAATATTAACTCACTTGCAAAATGCTGGTTGGAAGACAATGGAATTAACACTGATAACTGTGGTTATGTTTGCCCCAAGTGCTGGGTCAAATCACTGCTGACTGCTGTGAGCCCCACCTTCAAGTATCCAAGAATGGCTGTGGAGTTTTGAGTGACACTCCACTGAGGCAGTATGATTGCTAAACCAAAGTTAGGCTCTGCCGCCAGTGTTTGCCAACTTCCCCAGCTTACAAGTGAGCTGCTCCTCACGCTGGTTCTTTCTTAAAAAAAAAAAAAAAAAAAAAAAAAAAGGGATAGAAAGAAACAATTACGCCATGACGTTTAAAAGAACACAGAAGCAGATCCCTCTCCAGGGATATTCCTACTTATTTTCTTAGAGTGGTTCCCTTGACTCCTTTCATCCTGTGTCTTTGTTATAGGAACCTGATAAAAACATGCACACTTCTCTTAGGAGAAGAATCAAAGCATCGATGAATATTCTAGTTTGTGAAAGCTGGAGAGAAAAGGCTTCTTGGTCAGGGCATTGCAAAATCAACAGCTTGGGGTCTACAATAGTTATGACATTCTTTTGCCATGTAAGACAACTAAGATAGCAATATTTGGTGGGTGTACTCTTATTTTTGCAACTCATTAGAATAAAAAAGTAAAGACACTCCAAAAACAAATAGAGCCATTATAATATAAGCTAAATTAGACAAAAAAATATGATTTTTCTCCCATCATTTAGTCAGTAATTTCCTGGGGATTACTGTTGATAATATGCATCCTTATACATACATGATAAATATTCATGTGACCACTGTGTTCCAAGAACTCGGCCACAAAGAGGAAGAAAGCATGTTTCCTACCATGAGTTTTTCTGCAATGCACTACAAATATTTCCATATAAAATACAACGTGTGCACTCTATGTTAACTAGAATTTAAACAAAAACTTGAAACAAACAAAAAAGAATAAATACAATGGGTGAGTACTGAACACTTTCAATCCACCTTCTAAAGTGGGGTGCTACCCTAGTTGTGAACATTCATTCTAGAGCTATTTACCATGTAATCAAAATCTGTAATTTAATTACCTTTATCTCGTAAAATCTGAAACTCTCCATAAAAAATAATAATGAGGTTCCCAGTGGTGAAATGAATGGCTTCAAAGATTTATGAGTTGGCTAGAAATATGGCTAACTCCCTACTCTTACATCACAGGTTATAAAAACCCACCAAGCCCAGATGCCTAAGGCTCAGTTGAGAAATGGCCCATTGTGTAGCTTTTGATTTGGGGGCATTCCCCATTGTCTGACTATGACGGTATGGTTAGCTGAATTCCATGGTTAGCATGTTAAGCATATGCCTTTGAATTGTCCACGTAAGGACTACTGAGACACTGAAAAGTACAGAACATGAAAGCTTCGTGGAGCATGGGCAACAGGTTGAGTTCCTGCTTGCTGCTCATCTGCTTCAGTCAGAAGCCAATTTGAGAGAGCTTTCACTTTGTCTGTTTTAAGAAGGAGATTTATAGCTCTCCCTGCTGTTAGTTGTTGAAAGCTACCAATATTTACTAAGATAAACCAATAATAGAATATATTCAAATCAGCTTGGATAGGTTAGCAACACCTCCCTGCAAGGAGCTCACATTCTGGGGACGCACCTCACATACAGAGGACAATTCTATAGAAAGATTCTACGGTAGAAGATAACAGAGTTTCCTAGGCTCCCAGAACATCCACATTTACTCAGATATAAATAGCTGTTACTCTTAGTTCAAAGACCTTTCACCCACTTCTACGCATGACACATTTCTTCTCTCTGTTCATGACCTTTATACTGCAGAAATTGAAGGAATCTTAGGAATCATCTGGTCCTGATAATTGAGCAAAAGAGGTCACAGAGACCCAGAGAACTGGAAATGCTTATTCTACGTTACCCTAATGGTTTTCAAAAAAACATTGCTTTCTTTTTCTCCTTATGCTTCTGTTTTCTCTAGTTTTTACCTCTTGTCACATATCTTCTTCTAGGTTCTGGTTTGATATTTGCTAAAGCATTGCTTTCGTTTTGTGTATATGTCATTATTCTTTGTTCCTCTTTAGCAATGCTCACCAACTTAAAGTTCAATTCCTGGATAATTAGAATAATCTTTACCTCTTTTTGATTTTCATGCACTAGATACTATCACTAGAGTGAAGTTCATTTTTTAAAGCTATTCTGGTTCCTGCTCTTTGGACTTCTCAAATTTATTTTAAATATTTAAACATCTTCAACATTATTTAAATTTAGTTATTAAATATGAAAATAAAAATTTTCTACTTGATTAATATATTCTATTTCTTCCCTTTCACATAGAACACTTTGAAAAGTTCTAGGAAAGAGTAAGGGAGAAGACCTATTTGTTAACATTATACCATGGGCCAGGTGTCATACTAAATGCTTCCATTTGTCATTATTTATGTCCACAAAAAATTCTCTAATTGAGTATTATGAGCCACATTTTTACAGAGGAGATAACACAAGGAAAACTAAGAAAATTAGATAAATGCTAAAATTTTCAGCATCAGTATGAAATGGATGACCTTGAGTTTATGCATCTATACAACAAGCAATAGCAAAGATTAGTAGGAAGACATAAGGATACATGGTCACATACAAACATTTCCTTGCCCATATCTAAATCTTTACCTTTTGCCAATATAAAGCTCTCAGCAGACACATTTTGCTATGCTACCCTGAGGTTTTAAAATTATTTTCATCACTCTTATATAGAGATGATAGTTACATTAAATAAGAATGTAAAGAAATTTATCTTATTAAACTATTCCTCTTGGCACTGGGTATTTCTGGGTCCAGAGTTTATGAAGGTAAATAAAACTTATCTTCATGGAGTGAGAGATAGACATACAGAAAAGTTATTATAGTAATATAATAGGTGGTTTAATGGAAGGTTTATGGCACAGTGGAGGACATACAGAGGGGGAAGTTTTAGCAGGAGAGATGCCAAGCTTCACAGAGGGATTAATATTTCCAGCTTCTTCCGCAAGCCTAAGTCAGAGACTGACTACCATGTATTGGCCAACACAGAGAAAGGTTAAAGGCAGAAGGTATTTCTCCATCTTTAAAAAGAGCAATTTCTACCAAAAAGCTAGTGACCTCAAGGAAGAAAATATAAAAAGTTGTTGCCAGCAACATCAAAATAAGATTAGAGGAAATTAATTTCAAATTAATTGCATGCCTGCTAAGTTCAGGCATTGTTAGGGGAAAAATGTGGTTTCTTCTTAAAATTCAAAAGCAATTTGTATTAAGCTGCCAAGAATTATAACTTTGCATAAATAAGTCAAAGAACTAAAACTTCTTCCTCAAAGCCCCCAAATTTTACTTAATGCTGAAAAAAAGAGTAACAACATACTGGATACATTTTATAACGTCTTTGGTGTTTCCATACCTTCACAGATAGTGGAAAGTCATTTAAATTTAGAAAATGAGAGTAAATATGTTGACATACCAATAAATTGGTAAGCATACCAATTTAATTTGATTCAGTGATTTGATTTGAAAATAATGAAGACTGAAAGTTAAGGTGTATGTATAACTTTGCAAGCACTTTAATGATTTTTAAATCTAAAACTAATCAGGCTGAACATATCAAAAGGTACATGCTTATGACACTTAGAGATTTCTTTGTTGTATTAAGTAAATTTTAAGAAGATCTTAGTATATTTGTGTATGTCTTACTCAGGATAAAACATATCCTCTTACTATGAATGTTAGGCTTTAAAGAAAGCAAACAGTCATATTCATGCCTCAGGAAACAAGAAACCTGAGGTTGTACAAGTACTGATTCACAGAAGATAAAAACTTCAATGATGCATTCCTATATAAAGAAATTAAATGCAGTAGATGTGTTTCCACTTGAAAGCAGAGGAAAACTGTTTTTAAATAAAAATTTCTCAGTCCTTTTTTTGACAATAAAACATTCTTGAAATTGTAAAGTCTAGATCATAGCATTAAGTCAGGGACATTGGCTTTCTAGAAGCACTGATTATCCTCTTATATCCTTTATTTCCCCCACTTTAGAAGTCTTTTCCCAATCCCAGATTACTCATTTTAAAATCTACTCCTACAGATGCCACTCAAATATAAAGCCTTCTGGTCAGATTCATGTCAAGGCTCTCCTTACAAGACACAGAGGCTATGTGAGGACAGGACACTCTCTCACATGCAACCCCTACTCTGACCTCTGTCAGGCACTTTATCCTGGAGTCTCTCCCTGTTTATTGCTCAACTGGATTAGGTAATAGGAAGCCAAGTCTTGCTTCCCTCTATCAAATAGGTAACTCCCAAACTCCCTGGAGGCAGGGACTGGACTCCTCTCTCTCTGAACTATACCTAGCTCAATGTTTAAACCCACAATAAGTGTCAGATATATGGGTAAGCTCCTAGAATGAGACAACTGGACAAATAATTATTCAAATCTAGTTTTAAATACCACTGAAAGGGTATCTTGTGCCCCTTCCTCCTTTGGGCTACATACAAGCAAAGTTCTTTCTAGTGAGTCCTTTCCAAAGTCACTGCACTTATCTCCAGAATCTGATTGCAGGGCAGGTGACGTAGCATTGATGTGTGTTGGTTGACTTTTTAAATAATCACACCACAGTTTTTATTTCTTGCACTATCACATTGTATTTACTTTGTGAAATGATAATCTTGTCAGAAGCATGTTTTTACCAAAAAAACGGACGAAGAGATTAGAACACAGAATACCCTCTCTAAACTGGTGGCTGTGGCTTTCCCTGTCCTGGTCGTGAGCACTTGGCAGGTAATGGCCCTGTTTTCCTCAGTTTACTTATGCAACTGTATAGGGCCTTGAGCAGAGTGATAGGGCCCCAAGAGCTCTGTGAATCTGTTTCTAAACATAGCTGCCTACACATCACACACAGCCTATTATACACCACTGCTCTGGAGCCATGATGGACACAGTGTTTTCGGAGGCTGTTCTCTCTGAGGCATGCCTCAGCTCTGAGATCCTCATATTCGCCTCTGGGGATGGAGGTGAGAAAGCTTGCCTTTAGGAATGTGTCTGCGGCAAGGCAGACCACAGTAGCTCTCTGGGATTCCTCCACATCTAAGTTCCTTTGTTCCCACCTCTATTCAAGTGTATTGCCCTTTGCGCTACTTTGAAATAATGTTGAGAACAATGTGTCAGTTTGATCATAACTGCTTTTCATATCTTTATTACTGAATATTCACATAAAGTCTATTTCTTGTCTTCACTCAAGGTCCTTTCCCAATTTGCAGCTTCCTATTTTGCAGTTCAAAGAGAAGAAAGAGGGTAGAGGGATAAAATCATGTGGATTAATATCTCACAATATCATTTCATCATATTATAAAAACTGTAAAATGTAGGAAACAATCAAGGAAACAATGAAGTCCTAAGAGTATGTTCACAGAACTCACAGATCCTTAATCTTCCCTAGAAGATTAGTTAAATATAAATAAGTAGAAGGAAGTGGGGTTCTCAGAATATAAAATTAGGTAATTACATAAAGCATTTAGCACTATCATTGGTATGGTTGAAAAAAAAAAGGCATGTGGAAAATATAAGCCTGGTTTGACCTGTTCAGGTAGAGGGAAGTATATTTAGACCAGGTTATGGGAAACTTAAATGCCTGAGCATAATCTGACAGAAAATAATGAAGGAAAAGATGAGTGATTTAAAGACCTCTGGTTAAACATGGAAGATTGAATCCATTTTCACATGCACCTGAAATTTCATTAAAATGAAAGTAATAGAATTAAAGAAAAAAAAACAAACCATGAACACATGTGTTCAGCCAAGATATTTAGATGACAAAATCCAGAAAATAAGTCAATATTTAGAAAGCAAATGGACTCATGATAATGGGCCCTAAAATGTCAGATTCTCAACATCTATGCCTAGAACAGAAAGCCAATATGAAGCAAAAAGGATCTGCTAAATAACTCCAGAAAGGGTCATGAACCAGCAGCATGGAGTGCCATGGGAAGCAGGGTCTAACTTGGTTGACTGTCTAAGTCCTAAACCCCAAATCTTCTCTTCAAATACTCCACTCAGCCAATGCACTCTCCTTCCTCACCCTGTTAAAAGGTAGGGTGTTTCTGCTTTGACAATATTGAGCAAAGAACTCTGGATTTAAAAACAGAAGGCCCAGTTAGGGGCATGAAGGAGATCCATGCAGAAATAAGTTTAAGTGAAATTCCACATACTGATTCCTTTTCTACTGCCACTTCTAGAGCTCTAGCAAGCAAGAAATGACAGGATTTCTTTCTGGGGGAACTGACTGGTCCAAGAGAACACATTACATTACTTCCTAGTAGAAGTGGGTAATGGGGGAGGAAAATGAAATGACCAGAAGCTTACTTGATCCCTCTAGAGGGACACTGTCCAATAAAAGCAGAATGTGAGCCTCATGTTATATATACTTTTGAAATCTTCACTAGCCACATTAAAAGCATAAATAAATGGGTGATGTTAATTTTAATATTAATATATCACTTAGCCCAATATCATAAATACTATCCTTTTAATATAATAATTATATATATAAATTATGTGTTAATATATTAATTATATTATCATTATTATAATGTATTATAATAATTGACATAAAATTATTAAGGAGATATTTTACTTTTTTTATATACAAAGACTTACAAGTCTGGTTTTTGTTTTACTGTTGTAGCACATCTCAGTTTGGACTAAGTCTATTTCAAGTTCTCAATAGCCACCTGTGGTTAGTGGCTACCATATTGGTCAATGAAACTCTAGAATGAGATTCGTATTTATATGCCACAATTTTAAATGTAAATGGACAATCACCAAACATTTGAGGAACACTTCTGACATGCACGACAGTATTTAAAACAGGTAAGGAGACAATAAGGACAAATATAAGAAAAGGGAATAAAAAACACTAAATATTTTTTTGTGATTACTCTGTTCAGACAACTAAGGGAAGATACTCCATCATGAAACCAGTGAAACAGAAAATCATAAAGTCATAGAAAGGGAAATAAAAGGTAGCAATAAAGAAAATTTAAGCAATGGTTGTAGAAATAACACAGTCAGCAGGGCATTTGGAATATCACAGGCATGACATCAGTACAGGAGCCACAAGAGCACCATCAGAGGAACAGAACAGATCCAACATTCATGGGAAGGGTTTTCCAGGGAAAGAAAAATAAAACCAGAAAAAAAAAAGGGGGGGGGGGTAAGGATAGAATGCATGAGTGTTATCCAGAATTGAAGGATCTAAGTCTCCAGAGTACAAGAAGTCAGCCAGTTTAGCATGGTGGATTGAAATGGCCATAGGCCATTGTCCTACCTGTCTGTCTTCACATGCTTGCAGAGTATCAAGAATAACAGAAGATCTTAAAAGCCTCCCGGGGGACTTGGGAATAACATCACACCAAGTCAGAACACTGGGAATTTAGGAGACGTGAGCAATCTCTTTAAAAATCTGAGGGAAAAGGATTTGCAACTGTAATTCTATATGCAAACATGTTTTCAAGAAGGAGAATTTTAATATCTGCAAGTTTCCAAATTTTACTTGTCTTTTATCCTTTCCTAAGGAGTTCAAAGAACTCCCAGAACAGAAACTCCACCAAAGTAAGGAAGTAAACAAAGAAATCAGAAGACAGAGGATGGAGAATATAGCTTGTCTGACAACCGAGAGACAAAAGGAATTTCCAGGAAGAAATTTAAAAGAAGTTCTAGGATAAGAATTATGTCACAGGCCTTGGGGGTGGTGGTGAAGTTAGTATTGGGTCAGGAGGATGACAGGATTTTAGGAGGCGATTATCATCACCAGGAAAAAATAAATTTTACCAGAAAGAAAGCACTCATTCCAAACTTGTGGCTCTCCTTTTAAGAAAATTTGTAACATGAAGGTAGATAGTCAATACTATCAAGAAAGGTGATTATATCAAGTGGGTAAAATGGAGGGAGGGTTCTGTAGTGTAGTATAAAAACTAGATCCTTCTCCATAGGAACAAATCAAAGGCCATGTGTAAAAGAGAATACTTTTTATAAAATCAAGAATTAACACTGTAAGTATGTTATCTAGAAATAGTTCAAGGTATTTTTCTCCTGGAAAGAGGCATGGGGAATGGGAGAAGCTAGGGAAAATAGGACAATGGTCTTTTTTTCTTTAGGTGCTAAAATACTATTTGACTTTTTTCAATCACATTCATTTGATAATCAAATACATTTTAAAACAGTATTATATCTGTTTCTTTTAATATTTTTCATGTTTATTGGGGGGGAGAGAGAGGGAGGGAGGGAGGGAGGGAGGGAGAGGGAGAGGGAGAGAACCTACACATGAGCAGGGGAGCAGGGAAGGGGCAGAGACAGAGGGAGACAGAGGAAGTGGGCCCTGCACTGGCAGCAGAAAGCCCAAAGTGGGGCTCAAACTCATGAACCTCAAGATCAGGACCTGAGCCAAAGTCCAAAGCTTAACCTCCTGAGCCACCCTGGCGCCCAAAACAAGATTACATTTGAATTGAGCTGTCCGCAGTAACTACTTACCAATCCTTTACTTCTTTTCCTACCTTGTGTCTCTTCCCTTCACTCCCTTGGTTGTGCCACATCTTCATTTTCTTAACAATTTCCCAGGAAATGTATCTGCTCAGGAAACTGCTTTATTTTCTACTTTACAGAAAGGATTGAGGCCATGGGCTATAGTCTCAATGTCTCTACAAAAACATGGTACCTGCTTCACACACATACGTAAATCATCACCTGGAAACCTTAGCTCTTATAAAGGTATTTTCATGTAGGTAGTGGTTCAGATTGAGGTTTCTGAGACAGAATGGGTGCTAGAAATTTCTAAAACTGCTATTTTGCTGACATTACTCCTATTTAATCTGAAATTTTTTGAAGTCTTTACAAACAGTTGCTATAGAATTCTGTAGATCAGAAAGTCAACACACGGAAATTTGCTTGTGTTTGGAATTTGACCAAGATATTATATAACCTGTTACTTACCAGCTCCCAGCCTGTACATCTGTAAATCGAGAACACTTTCCCCTGGTGAAATTATATTCATTAGTCAGTAATTTTAAAAACAAACCTGGGACGCTGTATGGTAGTAAGTATATACAAAAGAAAGGAAACAGACGTATAGATTTAGATAACAGATGATCCAGTAAACTTAGATTGGAAGATTCTTTATAGATCACCTAGTACAACCCCCTCATTTTAGCCAAGAAGCACAGAGAGGACCTGAAAATTTATCTTCTCAGTGTCACAGATAGTAAGAGAAGAGGGACCAAAGTTCATGTCCCCTAAATCTGAAACCTGCAAGGGATATTAAAAGTCATTTAATCTAAATGATTTATTTCTCAGATGAGGAAATGGAGTTTCAGATTTATATATACATAAATGTGTGTGTGTGTGTGTGTGTGTGTGTGTATAGTTTGGCTTTTAAAATCTTAACCCTAAGATAATTTTGCACCCATTTTACAGATGGGGAAGCTGAGATACTGAAAGGTTACACAATTTATTCAATGTCACAAAATATGTAGCACTTGAATTCAGATTTATTTAATAAATAATAAATAATAATTATATAGCCTATAGTTTTTACACTTAGAAACTACTATTGGAGAAAATTCCAAGAGTTTTCATGAAGCTTTCCCCCTAAGCTTATTTGAGAGAAATGATAAAGAGTAGAATAAAGAAAGTTCCAAGCTTCGGATGAAAAAGGAGGAAAGGTATTTGGACACTCATTAACTCATATATTCACTTAAACATTACTGACCACTGACTATAACCAGACATTGATCTTGGTGCCGGGACACAAAGATGAAAAAAAAATGTCTTTCAGAGATCGTGGTTTTGTTGAGAGGAGATACACTATAAATTAATGGAAAGGCGTCAAAGGATACGTAGACATTTTCTAACCACCCAAGAGGTTGTAAAGTCAGGACAAGTAGAAAGAACAGCATGTATAAATTCAAAGCCAGAAGGGAATGATGTATTTGGAAAACCACAAAATTCTTTGCAGGGAAATGGCACAAAGTGAGAAAGATGAGCAGAAACCAGCTTTTGAAGCCCTTTGCATGATTCTAAGAAACTTGAGTTTTATTCTGTAAGCAGAATAGAGTCATTAAGTCACTTTAAGTCAGGGAAATGACAAGATAAGAGTTGTTACTTATAAAGGGTCATATTAAAGGCAATAAGTTGGGATGAGAGTCTACACAGGAGACTAATGAATACTGAAAAGACATAAGGCTCTGAACTAAAACTTGTATTCAGTCAATGAAGAGGAGATGGACTCACTTTAGACAGACTTTTGGAGTAGTAGGAAGATACTTGCAGTGTGTGGTGGCATCCATGGCGAGGAGGGCTATAAAACGAAGCCAGCCCCAGAAGTTCTCCTCCTGAGTGGGAGAAATACTCTCCTGAAAAGCTTTTTGATGGTGCTCTGGAGCCTAACAGCAGGGGTAGGAATAGGAGAAGTAATGAAAACTGGGTAAAAACTGAACCAAGAGCTCCCGTAAAAGCAGAAACAAAACACTAAAATCCAAAGGAACCTAGAACTGGACACTTCTCTTATACCGGCACCGGTTGAAGTGTCAAATATAGTATAATGCTAACAAATAGCACAGCAGTTAAGCTGTTAACAGGAACACTCACACACTTCCACTGCTATTAGGAAGTATTTAAACTCTTAATTTCTCATCTTCCCCACTTCACATTCCAGGCAGTTGTTTAGCTTTTAAGGTAGTGGTGTGGAATCAGGGCAGCACTTTAGCATCATCATGGGGGTTGGGGAGATGTGGAGGTAAGTGTGGGGAACAAAGGTCAAGGTATGGAGGTCTGTATTGCAAAGGCCATGGACCAATATGTAGGAGACACTTATCATTTCATTTGCTTAGACTAGGCTCAGTAATTTACAAAAGGACCTTGTCAAGAATATGCAATAAATGAAAGGATTATATGAACCTGCTTTTTGGTGCAGTTGTTTGACCAGTGCCTGCATAAAATGTAAATGCATTAGGACCGTTTAAAGAGGTATAGGATAAGGGAAAAAAGAGAATCTAAGCTAGTGGAAAACAAGAATATTTTCCAAGAAACACTCTGTGTGGTTTTTGCAATTAAAAACAATCACTACTGTTTGCCCCTAAGGCTAATAATACGCCCTGGAAAAACAAGGATTAGATGTAAGAGGAGAAAGGTGCCATTTTATTCTGGCATAAGTAATACAAGAATCATTTTAAGAATATCCATGATGGATGTAGTTTGCAGAAACACGCCAAGTGCAGGAATGTTTCAGGTAAGAAAAGTGATTGACCCTAAATTTTTAAATTTCCATTTAAAATAGGTATCTCTTGCTAAACTGGGCACACAAAGTACTCCTTTTGACCATCACAAAAAGCAGTCATTATGTTTATTTACAGCAGTCTTCTAGATTGTAATGTTAAAATATACACATACCCCCAAGTACATTATGCAAATTTGACTCTGCAAAAAATAAAGAATGGTCTCCAAGAATACTGATTTCCCAACTAACTAATGGATTTTTTTATACTTATTGGTATTGTTCTCCTTTTATTAACAGGGAATTAAGTCAGTTATCATGACCTTGCTCTAACTATTGAACCATTCAGATGTCGCATCCAAAACGATGGCAGTGGTTGTACAAGACTTGAATCAACTCACATCGCCTAGGCTCATACCAGACATCTGTAATCTTTAAAAAGACTTAAACCTTGTTATTTAATTAACAGTGGAAATGTTTAACTCGAGTTTTAACTTCTCAATGTCAGTTTCCTGTTCAGTTACTGTCTCGCATAAAACAAAGCTACATGTTTCACTTGAAAACAGGAAAGATGAACTAGGATCATGCAAAAGGGTAAATCTTAAGGGGAAAGTAAAAAATGCACATCTTTGTTTGCTTAGATCCTATCTTCAAAGATAACTAAGGGCAAATTCTATAAAGTTCAATGAAAATAGCTTCTCTTTATTAATAATATGATAAAGCAGAGGTGGATAACAAATCTCTATTTTGTATTGCCTTTTTTCTATTTTAAGACCAATTGAAAAAACTCAAAGGTGGAAAATCTTAACCTTATATATGGGACTGAAACCTTGCATTTATTATGCAGCTCATGTTTAAAAAGCATATACATATAAAGAGAGTGGTATATTTCCCAATATTCCAAATCCAAATGTCTCAAATATACATTATGGAAAGGTAATTTTTGCATGTGTGACTTATGGAATCAAGCTTAATTTGTAGCCTTAACGCCCTCCCCCCACTCCTGTCCCATCCCCACCCACAACACCTCCTCTGTAGACTTGATAACAAGTTCTTAAGCAAATTAGAAGCATGGGTCATTTGTTCATGTTTCTACTCATTTGAAATCCACACATTACTAAAACATTGAATACTCGATCATGAACTTGAATCACTCACTAGATGTTCTTTTAAACAAAAGTTATGATGATTTTCTATTATGTAAAAGAAAAAGTAAGATGATTCAATTTATTTTAGGTGGCATCTAGAATATCTAAGTAGAAAATTGACACATATATTTTAAACCACATTTATTTAAGTTAAACTTAGATGGAGATTTCCAGAAATACTGTATTTACAATAATTCACAACTCCAAGATTTTACAATCTCTGGTTAATTACATTCTTATCCTGTATAGTAAGTGGAAAGACTGCTTAATTTTTCCACAAGTAACTTTCACTACATGAAATTAAGATTTTATTCCATTTATTTCTTATCTGTCAATGGTATATTTTTTTCATTTATGTAACACATTAGTTTTTAGAGTGTAAATGCAAGGAACTGAATCAATTCCCTAAACAGTTTGTGCATGTTGTAGTTATTATACACAGATTGATCTCTTGTGGTTCTCATTGACCAAATTACTAGCATCAAATTAATGAGATTTTGTATTAAAATACTGTGCAGTGACTATACCATAGGGCTTAGGGAGAAAATTACAAAGAAACTCTATTAGGATCTTATAACCAAAGTAGTGGAAAGTGGATTTCATAGAGGTAAGTTTCATTACTGAAGCAACAAAGAATTTTGTCATATGAAAGAGAAAATAGCTCCTGATGTCCAGGACCTGGTCTGCTGCTATCTGGTAGGTCTTGTTGTTTCTGGACATTGGCCTGGTACTCACAGCCAGGCCTTGGTATCCTCTTGTTGAACATCAACAATTTGACAGAACATCAACTTTAGAAAAGGCCACTCTATGATCATGATGGTTCATGACAAAAACCAAGCGCTCTATGACGATGTCTAAACACAGAGCATTTATGAACACTAAGATACCACATAACTCCCTTTCCCAGCTAATATGGGTCATTGCTGCTGCTTTGCCAATCACAGCCTTAGCCAGTCTCTTCTTCCCTACTCCTAGATAAGGTTTATTAGACCCCCAGTGGTAAAATTACCTTGCTTCCCCACAACATCCAATTCAGAGCAAAACTCTGTTTCCTTAACCCCACTTCCAATCTAATCACCCCAAATCCAAATTCTATATGAGTTTCTTTTTACCACCTTCTTACTGAGTCACCCTTGTTTCCCTGTGGTATACTTTGCCCTCTTTGAGATGAATAATCAACTCAACTTGTTCAACTACAGGTGTGTTCCTGCAGGTCTTTGGCTAAAGACCATTGACAGTGATAAAGTATCTCACAAGCTTGGCTCTTCCTGCCAGTGTTATCAAGAAGCTCTGACATATTTGGTACCACAATACTCCAGAATGTTGTGGAAGACTAAATGGAACTTAAAGGAAGGATAATTAGAAGATGCCTTAGGGATGAGGAACAGGAGAAATGATTATGGGTGTGCAAAATGGCATCAAACAAAGATCTTAAGGTTAGAGCAGCCATATCAAATATAGAATAAAAGAATATGCCAAGCTAGGGGACATAAGCCAGGGCACAGGGAGGGGGAGGACACATCAAGAGCTGAAGGACATTGAACCACTGAAGAGCTTTATAATCCTGTTTCAAAAGAAGCTAGGGGAGAATGTTGTCTTTTTCACTAAAATCCCACTAAAGGGAAGGAGTCTAGGTCACAACATTGAAGATAATATACTATTGTGGTATGTACAAAACATAGGCATAGGGTCATATAATTAGGGAACTAATGGCCCTCCAAGTAAAGGGCCATCAAGATAATGGTCGGTTAATTTTAAACAACTTCTTAAAAGGGATTAAGATAAAGTCTGTATTTAATAGGGATTAAAATTGTATGGTAATCAGGGTAGGAAGTACAGGGCACGAGTGTAGATTAAGAAAATAGCAAGAGTGATCCTAAGGATGGTGATGAGGAAGGTAATTAAAACAGCAATGTAACAACGGATTTCTCAAAAGCAAGCATTATGAGAACTGAGTTAAACATTTTTGGTTATTCACATATATAACAATTTTTTTGAGAACAGCTGTGTTAAATCCAATCTGATTTAAATAGCTGTTAAAACTGAACTGAGTGCTAGGAGATATACTTCTCACTCTCTAATCTCTAGCCCTTACTTGCCAGGAGTTTTTTTTCCAAAAGAAGGAAGGATTTAAAACTAGATCAGACTCGGAGTTTGACTCAACATCATAGTACATGTCCTTTCCTTATCTTATCTTGCCCTCAACCCTTTGCCTACATAGCAAGCACCTGCTGGGCGGTCATGCCTGGAACCTGAACCAAGTTGTGATCTGGCTCCCTTCACCTCCATGTCACAACCCAGAGGATATGCAGATTCTTGCTCCAGGCTTTTTGCAGTTACTTCTACAGGTTAAAATACTGGGTCATTTCCCCTATCAAACTCTTCCTCATTCTTGAAAATTTCAGATTGCTTTTGGAGCTACTTTCCTATCATAGGAAATGATAACTTTCATAAGAAATCATAGGAAATCATAGGAAATCATTAACTTTGTTTTTCACTTATTTATACTTTTATTTCTCCAGGACACTGGCAAATGTTTCATTAATCTGTAGCCTTTGCAAGAGTAAAATAAATTCCTCTGGCATTCTTGGTCTGGACTTCTAATTGGGACAAAATAGGAGAATGACCAAAACAAAATCCTGGTATCATACTCAAGTAGCTCACAGCATGGCTAGGAAGATAAATTCCTAAGCAGACTGTTATGATACATTGTGACACCTGCACTCAGGTGGGGGGAAGAATAGTGGATTGGGGAAGAGAGATGAAGGACATTTTGGTAGAAGTGTGATCTTCCTTGAGAGTCATAGAATACAGGCCCAGGTAAAGAAAGTGGGAGAAGGTAAAGGGATCAGAGCCATTCCCCCCAAATATATAAATCCAGAAGAACACACACAGTGAGGAAATACAGATATTTTGAGAAGGCTTTGGTATAGCATATGGGTTTTGGAAAGACAAGACAGGACACGAGAGAGGCAGGAACAGATGACAACACAAAGACCTAATATCAACAAACCACACCAAGACATGTGCCTAAATACCTAGGAATTCTTTCTGTCAAGAATTTCTCTTGAAAGCAATAGAGAGCTACTCAATGATTTTAGGGAAGGAATACATTAAAATTCAGGGTTGGAAGATGGCTCTGGCTCTCTGGAGAGTAGATTGGACAGAAAGCCAGAGGAAATCTTCTGAACTATTCTAGGCAGAAAAGTATATGGTCTGAATTATAGTGGGCTGGAGAAGAAGAAGTTGAGAAAGATTTCAGAAATACTTAGGAGAGATGGGGAGATATTTAGAAGGGAGCATGAAGAGCTAAGCCTTGGTGAATAAATAGCTAGGTTAAGGAGAAAAAAAAAAAATCAAGAATGAGTCCCAGGTTTCAGGTCTAGTAACAAGATGAAAGAAAAGAATAGAAAGGAAATAATATAACTAGATGTGAGGGTGGGCTCAGGTTAGGCCCATTTTCATTTAATTAGCTCCAAGATCCTGGGACAGTTTCTTAATCTCTCCGTTTACTCACTGTTTTTGTTAATGTTTTTAACATTATTAATGTTTTTGTTAACTGTTAACCCACTACATATTAATGTTTTTGTTAACCCACTGTTAATGTTTATTTTTGAGAGAGAGAGGGAGGGAGGGAGGGAGGAACAGAGGGAGAGAGAGGGGCAGAGAAAGAGGGAGACACAGAATCCGAAGCAGGCTCCAAGCTCTGAGCTGTCCGCACAGAGCCTGATGCAGGGCTCGAACTTGTGAACCACAAGATCATGACCTGAGCTGAAATCGGATCCTTAACCAAATTAGCCACCCAGGTACCCGTTTACTCATTCTTAAAATGAGGATAACATTAGACATGTTTTAATTATGTTGACAATTAAATAATAGTTAACCCTTCTAAGCACTTATCATGTACAAGGAAGACACTTGAGTAAGGATCTTGCATACAGTCACTCGTTTACTTTAAACAACTGCCCTATGAAGTAAGTACTTTTATAATCCCTATATTACAGATTAAGCAAAGGCACAGAGAGGTTTACCATCTTGCCCAAGGCCACGGAGCTGGGAAGTGACCGATCCAAATTGCAAACCTCTTCAATCTGACTATAGAGAGGGTGCTTCAGCCAATGTTTACAGTGCCTCTCATTAAATACTAACCATTTCATATAATTATTATCAGAGTGGTTATAATCTCTGGTTTCACTGGCAGGATATACTTAACTATTTAACCTATCCATTTGTTTGAAAAGTATTTGCAGAGTATATGGATGTACATATATTTTACTAAACACCAGGATAAATTCAAGTATGATGTCACACCTATCTTGGGGCTGATTACAGTTTAATTTTGAACATAAAATGCGTATCGTGAAACACAAAACCAGATTATGTTTTTAAAGGGGTCAGATACTTTTGACCTAAGACATAAAGCATCCACAGTGGGACCTTGACTAGCAGGCACTGGGGCCAAGAGATGTAGATTTGGGTTCTCTGCAAAATATAGACTATTGGTGAAACTGTAAAAGTTGATGAGGTCACCTAACAGATATTGGCGGGGAAGGGGACCCTAGAAAAACTGCAAACAGGGGGACTGCCAATCCAATGCCTAGGGAAGCGCATAAAACTCATTTAATGTCTATGGGCTTTGGGGTTCTCACTTATAAAATTAGCGGATCTTGGTTTGAGAGTATGTTAAGAACTATTCCGACTTCTAATGTTTGCAGTTTTTGCTGTGAACAAATGTAAACATCGGGAGAGCCACCGAAAGTCAACTTCCAGCTTTAAACCTCAGAAAAAAGCCAAGCTTCATAGCTGTTGCTTTGCCATGGTAAATAATTAGTAAGTAGTTTTCTTTTCACAAAAGACCATTCAGTTAGTTTCAATTGCTTTTATTTTAGAGGATTTCAGCTTCAGAAATGTTCTTGCCGTTACTATGTACAGAAGTTCTGTGTGGGAGATTTTAGAGAGAAAACAAAATGGCACCTTTATTCCTTAAGAGGAATATTAATGGGGTAGAGAAGATAATGGGCACAATTATAGTAAGCTTCCTGCAGTATGCCTCTTCATAGCAAGATTTACTTTTTTCCTTGCCTAATCCTATTGTTTCCTGACTTCATTTGGTAAAACGTAAAATGTTACTGAGTTATCATAATAGGAGTGCAGAGTACAGACGCAATACACAGAGGTTTGGAAGACTGAAGGAAGAAACTTGCAAGATGCTCTCAGTAAAGTCACAGAGGAACACTGACCAAGGGGCTGAGGAAGACAACAGATGATTACCACCCCTCTACCACTAGCTGGCCACAGCTTCCAACCCCAGGGAAGGTTTTGGGGTTCTGTGTGACTAGACTGGCAAACAACTATTATGCATGTTGTGATTTCTCATAAAGTGTGAGAAGAGAAATCATAACTTGTACCTGGGGCCAGGTTAGAAAATCTTGAAGATGGCCAGTGGACCCTGAGTAGAACTGACAGTGCTGTTTTTCTCTAGCTTTATCCAAAACGTGGCACACAGAGTAAAGACATCTCTGAGGCTGAATGCAGAAGCAAGCACATCTAAGTTTTGCATGCAGACTGTGGGGGGAAGATGTGGAGGGTGGAGGAAGAAGACTAAGAAATCAGTGGTATTAGGTGAAATAAATGAGGTCCATGGACTTGACCCGCTTAGAGATAATCAGTGAAAGGTGAACATTGGAGTTAGAAAAGATTTAGACATAATTTTGAATAGATGAATAAAATCTAGCTATTGAGTGCTTACTACGTGTCAGGCACTGGGCAATGTTGATGATACCCGGTTGACAAATGACCCCTGCCTCCCTGAAGTTTATAGCCCAGCCCAAGAGCTGTCTCTAGGGAATAGCAAAGGTCTGTACCCAGTGCCCTGATCACTGTGCATACCCTTATCACAGCATGTGTCCTCCTGCACTGTAATTGCCCCTCCACGTGTCTGCTTAGATCTAACTTTTGACCAAGCAGCTCTTAGAAGCATGAGGCTCCTAGAGATGAGAGGTTTCTGTAAAAACTAGAGGTCTTCCCCACTTCCCCTCCAAGAGACTGAGCTAAAATTTGGATTTGTGCCTGTTCCCCATTTCATATTGATTATTTCAACAAAAAGTAACCCTTAAGAGCTATTAAACCCTATTAAATAGGCTATTAAAGCTTAGGGTGCACACTCAGTTATGTTAGTGTATTCGGAAGGGGTTTCCGTGTGCTTTATGTAAGTTACTCAGCATTTTAAATATGCCTTTTTCATTTGTAGGGGCAATGGCAAGAAGCTGAGAGCAGGCAGAGGAGGCAACTGTGCCCATCATCCTTCCTTCTAATTCTGTAAAGGTAACAGTCACCTATTCAGCCTATCTCCTTCAGGAGATGGATGGTTCATTAAGCGGTTTGCTTGTGTGCATGGTGGGGAAAATGTCCACAAAATCATCCTACATCTTTATCATTTACTAACAGTTTTTTTTTTAACTTTCATCAAAAGATTTCATTCCATATAAACAAAATTTAGAACAACCACCTGTAAAAAGATCCAGGAACCTTATAAACATCCAGCAAAAAATTGTTAATAATGTTCTCTAGAGCCTACAACACTGTCCTACATACAGTGAATGCTCATCCGTATGTATTTTAACAAATGCATCAATGAATAAGTGACTCTGAAAGATAGTTGACTCCATCACGTATTCAAAATAGGTTTGCTGTTTTAGGGTTCGCTCTTAAGGCAAGAATATTTGTTGAAAAGATCCTGCTCACTTACTACAAATTTATGCCTTCTCTAAAAAGATCTTGTGCTTAGGGTCCGTACTATGGGACCACTGTAGTGAATAAACTAACTTTTATTATTTCATGTCTAAAGCTTCCTGGATTGAGATACAAGAAGGACACTCTACCCTGGCTCCTATTACATTTCAAAGAGTAATAATGAAATTCCAGAATAGAGCAAAATGAGCCTCTGCCTGCATTTCTATTGCACTGTGTTCTTAATTTTTAAAACTATGACATGAATACTAATATCCTTTCCAATTTCCTAAAAATTAACATGGGAGAAATGTAACATTTATATTTGGAAGATTTAATGAGGGAAGCAAAATTAAGAGATGAAACTAGTAGTTCTTTTTAAAGCGCTGTTCTTATTCCACTTGTAAACTTCACAAGCATTCAAGGAAAAACAATGCTTTTCTATTTGGGGGCACTCTGGAGTCCTTGGTGAATGGAGCCAAGCTGTCTGCTATGCCCCTCAATAATGCTTGCCAACCTTCTGTCATTTCCTCTGTGAGATGACAGTGTTTGTGTGACAAAGGTCTCTAGGTATATTTCAAAACATTTTACACAACAGCGTACCAACAAACACCTTAAAAGTGTTAATCATTTTCCACACAGCTAAATTTGTCAGAAGACACAAAACAAAATCCATCTTACCAATCTTCAAAAAGAAATGGCTGGGAAGTTCACTGGGGAGCCAGTGGCATACTCAAAGCCTTTTGTAAAAGTTTAGTGTCTTAGTCAATTTCTGCCCTTTGATACAACACAGCAAACAGTAAGACTAATTATTTACTAAACTAGGTTTCTTTTTATATTCTCTGTGCACTTGTGGTAGTTTTAGACAGTTTCATTTTCCTGATGAACAACAGTTCATTGTTTGTCATGGAAGAATCATTCTTAACCTGGAATTATTTAGGATTCCAGGACCCTGATAAAAACACAGTGTCCCTCCTCCACCTGCGATAGCTCCCCGTTCCTCACTGCCCACCACTCCTTTGAAGCTGTACTGAAGCTATAGTAAAGCGGTGATGCGCTTTGCAGTTTTCATCAGAAGAGCAATAAAAAACAATCAACCATGGGGTGCCTGGGTGGCTCAGTCGGTTAAGCGTCAGACTTGGGCTCAGGTCATGATCTCACAGTCCGTGAGTTTGAGCCCTGCGTGGGGCTCTGTGCTGACAGCTCAGAGCCTGGAGCCTGCTTCGGATTCTGTGTCTCCCTCTCTGTCTGACCCTCCCCAGTTCATGCTCTGATTCTCTCTGTCTCAAAAATAAATAAACGTTAAAAAAAATTTTTAAAGAAAACTACCAATAAAAAAAAATTTTCCCTTTTCATACATTTTAAAGCATTTTTTTAATTTCAGAAATCTGTGAAATTTAGCTAACAAAAACTAAGAAGATTAAATTCCTTAATGAGTAATCTTAATTAGCAGTTGGTGCCAAAAGCAAAATTAGCCAGTCACATTAACATCAGTAGATTATTATGTATTTCTCCACTCTAAAAAAACAAAACAAAACGTATTTTTCCATTTGATTGGCCTACTCTGCAGTCTTACATGGTCTTTGCCACTGATTTGTTAGCCACTGGAAAGCTTTTTTTTGTTTGTTTCCTCCTTTTTTTGCCTGACAATGATTCTTCCGAGTTCAAGAGCTTACCTTTTCCCAGGTGACAATTGTATTATTATCCTCAGTTGTTTGCTTTCTTCCTTAAACTCTCAGAACAGTTAGCTGCAAAGTTGTCATTGTCTTTTACAAAGGGATCTGATTCCAAATAATTAGTGTTTGTGTTGTACATCATTTGAAAATATTTCTCCTTCCCTTGCCAAGATTACAGGAGTCTCATGTATTGCCTCACAAATCCCACTTTATTTAGTCAGGTATACCTGAGAAAAACACAGGCTGCCTTTTCCTTTTCACCTGATCCGCATCCCATCTGAGTTCTGGGCTCTCACACAGGAAGGGAACAGGAAGTTGACACTTTTGTAAGTATCAGTGCCGAATGCTTTCCCCAGAATTCAGCACAGCTTCAAGCAACCATTTCTTCAAAGAATACAAGGAAATGATCTTCTTTAAAAGGTAAAGAATTCTACCCAGTTCATTTCGAGACTTTGCAAAATAACGTGGGGAGTCACAGGTTACTGATTTCAATCAGCATCTGGTTTTGTCTCTAAATGAGTATGTCGCTAAGTTTCCTTTCTGCATAAGTTACTCCTCTATCATTCTTTGCAGTGTTTTCTGGCCTTATATAGCCATACTATGAAACACACCGTGTAACAAAGTTCTGCTGTGTGACAAAACCCCCTCCCTCCAAAATAAGAGTGCCCACAGTCACTACAGTTTGTATGACCACTAATGATCAATATGTTTATATATGGAAAGATTATTTTCTTCTTTCCTTCTAAGAGTCAGTTTGTTTAGAGGATTGGGTATGTTAAATTACTTCTTAAATATACTTGTTAGTCATGACAATGTGCCAAAAAACATTTTCAGAATATCATGAACAAAGATCCTTCAACTTCTAGTCTCAGTTAAAATAAAGTTTTTCCAATTTGGAAGAGAAAAATTTAATTGGGCTTTACAGTGTCCTTTTCAAAAGGATATTTTAAAAATGCCATAAGAAGGCAAATAGCAATTTAAATAAGAACTCAGTCTAGATAAGGACAAGCCATATCAACTTAGAGAATCTGAGGGAATACGATTGCCAGTAATATTATACTTTTGATAAGAATTCTACATTTTCTGATACTTTCGAAATAAAAGCCAGGAAAATGTGCAAATGGGAATTTCATAGGATGAATTTAGACACTAGTGGAAATGTTAAATTTAAGTGTCAAGAGTCTATTCATCTATTTCATTGAAAGCTTACAAATGTTAAAAGAAGCATCATAGATGAAATTATTCCAACAGATAATATTTATCTTCCTAAACAGCTAAAAATAATAATTATTAATACCTGCCCGATGATAACCCATCAACAACAAAGACCTTAACAGTCAGACCCCTAAACAAAAGTGATTTTGCTCACCAACTTCTCCGGGAGCTGGCTTGTCTCGATGTAGGATCTGAAGTCAGCTTCAGAGAGACTGTGGTAGGAGGAGACGCAGAAAATAAACACATGATTTCCACAGCGCAGCAGCTGAGAACTCAAAAATGAGGCACGGGGTCTTGGCCATTCATCTGTCTTTAAGGTTATCCTGACATCTGAAAGCCATTGACAGCCTGAGCCTTCCAGCACTTCAGGCGCATGCCTGACCCAAGATAAATATAGATCCCAGACACCTGAGCCAGACGGAAGGCACGTTAGCTTGAAAAATCTCATTCATTTTGTGCCTCAGTTGAGGAAAATAAAACCATTAATCCTTTTCCTGTTAAAACCTGTTATACCCCTTAAAAAATAGCTTCAGTGCTTATGAAACATGAGGATTCAAATAATCATTAATAATCAATTCGCTTCTCTCCATAATTACCATCTGTGGGATAGTATAGAGACAGGCTCAAATTCTCCTTTCGTGGTGAAGTATAAAAGAAACCTAACAGTGAACATTAAGAATTATTTTCTCAGTTGTTTATTTTTTTAAAGGATCTTTGGCAGGTGAGTCCTTAAATGTGAGCATCTATTTGGTAAACTTTCTAGTATCTTTTCTCCTATATCCTGCAGGTAGTGATTTGGTCCTTTTATTGTTTGCCTCAATTATGGAGCCAGAAAGTGTCATCCATTGCCAGGTGCTTTGGTTTAAGTTAAACTTTTGGTATAGTTGTATAATGTAGCTAATTTAAATTGAATTTTGCTTAGTAGTCTTTGTAAACATATAAATGAAGTTACCTTCAGCCTGAGAAGCTATGATTAAAATTCTTACTCTGAAGATATAATGGCAAGATTTCTAACAATAAATCACTCTCTGGGACTCATAATTTAAGGATCTCTAATTCTATATTTGAACAAATCGAACAGAGGAACTAGGAAAGCCATACTGCTCCCCTGAGATTTTGAGGTAGTAAATGTTTTAACCAATAGTATGTTTTACTGAACGGCATTAAAGAAAAATAATGGATTTTGGGTTACCACTTTCTAAATGAAGCTGATCTGTAACTAGTCGTACCGACCATCCCAGAAGGGAGAATAATTCTTTTTTCAATTTACCAAAACTAGTGTTTTTGTATTTTAATAATAGGTCCCATGTATTGAGAACTGTCCATGTTCTTGGCACTTTGCTAAGTAGATATCATATCATTTCATTCTCTTTTCCTAATCCAAAAGTATCCTTTCAAATCAAGTTAATATTTTTATGTTCCATTTTACGGAATAGAAAACTAGAACTTAAATGGTAGATTTTGACAATGGCTGCTAATAAGTGGTTCATATAAGAGTCTAACTCATAGGATTTTGACTGAAAGTACATTGTTTTCCCATCATACAATACAGTTTCAGGTTAAAAATGAGTGTCATCCATACTTTATCTGTATCAGATTACCCATCCTGTGAGTAATTCCAAGGCTTCTTTCTTTATTTAAGACAAAGTTAGGGAAAATACAGAAATGTTCCCTGTGGAGTATTGCTATGACACCAGAAAATCCCCAGAAGCATTATGTTTCCAGCACAAGGAAAATATAGATCTGTAAGGCATGACTCTAGCCAGAAATATTTCTCATCTCTTGCATTTCTCTTTTTTGACAACTCGTCCTCATTAATTTTTTTAAGTTTACTTTTGAGAGAGCGAGAGAGAGCAGGAGAGGGTAGGGGGAAGGAGACAGAGAATCCTAAGTAGGCTCCACACTGAGAGTGTGGAGCCCAAAGCTGGGCTTGAACCCATGAAACCATGAGTTCATGACCTGAAATCAAGAGTTGGATGCTTAACTGACCGAGCCACCCAGATGCCCCATGTCCTCTTGATTTTGTGTAAGCAGAGTTTGACCTTCCAGAGCTGATGGCCATTTCTCAGCCATAATAGCATGTCTGGCAGTTAGAGATTGGATGAACAGCATAGAGGAGGGATATCCATGTGGCAGAGTCAGCTGGTAAGGTCAGGTAGCCAATACCAGGGAAATTTTGCATGAGAAAGTGAGGGGGTCACGTTCTCAACTATCATAAAATGTGACCCTGTTCATTGAAAAAAAGTATTGTTTATGTGTGCAAAGTATTTTTTCCATGAAACTAAAAGCTTATTAATAAAATATCTTATCAAAGAACTGAGAAGACAAATCAGTGAACTCAGGATCACAACATATTTTCTACGAATCACAATGAATATCAGAATGCCTTCAACATTCTAAGCACCATCATCTTGAAATATGGATTATGTCCTATAAATAAGAATAAGAAAGTCTGAGTTTCCTTTCTATGAATTATATATTCATTGTCATTCAATTGTTCACTCCCTGCTAGACACCAACTTACGAGTAGTGGTGAGGGAAAGGAAGGAATAGTGGTGGAGTGAACTAAAAAAAAAATGACTCTGGCTCTGGGATAATGAAGAAGGACAAGATCTCTGACCCCTTCATCCAGAGAATCATCAGGAATTTTCTTAACCAACTATCTTCAAAATTAAACATTTCGTCACAGAATGTCAAAACCAAGACTTTCTTTTCCTCCCAAATCAGTTGCTTTTCAAGTGTGGATGAACCGAAATTTTTATTTATGTTTTTATTTTTGTTTTTTTAATATGAAATTTATTGTCAAATTGGTTTCCATACAACACCCAGTGCTCTTCCCAACAGGTGCCCTCCTCAATGCGCATCACCCACTTTCCCCTCCCTCCCACCCCCCATCAACCCTCAGTTTATTCTCAGTTTTTAAGAGTCTCTTATGGTTTGGCTCCCTCCCTCTGTAATTTTTTTTTCTTCCCCTCCCCCATGGTCTTCTGTTAAGTTTATCAGGATCCACATAAGAGTGAAAACATATGGTATTGGTCTTTCTCTGTATGAGTTATTTCACTTAGCATAACACTCTCCAGTTCCATCCATGGTACTACAAAAGGCCATATTTCATTCTTTCTCATTGCCAAGTAGTATTCCATTGTGTATATAAACCACAATTTCTTTATCCATTCATCAGTTGATGGACATTTAGGCTCTTTCCATAATTTTGCTATTGTTGAGAGTGCTGCTATAAACATTGGGGTACAAGTGCCCCTATGCATCAGCACTCCTGTATCCCTTGGGTGAATTCCTAGCAGTGCTATTGCTGGGTCATAGGGTAGTTGTATTCTTAACTTTGGGGGGAACCTCCACACTGTTTTCCAGAGTGGCTGCACCAGTTTACATTCCGTCCAACAGTGCAAGAGGGTTCCCGTTTCTCCACATCCTCTCCAGTATCTATAGTCTCCAGAATTGGACCCACAAAAGTATGGCCAACTAATCTTTGACAAAGAGGAAAGAATATCCAATGGAAAAAAGACGGTCTCTTTAACAAACAGTGCTGGGAGAACTGGACAGCAACATGCAGAAGAATGAAATTAGACCACTTTCTTACACCAATCACAAAAATAACCCAAGATGGATAAAGAACCTGAATGTGAGACAGGAAACCATTAAAACCTTAGAGGAGAAAGCAGGAAAACACCTCTCTGACCTAAGCCACAGCAACTTCTTACTTGACACATCTCCAAAGGCAAGGGAATTAAAAGCAAAAATGAACTATTAGAACCTCATGAAGATAAAAAGCTTCTGCACTGCAAAGGAAACAGTCAACAAAACTAAAAGGCGACCAACAGAATGGGAAAAGATATTTGCAAATGACATATCAGACAAAGGGCTAATATCCAAAATCTATAAAGAACTCACCAAACTCCATACCCAAAAAACAAATAATCCAGTGAAGAAATGGGCAGAAGACATGAATAGACACTTCTCTAAAGAAGACATCCAGGCACAAGAAAAGATGCTCACTGTTCCTCCTCATCAGGGAAATACAAATCAAAACCACACTGAGGTATCACCTCACACCAGTCAGAGTGGCTATAATGAACAAATCATGAACCTAAATTTTTAAACCAGACAAAACCAAAACCTCTTCTGATTTTGGTTGCATGCTGCATGGCAGAACTTTAAGGCATTAAAGTTGAACCCATAATCCTGCTGTTAATAATAGCTGTTAACAGCTGTTGATACTGTTCCCCGCAAGATGTTATTATGGAATTTCCCATTTCTTTGTGAAAATCTTTTCTCCAAACAAGCAGTTCATCTCAAAATAAGATATGCAAAGCATCATCAATACAGTGGCATTAAGAGTAATCATATTGTCTCTCCCTCTCAACAACTCCCAATCATATGTCTCTGATGCCTCTGGGTGCTATTCTTCCAGATATCTTTCTTCTCTATCCAATCAGCATCATCCAGTGGGCTTCATCAAGTATTAATAACAGTACTGACTTCATCCTTAAGCATGCCATGCTGAGTATGTTTAGGACTTTTAAATTAATAATATGCTTGAAAAAAATTCTCTTCAGAGAAACTCAAATTTTAAATCAAAGGTTTGTCCCTTATTTCATATTTCTGTCCATTGTGTAAGAGTTAACAGTAAAGCGTTTTTGAATCCCTGGCTCTGTAACATAACAGGGAAAGAACAGTTTGTGGCCTTGTTGGGGAAATTTGGCATAAACCCCCGTACACACTTGAAAACAATGAAAATATTCAAGACACTTCAACACATTAACCTTGCTAACTTGTTTTTAGGAAAAACGTATTTGGAAAACGCCCTTGGATTATTATCAGCTTACTTAATGTGTATTTTCAGGATCTGAAAGACATTTTGGGGCTCATTTGTAACTGATTCTATTATCAGACTCTTCTTACTAGAGTTTTGTTTGTCTGTTTGCTTTCCCATGTTAGCATGTAATGAATAATTTCACTCAAAGACCTTCTCCATAAGGAGCATTTACCTATAGGAAAGCTATGAAAAGACTTCACAGTAAACTTCTCTTGCTCTCCTCAAATCTGTATGTGTGTGAGATGCTTTTATTCTGAACATCAGCTTAGGGTAAAGATTTTCTTACCATTTATTCTCGAAACTAACTTTAGGAGAGAATTCTAGCTCTGTTATTCAAAAGTAATGAGGATCAGTCGTAATTTATACTATTAAAAATAATCTAACAGAGTGGTTCTCTTTGCTTTTTTTTTTTTAAGTCTTTGAAGCTTCAAATTACTGCTAAATTTCATAGCCTTATTTTTATCTCCCTTCCAATGTCATCTGCATTAATTATGAAAGTTTTGTCAAGAATTTACATGAAATATTATAGCCCCAGCATTCTTCCTGTTTAAGTTGGATTGGTCATCATTTAATCATTTGTTAATTCAACAGCAAGATATATTGAAATCTTGTTGATGTATACAGGATTGTGCTTCTCCTTTGGGGGAAAATGGCTAATTAAGAGCCAAGCTTTGGGCTCTCAAGTATCTTATTGTTTAGTGAAGGAAAACAAGCACGATTTAACAAATCATAATGCATTATCATAAACTGTGATAAATAATGAAAGTGTCATTGTGATAAGCTAAACTGAACAGAGAGGTTTCTCTAATATACATATATATGTATATATTATATATATATGTATGATCATATATATGTGTGTATATGTATATATTATATATATGTATGATCATATATATGTGTGTATATAAATTGTAAGCATTTGTTTATATATAGATATGGATATATATCTATATACAGATATATACATATTATTTAAGAAACTGTGTGTTTGTGTGTGTGTGTGTGTGTTATTTATCAGGGAAGCTACTCTGACCTCTCAGCTTTATCTTATCACAATGTAACATCCCTTCTCAATTTATTCCAGTTTACTTCAGTTTATGGTTGTATATTAGGATTTCTTAAATAATGCCTGACTTTTTTCACTAAACAATACTTGGGAGCACAAACTTTGGCTTTTTATTTATCACTGAGCTCAAATGTATATAGATATACATCACATACATACAGACACACACTAATTTCTAAGAGTGAGTATAAATTTTAAGAAGCAGCAGATTAGGGAAGCATTCAGAGGTAAGAAGCCAGCAACTGTAAGCAGCCTGCCATGGACAGGAAAGAAGAAGGACAATGTGGCTGGATGAGCGAGGATAGGGAAAAGTAAAAGGAGATGATGCAGAGGGGTTAGGAAAGGGCCAGATATCATAGATATTTGCAGGGATTTACCCCAAGAACAATGGGAAGACTTTGAAGAATTTCAAGAGAGATACATGATTGAATCTCAATTACATTAAAAAAACAAATTCTGATAGCATCATGGCTGCTGGGATCGAAGAGAGGTAGGAATGGATGTGGGGAAACTAGTTAGGGAGTTATTACTGACTTGAATGGTCACATGACCAAAAATGGATGTAGGAAAAATGGAGGAAAATATCCACATAGATTTAAAAAAATATTTGGAAGGTATAATCAACAGATTTTGATGATGCTAGTAGTTGTGGTGTACGAAGAAAGGGGCAGAATAATTCATTGAGGAAGTCTTTAAATTGAAGCTATTCCAAAAATCATTCTGCACCCTATCATGAACACTTACTCTACAGATAACGTGAGAATACATCTAGCTCAGTGATTGGCCCAGAGCTAATGCTGAAATAAGATTTCTTGAATTAAAGATAGTATAAATGAAGAGATCAATGAGTGGAATTAAGTACAATGTGAGCAGAAGTGAATGGTTATATTGTAACATCATCTATCTTTTTTTTGTTTGTTTAGGTTATCCTAGGAAGTTTTCCCAAAGCTATGACACAAGACACAAAGTGACACCTTAGAGACTAGAAATTCATGGGATTGTTAGTTCTAACAGAAGAGGAACCAAAAAAGGCCCTGAAAGAATCCAGTACTAAAAGGAAATTTAAAGTGACTAGACAAACTGTGCAAGTGTCTTGCATACATGTGGCTATGTCTGTAGAGCTTGTAATCTAATGGAAACTTGGGTCCCCCTGGACCAAGAGCAAATATTATCCACAGAACATAAAGTCCTTCTTCCAGCACAACAAAACAACAGGCTGGTAGCCAATTATGGTTAGCAGCTAAGCAGATGTCCCATCAGTTTTTAAAACCAGACAGAGCCTTGGTAGTTGTAATTATTACTTCCATGTTGTAGCACTTTCTGTTTGTAGTATTTTGTTTTGATGTTATCACATAATAATCAGCTAATAATCAAGCAACCTTTAGTACTTTCTTGGTGAGCAATTGTACAAAGCAGTGTCTAGTACACTGTAGTGGAATCCTCTTTAAGAGAAATGGGAGGATTAAATAAGACTATCCTGAGTCAGTCAGAAGATTCGAACAAAGTTCTGGAATTAAGACCGCCACTCTTCAGATCACAGTTCACATGATTCTTTTTTTTCTCTGTGTCTTTTTTTTTTTTTCATGTCAAGATCTGATACCCAGTTTCTTAACTGTCCTTTTCCTGTCCATTTTTGGATTGCCCTTGCTCTGTCTGCATTCTCAATGTAGGCATCTAAGAAGGTCTAGGCCTATCCCTGTTCTTTTCCTCCTATATCTTCTCTTCCTTGGCAACTCTATGAGCTTGATTTAGCACCTTTCCAGTTAATCCCCAAATCTATTTTTTACCCCAAACTTCTATCTTAATAGTAAGTTTAGTTAGCATTTTGAGAATTCTCTATATACTAGCACAGTGTCTGTATTATGTCATGTAATTAAAAAAAAAAAAACTTTGAAGATAAAACTAATACTTACCATTTAACAAGTTGAAATGGAAGTTTAGTAATGTTAAGTTAGCTGCTTCATGGTTAGAGTGCTCCAGGTAGCCAGATTTGAGTTCCTCTCTCCATAGATTCAAATCTTGAGCTGGGAGATACTGTTCTGTAATTGACCCACAGTGATATAATACTCTTGCATTTCTGTGGACATCTCTACCCCGCTGCCCTAAACATACGTCTCCATGTCCCTATCTCTGAGACTGTGCCCCCAGTCTCTGCACTTATATCATTGTGCTTCCTGTCACTCAGCCTGAAACTGCTGCCCATGCACCCCATCATCTTCCAGTCCCTAACAATTCTAACTTCACCATGTATCTTCCGTTTGTCTCCTGTGTTCTATTTTAACTGCCTCTACCCAAGTCAGGTTTCTATTCCAACCTACCTTGACTATTGCCATGGTCTCCTAATTGACTTTCTTGCATGCAGAATTATTCCTCTCTCATTTATCCTTCCTACTGCTTATAGATTAATCTTCTAAAAACAAATTAGATTTTATGACTTATTTATTTACAATAAAACATTAATTGTACCCACTGCCCAGAGAATGGACTTTAACCTCTTTAGACCACCATTGAAGGCTCTCAACTATCATTTCTATTCCTGCATGAAGTCTGTCCTTCAGGGAAATGGTCTCTGCATTCTCACCTTGCATTTCCCACTGCTTCAGGTATTTCCTTTAGAATTTTTGATGTTCTACTTAAATGTTACTCTTCAAAATCAATGAATCCTTTAACATGGTGTGTATACTGGAAGCCTTAAAAAACATAACATGCTCAATTTCCATCCCAGACAAATTAAATCAGAATTAATGAATACTCCCATGTTTAAAAATTACTGTTAATGCTGCTATTAGCCCATATGGTTACTTTGTGCAAATGAAAGGAACCACTTCTTCAAGACACTCCACTGCACTCTGTAAGAAAAGTGCCATATTTGTATATATATATATAATATTTCTTATACCATAATATTTGTATTTATATATAATTTATCACATATACGGTGTAAACGGTACCCCTTAGTATTGTTCAGTGTACAATAAGCATTACCATATGTAGCAGCCCACAGTAGTCCCGCTTCAAAATTCAATGAAAGCCTCTCCTCTCTGTCATGTCTTCATCAATTCCTGTTGGCATAAGCTTTTCCTATATTGACCTCCCATAGTATTGTATTGTATTGTATTTACTTCCCTGTAAACTTAAATCTTATTTTATCATACTTAGCATACATATTTAATCTCTTTGATGACCTTGAGGGCTTATTTCATTTAAATTTAATCCATAGTCCCTAGATTCTAACCAGTTGTTTAATGAGTATTATACAAATCATAGTTTTAGAAAGAAAGATCTCTAATTGGCAAATGTGGTAGTTTTGCCGCCCCCCTTTGCAGTGTACCTATTTCTAAAAACGATAAACAACATAAGATCCATGGATACATGAAATAAATAAATAACAAAGGCAACTGTGAAGGAGGAAAGATGGATTTATCCCAAAAGCCAACCTGAGGAATTAGTTAGTTCATTCAAGTCAAGCTTGGTATCTCCTGACAGCCAGGCTCACAAGGGAATGCTGATGTGTATCACAGCTTTCATCCTAAAAGAAAACTTACAGTCCTTCAGAAGACATCAAACTTCTTCATGTACTGTAAGTTAATTTAATTAAGTAGACATTTATGAGATAGACATTAAAAGGGACAGTGTCTCCAAAGAGCTCTAACAAAAGGTTGAGAAGTAGAAAATATCTTCAAAGATTCAGAATCTAAAAGACTTCATAGGGGGGTTCCTGGCTGGCTTCGTTGGTAGATTATGCGACTCTTGATCTTGAGGTCATGAGCTTGAGTTCCAGATGGGGTGTGGAGCCTACTCAAAACAAAACACAAAAGACCTCCTATGGTTTTGATGTTGACCACTGCTTCATGCCTGTCTCTTACTATGTCCCACTTCATGGACTTTGGTGAAACCATACAGGCATTCCTGGAACATGCCAGACTACATCTGGAACTTCCACAGCTGTTCCCTCTACTTAAAACCCTCTTCTCCAAGATACTTGTGTGCTGGTTCTGCTTCCTTTCTTCATTCAGCTCCTTGGCCCAAATGTTACCTCTCTCAGGGCCAATGTGTTTGAACTACTAATTTCTCATCATACTGTATCTTCCAACTCCTCTTTATTCCATTTATTATGCTTCCTGATTTTCCAAAATATCTATTTGGTATTTTTTAAGTTTTTAGTATCCACCATATGCAAATGTAAACTCCTTGAGGCCAGGGAATTTTCACTGTCTTGCTTACTGCCATATTCCATGCTGCTTAGAATACTACATAGCACACAAAAGGCATACTGGAAATATTTACTAACATGTTAAATGAACTATTTGTCATATATTTATTTATCACATTAGCCCACAACTAAAATGTTTAAAATTGAAAATTGAACCCTAAGTCCATGAAAGAATTTCTGTGGAGGAAAGAATATTTATATTTCATGAAATAGCTTTCATGTTTTTGTTTTGTTTTGTTTTGTTTTGTTTTGAATACAAGAAATGATGAGAATTAATAACAACAAAACAAGACAATACAAAAAAAATCTTAACGAGTTATTTCTCTATTACTTCATAACACATTACCACAAACTTAGTGGCTTAAAGAAGTACCTATTTATTATCTCACAGTTGTGTATTTTAAAAGTCTGGGCAGGGGGCTGTTGAATTCTCTTCTGAGATGGTCACATGGATGAAATCAAGGTTTTTGTTGGGCTACATTTTCAGTTTGGGGTCATCTTCTACTCTCATGTGTTTGTTGGGCAAAATGAGTTCCTTGTGGTTGTAGGACTAAGGCTCATGCTTCCTTGCTTGTTATTGGCTAGAGATTGTCCTCAGCTCCTAGAGGCTGCCCTCAGACCCTAACTGTATGTGGCCCTCTTGCAACACAGTAGCTTACTTCTTGAAAACAGCAAGAGAATCTCTCACACTGGAAATCTGTCTCTTTTTAAGGCCTCCCTCTGATTGATTCCCTTCAATTTTGCAATAAAACATACTATCACTGGAGTGAAAATTACAATATTCACAGGGACAGGAAATCATATAAGGTGTGTATATCAGGACCAGGAATATTGGGGGCCTTCATGGAATCCTGTCTCCTGCACTTAATATGCTATTATCACAAAGTAAGTCCAACCAAATTTGTTACTATTAACATTCAGAAGAATAGATAGGGAAAATGCTGTTTACCTCACCTTTATTATATTTTTTCTTGGTATCTGTGACCAGTGATCTTCGATGTTATTATTGTAATTGTTTTGGGGTGTCACAAACCACCATATAAAACACCAAACTTAATTGATAAATGTTTATGTTCTGGCTGCTTCATTGACCAGCTGTTTCTGGTTTCTCTCCCTCTCTTAGGGCCTCGCTGTTCCCTGGGACACAATAATATTGAAATTAGGCCAATTAATAACCCTGCTCACAATCACAGATTTCATGATACATTACAAAACTATAGTAATCAAAACAGTATGATACTGGTACAAAAATAGACCGATCAGTAGGACAGGGTAGAGAGCCCAGAAACAGACCCATACTCGTAAGGCCAATTTATCTACAACAAAGGAGGGAAGAATATACAATGGGGAAAAGACAGTCTCTTCAATACATATTGTTGAGAAAACTGGACAGCTATGTACAAAAAAAAAAAAATGAAATTGGACCACTTTCTTCTTACACCATATACAAAAATAAATTAAAAATGAATTAATGACCTAAATGTGAGACCTGAAAGCATGAAAGTCCTAAAAGAAAAATACTCAATAATCTCTTGGACATCAGCCTTAACAACGTATTTATGGGTATGTCTCCTTAGGCAAGGGAAACAAAAGCAAAAATAAACTAGTGGAACTACTTCAAAATAAAAAGCCTTTGCACATCAAAGGAAACCATCAACAACACAAAAAGGCAACCTACTGGATGGAAGAAGATATTTGAAAATGATATATCTGACAAGGGATTAACATCCAAAATGTATAAATAACATACAAAACTCAACACAAAAAAAATGGGTAGAATATTTGAATAAACATTTTTCCAAAAAGAGACATCCAGATGGCCAACGGATACATTAAAAATGCTCAAAATACTAATCATCAGGGAAATGCAAATCGAAGCCACAATGAGATATGACCTCATAGCAGTCAGAATAGCTAGTATCAAAAAGACAAGAAGTAAGTGTTGGTGAAGATGTGGAGAAAAGGGAACTCTTGTGCACTGTTGGTGAAAATGTAAATTGACACAACCACTGTGGAGATAGTATGGAGGCTCTTCAAAAAATTAAAAAATAGAAATACCATATGATTCAGTAATTCCACTACTGGGTATTTACCCAAATGGAATAAAAACACTAATTCAAAAAGATATATGCACCGCTGTGTTTGCTGAAGCATTGTTTACAATAGCTAAGATATGAAAGCAACTCAATTGTCCATCCATAGATGAGTGGATAAAGAAACTGTGGTATACATATACAATGGAATATTAGCCATAAAAAAGAATGAGATCTTGCCATTTGTGAAAACATGGACAGATCTAGAGGGAATTATGCTGAGTGAAACAAGTCAGACAAACACAAATTCCATATGATTTCATTAACGTGTGGAATCTAAGAAACAACCAAACAACAAAAACCAAAGAGAATCTTCAATACAGAGAACAATTGATGGTTTCCAAAGGGGAGGTGGGTAGGAGATGGGTCAAATATTTGAAAGGGATTAACAGGTACAAGCTTTCAGTCATAAAACAAATCAGTCCTGGAGAGGAAAAGTGCACCATTGGGAATACAGTCAATAATACTCTAATAACATTTTATGGTGACAACACTTATCAGGGTAAACATAATGTAGAGAATTATCAAATTACTATGCTGTACACCTGAAACTAATATAACATTGTACGTCAGTTATTTCAATCAATCACCCTACAATGGCCTGTAAGTGATAAGTAAAAGGAAAAAGTCTCCCATTTCTCACATTAAATCAAAAGCTATGAATGATTAGGCTTGGTTAGAAAGTCACATCAAAAGTTAAGATAGGCCAAAAGCTAGTACTCTTGTACCAAACAGCCAAGTTGTGAATGCAAAGGAAAAGTCTTGAAGGACATTAAAAGTGCTATCCCATGAACACATGGATAAGAAAATGAAACAGCTTACTACTGATGTAAAGTTATAGTGACTTGAGTAGAAGATCAACCAACCATAACATTCCCTTAAGCCAAAACCTAATCCAGAGCAATGCTCTAACTCTCTTTAATTTTATGAAGGTTGTGGAAGCTGCAGAAGAAAAGTTTGAAGCTAGCAGAAGTTGGCTTATGACGTGTAAGGAAAGAAGCCATCTGCATATAACAAAAGTGAAAGGTGAATCAGGAAGTGCTGATGTTGAAGCTGCAGCATGTTTTCCAGAAGATCAAGCTAAAATAATTAAGGTTGTTGCACTAAACAACAGATCTTTAAGAGAGACAAAACAACCTTATATTAGAAAAACATGCCAGATAGGACTTTCATAGCTAGAGAGAAGTCAGTGCCTGGCTTCAAAGCTTCAAAGGACAGGGGCACCTGGGGAGCTAGGTCACTTAAGTATCCAACTCTTGGTTTTGGCTCAGGTCAGGATCTCACAGTTCATGAGTTTGAGCCCTGTGTCGGGCTGTGTGCTGACAGTGAGGAGCCTGCTTGGGATTCTCTCTCTCTCCTTCTCTCGGTTCCCCTCCTTCACCCTTTCTCTCTCTCTCAAAATAAATAAACTCTAAAAAAGACTTTAAAAAGCTTCAAAGGACAGAGGCTGACTCTCTTGTTAGAGCCTAATGCAGTGGGTGGCTTTAAGTTAAAGCCAATGTTCATTGACCATTCTGAAAATCCTAGGGTCTTTAAGCATTATGCTGTATGTACTCTTCCTGTGCTCTATCAGTGGAACAACAAAGCCTGGATGACAGCACATCTGTTTACATGGTTTACTGAATATTTGCAGCCCACTCTTGAGACCTACTACTCAGGAAAAAAAAAAGATTGCTTTCAAAATACTACTGCTCTTTGACAAGAGCGCTGATGAAGGTGGACAAGGAGATTAATGTTGTTTTCATGCCTGCTAACACAATATCCATTCTGTAGTCCAAAGATTGGTGAGCAATCTTGACATTCAAGTCTTATTGAAGAAATATGCTTTGTAAAGCTATGGCTGCTATAAATAGTGATTTCTTGATGGATCTGGGCAAGATAAATTGAGAACCTTCTAGATAGAATTCACCATTCTAGATGCCATGAAGAACATTTATGATTCATGCGAAGAGACCAAAATATCAACTTCAACAGAAATTTGGAAAGAAATTGACTCCAACCCTCATACATGACTTTGAGGGGTCAAGATTTCAGTGGAAAAAGTAACTACAGATGGGGTGCAAATAGCATGAGAACTAGAAATGGAGCCTGAAGATGTGACTGAATGGCTGTGATCTCATGACAAAAGTTGAACAGATGAGGAGCTGCTTCTCATGTATGAGGAAAGAAAGTGGTCTCTTGAGATGGGATCTACTCCTGGTGAAAATGCTATAAAGATTATTAAAATGACCACAGAGGAGTTAGAATATTACAGAAACTTAGTGGATAAACCAGTGGCAGGGTTTGAGAGGACTGAAAGAAATTCTACTGTGAGTCAAATATCAAATGCTATCACACAGCGTCACATGCTACAGAGAAATCATTCATGAAAGGAAGAGTAAAACAATGCAACAAACTTCATAGTCTTATTTTAGGAAATTGCCATAGTCACCCCCTTCATCAACGACCACCACCCTGATCAGTCAGAAGCCGTCAACATCGAGACAAAAACCTCCACCAGCAAAAAGGGTACTACTTGCTGAAACCTCAGATGATAGTTAACGTTTTTTTAGCCATAAAGCATTTTAAATTAAAGCATGTACATTGGGGTTTTTTAGATGTAATGCTATTGCACTCTTAATAAACTATAGTATATGTGAACATACCTTTCATAGGCACTAGAAGTAAAAAAAATTCATTTGACTCACTTTATTGTGATATTTGCTGGTGTGGTGGCCTGGAACCAAACCCACAACATCTCTGTACCAAGTTAAGATCATAATTACTGGTCATGCCCATGATTCAATTGTTATCTATATAGTCAACATGTAGCCAGACATCAGTTGTAACAATAAAGGTACAAGGAAAAGAGATTTCCTATTTATCAAACTTGTAACACTTTTGGCATAAAGCCTAAAGACTTAATAATAATATTATGTAACAAGATGTTTTTTTATATTTTTGTATGAAAGATCAAATAATAATTTTGTAGTTACATAATGTGTTACAATAGTCTCTGTTACAAGATTATAAAGAAAACCTGTATGTTTGCTGATCATACTTTATTATTTATTTAGACACTGTTGTCATAGATTCCTGCAAGAAGTAAGCTATGTTAACTGATTTTAACCTTGGCCTTTTCATTTGTAGTTATGAATACGTTCAAAATACACAACACTAATAGCAGCTTTCTAGTCTTCATTTCACGCCATAATTTTTATCGTTGATTGGAGTTTTTAGTTTACTTGTCTCTAGCAGCTATATGTTTTGTTTTTGCCTTTTCAAGCACCGATAAGCAGATTGACTAAATTATACACAGTATTCAAAGCATACTATTGTCTCTGATCACTAATGGTGGTTAAAATGGCATAATGAAGCAGTGATCATTGTGCCTTAATATAGGCTACTTCAAATCCTATTTAAAAGTGCACAAACTTACTACTAGGTATTTATCCAAGGGATACAGGTGTGCTGTTTCAAATAGGCACATGC
Organism: Acinonyx jubatus; assembly: GCF_027475565.1. Taxonomy (NCBI): domain Eukaryota; kingdom Metazoa; phylum Chordata; class Mammalia; order Carnivora; family Felidae; genus Acinonyx; species Acinonyx jubatus. The sequence continues at coordinate 82,974,564 of NC_069383.1, forward strand.
ACCTTAATGTTTATAGCAATGCTATTGACAATAGCCAAAGTATGGAAAAAGACCAAATGTCCATTGGATGGATGAATGGATAAAAAAGATGTGGGGCGCGTGCACACACACACACACACACACACACACAATGGAGTATTACTCAGCAATCAAAAAGAATGAAATCTCAGGGCGTGTGGGTAGCTCAGTCAGTTGAGCATCTGACTTCGTCTCAGGTCATGATCTCGTGGTCCATGAGTTTGAGCCCTGCGTCGGGTTCTGTGCTGACAGTTCAGAGCCTGGAGCCTGCTTCACATTCGGTGTCTCCCTCTTTTTCTGCCCCTCCCCCGCTCATGCTCTGTCTCTGCTCTCTCTCTCAAAAATGAATAAACATTAACAAATTTTTTAAAAAAAGAATGAAATCTTGCCATTTGCAACTACGTGGATGGAACTAGAGTGTATTATGCTAAGTGAAATTAGTCAGAGAAAGACAAATATCATATGACTTCAACCATAGGAGGAATTTAAGATACAAAACAGATGAACATAAGGGAAGGGAAGCAAAAATAACATAAAAACAAGGAGAGGGACAAAACATAAGAGACTATTAAATACAGAGAACAAACTGAAGTTTTTTTCTGGAGGGGTTGTGGGTGGGGGGATGGGCTAAATGGGTAAGGGGCATTAGGGAGGACACTTGTTGGAATGAGCATTGGGTATTATACACAGGGGATGAATTACTGGAACCTACTCCTGAAATCATTATAGAACTTGGACGTAAATTTAAAAATAAATTAAAAAAAAACCTAAGGGAAAAAAGGGCACAAACTTAAATGGGAAATTTTAAGAAAAGGCTGTCGATTTGTTTCATGTCTATTAGCAGTAAAGGGTCAGATAAAATACAAAGGCCAAGGCATAGAAGACTAGCTGGGTCATATCTGAGCAAAGGTCAAAGGTCTGAAAATAGTATATAGATTTGCCCTATCTGTGCAATCGTGGAAACTTTCTTTTTACTGATCCCACCAGTACTGTTAATGTATTCATTTCTATGACTGCTCATTCAGCAGTGTATTTGATATGAGTCACTACCATGGTTTTTAACCTTGGATCCCTGCAACCTATCCACGGGTGACTTTTTGTTCTGAGATTGTGGAACCTGAGAATGTATATATGTATGTATGTTTGTTTGTTTGTTTACTTATTTATTTGTTTATTTATATATTCATATTTACATTTAAAATTTTAATTCCTGTAGAGTTAACATACAGTGCTATCTTATTTTCATGTGTACAATATAAAATTCAACAATTGTATTCATTATCCCATACCTATCGTGATAGAGGATATTTTTTCTTTAATGTTCCCGTAAATATTTCAAGAGCAGCCACAGGGAGTGACAAACACACTCAACGGGGTGTCTGCCATGAATTTTGCAATGAAGGAAGATTGTAGAAATAATACATTGTTAAGTGATGTGCTTACGGTATGTTTCACACACGTGCCAATAGAATAGGCAGATGCCAATACACTGATCACAGCATGTAATCACAGAACTTCTTTCCTTGACTCCCAGTTTAAATATCCTAGCGGCTGTGTGGGTGCGCGGCCGTGGGGTTCATAGTGTGAGGCCCTCATTGACAGCAGAGGTAAAGCCCAGCGGGAAGGTAAGAAAATTTTCCCGTCATTTTATCTATTTACCGACATAGGTTTCCATTCAGAATCTGTGAGAAATTCGTCTGCATCGCTGTATCTGAACTCTACTGTTCAGCTCACACAGCCTATGAAACTCAGACCTGCCTGCTCACTTCCAGTCTGTATTCATGATGTTCCTAACTCTCACACCCAGCTCTGAAACTGCTCTCTGAGTTTATCCTCAAGCCTCACCACCGACCATGGTGTGCCTAGGTTCTTGGCCAGGAACGTAGATCTCAGCCTTATCTTACTGACTTTGCTTAGGCTCATTTCATCTGCATTTAGGGTTTCTCAGTTTTTGAGTGGGATATTTTCAATGAGGTCTCAACCCTTGAAAAAATCAATCTTCTCAGATGATGTCCCAAATGACCAGCCTGTGTTTAACAGTTTGGAATTTAAAATGAAGTCTATCTAGGCCTCTTGAATTCATACATCACCTATTAGAATGCATTTTAAAACAGACATTTGAATATTTAAAGGTATTTTCAGAATTTATTTATATTCTGTATATATGCTTATACATAAAGTTACTAGATAGCAAAATAAACCAACCAGTTCCTTTCTGGGCTGTGAATTGGCATGCATACAAACAAAATTTAGTGCCTGTTTTTTCCTAGTCACATGTGATTCCTCATCATGATTTTTCATGAGATTTTGAAGAAGCTGGCCTTCATCCCTAAAATACAGCAGTTGTTTAAAATATTAAAAAAAGATGCAGCCTTGCCATTTCTTTCCTTTGGAAATATCCTGTTTCCAAATATAATGAGATCTCGAGAAATAATGTTTATCAGGCAAAACTTGTAACCACTTGCAATGAGAGTTAGATGAAATATAGGACTCAACAATTCAGTGTTTGAAAATTAAATGACAATTTGTTGAGACTCATTTAAATTTTATGTGGAAGACTTGAAAAGCTGAAAAAAACCCTCAAAATATATTTTTAAATGCTATTTTTTTTAGTATCAAAGGGAAAAAATGAGCTGTTCATATAATGGGAGTCCTTGAAAATTAAACAATTCTGACCGAGGAGATCTGGGATGGTGATTCTCTCACTTATAACACATGTGATCACAGGTCACTCAGCTGCTCTAAATCTTAATTTTATCACTTGTAAAAGTCAGCAAAAAGATGATATATTAATAAAACCATTCAATTAACTTGAATTTTATAATAGCCATGACAATCCTGAATGCCCTTTGCTGGTACATATTTTCTACTTGATCATAGGGAGCAAAAGTTACATCAAAAGAAGCACAGTGAGTAACATCAGTATTTTTGTTTTTCCCATTAAATGATACATAATGGAAAATTTACTGATACAGTGAGAATATCAAACCATGGAGATATATTCACATCCTAAAAGTTATTAAAAGTTTTTCTCAATATTAAACTAACAATGCAAATTGGAACATTTCTCCTTTTTTTTTTTTTCTCACATTAAGATCACAGTAGTTAAACAAGTTAGAGATTGTTATCTATTTTTTTCCTTAGCCTCATCTGGTATATACATTGTGCTTGTTCCTCTTATTATTTTTTTTTTCCTTTCCACATTTTCCCCTTGTCACATTTCCCTTCCTTGTCACTGAGAAACTATTTCAAGCTTCCACCTGAAGGACTCTACACTGTAATGTTCCTCAAACAACTGCCTTCAGTGTGCATATTGCTACATATGTATCATAAGAGAAAAAAAAAGGGAAACCAATAACAAACCCTAATGTGATCTAAAGGAAACATCTGGTCCCTAACATTAGTGATGTGTTACAAAAAGAGTCACAGACTTGTGGAATTTTAAATTTAACAAGAATGACTCCCACATAGAAATGGTGAATTAACAGTTGGGATTTCAAGGCCTAACTCTTGATCAAGATTTACATGGACATCACCTCATCAAGGAAACTTAGAAACCATAGGAGACCCACAGACTTTCATACAAAGACTTGATTCCACATGAAATTAATACAGAAAATACTTATGTATTTTAATGGACATATGTATGTTCTTTAATGGATAGAAGAAGCACATTTAAGTCTGTGAGTCTTCCTATAAACTTTTTTCTGTAAAATTTGTAATAGAGCCATGTGGGTGGCTTAGTCAGTTAAGAATCTGACTCTTGATTTCAACCCAGGTCATGATCTCACGGTTCATGAGATCAAGTCCTGCGGAGCCTGGTTGAGATTCTCTCTCTCCCTGCCTCTTTCTCTCTCTCTCTCCCCCTCAAAATAAATGAACAAATTAAAAAAAAAAATTAAAAAGTATAAATAAAGGTATAATGAATGACCTTACAGGATCATTCCCCAGCTTCAGCGTTTATCAACATTTTGCTATTTGGACAGCAGACCACTTTGATATATTTTGCCCAAAAGGCCTTGATGAAGGGAAGGGAATTATGGAGGACACATGAAAAATGAATGGACATGTAAATATTGAAAGTTGAAAGCATAATCAGAGATTAGATTAGAATTGCAAAGACTAAGGTTGGGGGTCAGTAGATAAAAGCAATAGTGAAATTTTGTATTGCCTGCAAGGCAGTTTACAAGACAGAAGAAACTGATCAGGTTCGTTTTGCTATAATAGAAATTTAGAAATCTATAGGACCAAAGAGATAACGTAAATCATTGAGTCTAAGAATGTTACCTCTACTTTTCTTCATGATACCCAAAATGAGAACTTTATTCCACTGCCTTTGTTGCATTATCATATAAATGCCCTTGGAAGTTTGGCTCAGTTATTTGCCAGTAACAACTCAGTATTAGTGAGTTGCCCCTTGTTTGGCTCAGGGCCTGTCACACTGAAGGCTTTCTATGGAAATTGGACAAATTATTTTTAAGATCTCTATGACAAAATGTTGCTGGTTACATTGAGAGACTGATGTGTTACCAAGGTGATAAAGAATCATTAAAGGGGGAGTTGATCAGACTCTGAGGATAGAAGTCACCCACCTAACATTTTGGAGCCATGCCAGCTGTGGGCTTGTGAGAGAACTAGGTTAGCTTACCGGTGACATTAGCAAATCTTCCCACACTCCAATGGGCACCAAAGAGGTCCTAAAAACAAAAGGTGTATGTGACCAGTGATTCTCCATCCTCCTTTCCTCCCTACCCAAACCTTGCTTCCCTTCATCTCTGAAAACATTTTCAGACTATACAACTAAGTAGGATTTCTGGATCCCCTTACTCTTCTCGTAATCATAGAAAATAAGTAACTTGGGCAGCAATCTGATCTGTAAAAAGCTTAAAAATATTCTAAGGACAGTCTCAAGAATTGTCTCATTTATCTTAAATCACCGAGAAACACTTAGATATCCTCTTAACCCGTACGACACAGCGCACGTAAGAGCCAGGAAAGATATTTATATCCCTACATTCTGTGAGATACCTCTGATACCTTTGAATAGGTTCATTGGATTAATGAACATTATAGTCATCTAACTTTCTGCGAATAATTGTATGAATTCACAAACTTCCTTTTGAAGTCCTTTGAATAATGACCTGAAAAACAACATGCCACATATGCTTTTCTATCAGTTTCTTTCAGAAAGGGGTATTTAGGTTAACTATTTTGGTGGCTTCATGAAAATGTATTTCACATTTATAATCATGCTATAGAAACTTCTGGTAATTTTGCACCATGCTTTAAAAATACATGTTTTTAAAAGACATAAATTAACTATGTTTGGAGACCGTTGCTAATGTCTCTGTTTAAATTTGTTGCTGTTTCCAGTCATGTTATAAAATAGAAATAAAGAATAAGTTGTACATGGCAATAATCAAGCCAAAAGGATCCACTATAAACACCAGCTGGTTCTCCTTGGAGAAGAATGTAAATTTAGTTGAATGATTGGTTTCACATGAAAGATGGACAGATTAATGTCAGGGAGCAAAGAGGCTTTATGAGCCTCTCTGTTGAGAAAGATTGTTTCCTGGAGAATTTACTGTCAATGACACTCATTTGAAAATTAACAAATGCTGCCTTGTGTTATTAACTATCATTATCCACTAAATTGGAAGCTCACGGAGGGAAGTGATTTGCAGTCATCACTGTGTCTAGAACATAGTGGGTACTCAATACTTTTTAATGCATGGATTCATCAAAGCATTGTATAATGTAATAATTATCAATCAAAAGTTGATGGAATTCTGATCATCTGTAGTATCAGAATCATGAACAGTGAGCCTCCATCATGCACAGGGATTTGCTATTTCACAATCAAACAATTTTGAAGGTTAGCTTTCAAGCCAAGTTAACCTATCTTTCCCCTTGGGTCTCAGAATTCTCTCCAATATCAGGCCATCCTTAAGGACTTCTATGTTTGCATTCTCTCGAGCAAGGCTGACTTTTCAGAGCAACTATTCTGATGACTTGTAATTATAAAAACCAGACTAGCTGACACATATACATGAACTAATTTATTCAAAATGAATTCAAACCGTAAGTGCTAGCTCAAGTCACACAGATGGCAGATGAGAAAAGGTATAATGCCTTCTTCCGGGTGCACTGCTATACTGCTATTAGTGGATAACTCCACTGCAAACTCCTCATCTTTACACTACACTGAATTTATGTCTCCAAGGGGTAACTCAGGGTTTATGTTCCCTCAAGGTATAGCTTATATGTACTCTTTGACTACTCTGGTTCCTGCTATGACACCCCACCTTACAGTTATTTACTTTACCCTTTTTAGTTAAGCCTTATAAGTGTCTCATGTAAAGAACACTATAGTGCGGATAAACTACTAGAAAAAGAAACTATCATTTATCAGCCAGGCTTTATTATTTATCCTTGCTGTTAGAATCACTCCTTATCAAGTGTCAAAATGTAGTTTGATTGTAACATCCTTTCTTATCCTCGTAATCAGTTGTTATGTTTTTACTCTTACAACTATAGTTCTTAATAGGAAATGGATATCTAATGGATTACCCGCAACTCTATATTTTCCAAACACCTGGATGATTTCCCAATACTCAGCTGCCTCAACTAAGACTGCCTTTTGAAAGACTGAGGACTTAATAAAACCTAAATAAAACCTTTTTTCAGCTATGAACAAGAGATACCAGAATCCTGGGCCTTTGAAAGTTAGATTATGGGTTATATGGATTCTAAAATTCTCCTTGATTTATCACGATATAAATTTGAAATTGAAATATACAAAGGCTATTTGGACTCTTTCTACATTTGACTCTTGTTGATAGTGCTGCTATAAACATTGGGGTGCATGTGCCCCTTCAAATCAATATTTTTGTATCCTTTGGGCAAATACCTAGTAGTGCCATTGCTGGGTCATAGGTTAAAACTCGAATGAGTTTTAGCTTTTTGAGGAACCTCTATAGTGTTCTCCAGAGTGACTGTGCCAGTTTGCATTCCCAACAATATAGTAAGAGGGTTTCCCTTTTCTCCTATCCTCGCCAGCATCTTTTGTTTCCTGTGTTGTTCATTTCAGCCATTCTGACAGGTGGGAGGTGGTATCTAATTGTGGTTTTGATTTGGTTTCCCTGATGATAAGTGATGTTGAGCATCTTTTCCTGTGTCTGTTAGCCATTTGTATGTCTTCGTGGAGAAATATCTGTTCATGTCTTCTTCCCATTTATTAACCGGATTATTTATTTTTTGGGTGTTGAGTTTGCTAAGTTCTTTATAGATTTTTGGATACTAGCCCTTTATCCAATATGCCATTTGCAAATATCTTCTCCCATGATGTAGGCTGCCTTTCAGCTTTGTTGATTGTTTACTTTGTTGTGCAGAAGCTTTTTATCTTGATGAGGCCCTAGTAGTTCATTTTTGCTTTGGTTTCTCTTTTTTCTGGACACATGTCTAGTAAGAAGTTGCTGAGGCCAAGGTCAATGTTGCTGCCTGTGTTCTCATCTAGGATTTTGATGGTTTCCTGTCTCACATTTAGGTGTTTCATCCATTTTGAATTTATTTTTGTGTCTGGTGTAAGAAAGTGGTTCAGTTTCATTCTTCTGCATGTCACTGTACAATTTTCCCAACACTATTTACTGAAGAGACTGTCTTTGGATAAAGAAGATTGTGGGGTGTGTGTGTGTGTGTGTGTGTGTGTGTATGCGTATTACTCAGCCATCAAAAAGTATAAAATTTTGACATTTGCAATGATGTGGATACAACTAGAGTGTATTATTCTTAACGAAATAAGTCAGTCAGAAAAAGATAAATACTTTGCGATTTCATTCATATTTGAAATTTAAGAAACAAAACAGATGAACATAGGAGAATGGAAGGGAAAATAAAATAAGATAAAACAGAGAGGGAGGCAAACCCTGAGAGACTCTTAACTATAGAGAGCACACTGAGAGTGGTTGGAGGGGATATGGGGTGGATGTTTTAAATGGGTGATGGGCATTAAGGAGGGTACTGAGTGTTGTATATAAGTGATGAATCACTAAATTCTACTCCTGAAACCAATACTACACTATATGTTAATGAACTTGAGTTTAAATAAAATCTTAGAAGAAAAAAAAGATAATTAAACATATGTCTTGACTTTAGAAGACATAAAAAATGCACAAAAAAGCTTGCCATCATAATCAAAGTTATTTGTCTTTTTACTATGCTCTGTAGATATCTGTTGTCACAATATCTAGGAATAATAGTCAAATGAACTATAATAAGATGTATTTAGAACATCAGAAAAATATCCCAACCAAAAAAAAAAAAATACATATATATGAATAGTGGCAAAGCCTAAATGAATGAGAACTAAGTTGTCATGATGAATGTAATATGTCCATCTTAGTTCTAATCATTCCTTTTAAATCCTAATTAATGACATTGAATTTCTTAATATTTTGATGTTATACAACAGTCAGTCTTGAATCACTCTTAGGCAATAAGAAATAGCGTTTTCAAAACAAAAAAAAGAAAAGAAATAGCGTTTTCATTGGAAGAAAATAAATGAAACCTTTAAAGTGCTCACATTTACTTAGTGGAATAAATAAAATATATATATATATATATATTTCATTTTTAAGTATTTCTCTATTTACATTTGAAGAACGTTCTCATCTTTAAGCAGAAAAAATCAATTAAAAAATTAAAAATTAAGAAAGACAATATTAAAACCATGGTTTGAATAGTTTTCCAAGGAAATATTAGTTTATGCAGCCTGCCAATTATACTTATGTTTTTAACATGAGTATAAAAAAAAATATGTTCATTTTCTTATAGTAGAATAGGAAATAGAACTAGCATTGCCTTATAAACAATATACTTGCTATTGTTTTTTACAACTGCTTTATGATATTAATTCAATTTAAAAGTGGTATTCATTCAGTTGGGAGGAGTTGATCACATAGTTGAAGATTCCCTAAGGACTTACAAGAAATAGCATGTCAACCCACTGCCTTCATAGTTTGTACTCCTTTCTTTCCATCTTGTACCTTCTCTAAAATCATCCTGCCAACACCAAGACTTATATAGCCTTGAACAAAAATCAATCTCAAGCCCAAGACCTTTGATTGAAAGGACAAACAGGAGGACTAAAAACAATTGTCTTCCATGTAGGAGATCCTGTAAGTGAAAAGGGAGTACATTTCCTCCCAAGAGAAACCAAGCTGTAAATAAACAGAATGAGCTCATATCCTAAATTCTCTGACATCCAGATATCTCTTGTATACCCACTCCCAGAACATTTCTTTTTGTAATATCCAGACATCTCTTATACACTCACCCCCAGAATGTTTCTAAAAACTATTTAGAAAATCTTGGATACTGATAAGTGGTGACATCAAGGTGTGTGACAGCAGGAGTTGAATAAGATGATTTGAAAAACTATCGTCTCTAGACTTTTCTACAAGGGAAAGATAGAGATGTTAGCACCTTCCCCAGGCATCCTTACCAGAGTTGTTTCCAACCTTTGCTATGTATAAAGTTACAGTATACAGATCACCCATTTTTTGCTAAACATGCAAAGATAGTACAAAACAATCATTTGAGGGTGAGCAGAAAATGGTTCCTAAAATGAGAAAATACCATGTGAAGTGAATACCTTTCCTTTACATTTTTAAAACATGGCATTTCAGAGACTGCATAAAAGAATATTATAAGACTTTCCCCAATTCTATGATCTTTTGTAAAAAACTGCAACACACTTCAGAGAGAAAAAAAAAAAAACAAACAAACTACAAACAACATTAGTGAGCAAATCAGACATCCATGTCGCTTTGTATATCCCAGCACCCATAGGGAGATCACATACTCTGTGCTGCAGGGGAAATGTCTATTTCTTGTCTTTGATCATGGATCAAGTGGCCTAATAAGTTTTCATGTAATTAGATTCTGGATTTTATTTAGACTTCCTTCTGTCAGTAAACTCTCCAACAGTGTGGTTACAGAAGAATCCTAGCCTATTCTGCTTCTAGTACATTGTAGTAACAGTCCGGTGGTTTTCTCCCCTTTGCTTTTATTCTGCCTTATTCTTTGTTTCCCTTGGTCACTTTGTCCCGTGTCACACTATCCGATTACATGTTCATGGCACTTATGCAATGTATTGGTACAGTTCCTGCCTCCCTCGCACCTTGACCAATGTGCTTACAGCAGAGATTATCGTGTGAATCTTTGACTGGGTCTATTTAAGATAATGGAGCAATGCATACAATCTCAAGGCCAAAGTGCAAAACGTTCTTGGGAAATAGAGGAAAAGACAGAGAAAAATGGAGAATGATACTCCAATAAGTGAAGAACAGATGGGTGCAGGAAGTCAGAAACTGTGACAAGGTTTATTAGAATCCTGTACCTCAAGTCTGATTTGTAGTTATGGTCTACTAAGAACAATGAGGAGACTTGAGTTCTTGATGCAGTTCTTTGACTGTCTCCAAGAACCTCAGGAAAATCACTCAGTCAAGTTCTCTGGGCCTCAGTTTTATTGTCTGTTAAATTGAAATAAAAGTATTTGCCTTACTAATCCGGTAGCCTTGTTGTTTACTGCAGAGTGGTCCAGTGTCTACAGCAAAGCCTGGTGACAAGCAGGGGCTCAATACAGCTGTGTCTACCCAGATAGGAACTCTTGCAAGACAGAAACTCCTAGAGCTCCTTTTTAGGCAAAAACCTGGAGTAGAAGTTTTATTTTGATTCCTTGCCTTCCCATCCTTGTGAAACTCTTCTATTTTAGATTTGGTATTTCCCTTCTCCCATCAAAAACTCTTGTGTTGGGCATCGGGGTGGCTCAGTCCGGTAAGCAACTGGCTCTTGACTTCAGCTCAAGTCATGATCTCATGGTTCGTGAGTTCAAGCCCCGCATTGGGCTCTGTGCACTGTTTCTCAATAAATAAATAATTTTTTAAACAATGCTCTTGTGTCATTTTTATTTGTATCCTCTTTTGAAAATTTACACTTATACTGCTTAATATTTAAAATAGGCAGGGCACCTGGGTGACTCAGTTGGTTAAGGGTCTGACTCTTGATTTAGGCTCAGGTCAGTATCTCACAGTTTGTGAAATCAAGCTCTGCATCTGACAGTCAGAGCCTACTTGGGATTCTGTCTCCCTCTCTCTCTGTCCCTTTCCCATTCTCTCTCTCTCCTCCTCTCTCAAAATAAATTAATAAACTTTAAAAAGTAAAATAGGCAAATCGTAATCATGTGTCTTCAGGATATTAGTATCTTAAGACTTGGTTTTAATTGCAGAATGGGCTCTTTTTATTTCATAAGTAGACCCATGTTTTATCACTATGCTGCTCAATTCAAAATAAGATAAAAGGACAGATAGAAGTGTAATCTCAGCTCAGCTATTGAAAGCCAAGGAAAGTGGTCAGAGAGGACTGTGTGAAGAGATGATGGGAACATAAGATATGCAAGTAGGAAGGTCTGCAGAGCTGAGATTATAGCACAGAGAAGGGAAATACAGAAGATAAAATGCTACTATATACTCTGTCTGCAGTCAGGTTTTCTTGGGTTGCTCAATGTTCAAAACTGGGAGCATCCCAGGCTTAAAATCAGTAAACTTTTTTAAAGGTATGTATGAGTAGGAATGGAGGAAGAAGTCAAACTCTCACTATATTCAGATGATATGGTATTACATATAGAAGACCCTAAAAACTTCATCAAAAATCTGTTAGGACTAATAAACAAATACAGTAAAGTTGCAGGATATGCAATCAATACACAAAAATCTGTTGTATTTCTATACACTAATAACAAAATATTGAAAAGCAATATTTAAAATTGGGGGGGGGCGCCTGGGTGGCTCAGTCGGTTGAGCGTCTGTCTTTGGCTCAGGTCATGATCTCACGGTTTGTGGGTTCGAGCCCCTCATCAGGCTTTGAGCTGACAGCTTGGAGCCTGGACCCTGCTTCAGATTCCTTGTCTCCCTTTCTCTCTCTGCCCCTCCCCTGCTCATGCTCTGTCTCTCTCTCTCTCTCAAAAATAAATAAACATTAAAAAAAAAAGAAAGAACGAACGAACAAAACTGGAGGCATCATGCTCCCTCACTCAGACTATATTACAAAGCTATAGTAATTAAATAGTATGGTATTGGCATTAAAACAGAAGCACAGATCAATGGAACAGAATGAAAAGCCCATAAATAAACTCTTGTACACATGGTCAATTAATTCACAACAAAGGAGCCAAGAGTATACAATGGGGAAAGGACAGACTCTCAATAAATTGTGTTGAAAAAACTGTACAGCTGCATGCAAAAGAATGAAACTCAACCCCTACTTATCCCATACACAAAATATTAACCTCAAATGGACTAAAGATTTGAATGTAAGACCTGGAACCATAAAACTCCTAGAAGAAACATAGGTGGTAAGCTCTTTGACATCAGTCTTAGTGATGAGTTTGTTTTTTTTTTAATTTTTAAAAGTTTATTTATTTTGAGAGAGAGAGTGAGTGAGCAGAAGTGGGGTAGGGGTACAGGGGGAGGGAGAAAGAACTCCAAGCCGGCTCCTCACTGTCCGTGCAGAGCCCAACGTGAGGCTCAAACTCACAAACTGTGAGATCATGACTGTAGCTGAGATGGAGTCAGACGCCTAACTGATGAGCTACCCAGGTGCCCCAGTGGTGAGTTTTTGAATCTTATATCAAAAGCACAAGCGGGGCACCTGGGTGGCTCAGTCAGTTGAGCATCCAACTTCATCTCAGGTCATGATCTCGAGGTTTGTGAGTTGGAGCCCCGCGTTGGGCTCTAGCTCGGAGCCTGAAGCCTGCTTCAGATTCTATGTCTCCCTCTTTCCCTCTGCCCCTCCTCCACTTGTGCTCTGTTTCTCTCTGTCTCTCAAAAATGAATAAATGTAAAAAAATTTAAAAAAGCACAAGCAACAAAAGCAAAAATAAACAAGTGGAACTATATCAAGCTACAAAGATTCTGCACAGCAAAGGAAACAATCAACAAGTTGACAAGGCAAACTATTTGCAAAAATATTTGCAAATCCTATATCTGATAAGGGGATAATATTCATAATATATGAAGAACATAAGACTCAATGGCCATTAAAACCCCAAATAATCCAATTCAGAAATGGACAAGAGGACCTGAATGGACAATTATCTAAAAAAAGACATAGACATGATAGACACATGAAAATATGTTCCACACCATTAATCATCAGGGAAATGTAAGTAAAAACCACAATGAGAAATGAATCAAAACCACACCTGTTATAATGGTTATTATCACAAAGACAAGAAATAAGAAGTCTTGACAAGCATGTGGAAAAAAGGGAATACTTTGCACGTTTAGAATGCAAATTGGTGTATCTACTATGGAAAACAGTATGGAAGTTCCTTAAACAATTAAAAATGGAACAACCATATGATCCAGCAATTCCACTTTGAATATTTACCTGAATAAAACAAAAACACAACTTGAAAAGATTATATGCATTATTTATAATAGCTGAGATATGGAAGCAACCTGAGAGACTATTGATTGATGAACAGATAAAAATTTGTTATATATATACAGATATATTAGAGTATATATTATAGAGAGAGAGTGTATGTGTCTATATTACTGTATATCTAGTATACATATTACAGTATGCACACACACAATGGGATATTATTCAGCATAAAAAAAGAACGAAATCTTGCCATTTGCAACAAGGGCATTATGCTAAGTGAAATCAGACAGACAGAGAAAAACAAATACCATATAATGTCTCTTGTATGTAGACACTTAAAAACAAAATAATAACTCATAGATACAAAGAAAAGACTGGTGGTTGCCAGAAGTGGGAGAAATGGTGGGAGTCTAAAGGTAAAAGGACAATAATAGCATCAGAATGAAAAAAAAAAAAAAGAGAGAGAGAAGGAAAAATAAGAGAACCAGTGGGTTTTAAGGAGAAATGATAAGTTCAGCTTTGGCGATTTTGAGTCTGGGGTGCCAGTGGTACATAGAGACATCTGATAGGTACTAGAATATATACCTCTGGCCTTAGGGGATGTGTTTGAATTATAAGTAGATTGAGAAGCATCAGCATATAACTGAAGCCAAAGGAGAAGGTGAGATGTGCCAGGGAAAATGGAGAGCAAGAGGAAGTACAAGGCCAGAGCTCTTGGGTATGTATATTAATACCTAGTACATTTAATGTCTTGGCAAAGAAAGAGGGACCTGCAGAGGAGACTGAGATGGAACATCCTCAGGGGGAGGAAGAAGAAGAAAACAAATGGATGGTGAGGTCACAAAAGCTGATGGAAGTGTATTTCTCAACAAAGGGAGAGCAAGTACAGTAAGAATTGAGAAATGTGAGATTAGCAAGTAGGACGATGGCTGACCTCAATCAGAGGCATTTATGGGGGTGGAAGTCAGACTGGAGAGGGATAAGAATTGGAAAGGGATGGCCAAGCACAAGGAACTTTCCTAGGAAATTTGGCTGCCAGAGGGAGATCAAGCAGGGGAGAAGAAGAAGATCAAGCAGTGGAGAAGAGTGGAGAAGGATTTGAGGAGATGAGGTAGAGGGGTGGCAAGACATTATGGTGAACTGCTACTGGGAAGGAGTCCATAGAAAGGCAGAGACTGAAGCTACAGGAGTATAAGGAAAATAACCCATTCAACAATTAGTTGAGAGCCTCCTACGTGCCAGATCAATCCAGCCACCCTCTATTGAGAACACAGGTGCAGACTACACATATGATATTATATGAATTACTCTCCATAAATTCCCATTCTTCTCTTGCCCTTGAAAGCCTGGACCTCATACAGGTCAGATAAAAATATCCAGCTGGTTTAATCTAGGAAGATATCACCAGGAGGTCTTGATATAGTTGTGGTAAAAGGAAGGAAATGGTTAGGAAGATGATGCGGTATTGCTGGAGAAGAGGATTCAGTGGCTGCTGTAATTACCAGTAGCAAATAGAAACTTTATACAGCTGCCGTTAGGTCAGCCTCGCTCATGTTTAGTTCACCTATCTCTGAGGACAAGTGGGGCCCCGGAGCCTAAAACTGAGAACCTGGGTAGGGTAAAGTTACTTTAGAAGGAAAATTAAGAAAAATGGGCTCCTAAAAGGGGTTGTCAAACATTATCTTGGTGCTCAAGCTCATCATTTTAGTTCTTGAGGTGTTGACAGGCACCACTTTGCACATGTGTCACACTATGCTGGGGTAACAACCCCCTATGGGATAACATGCACATGTTTCAGCTTTCTAGTGGTGGTGGAGATGTTGACTGTGGTGATAGTACGTGGCCACACAGGAATGGGAAACATATGTTGTTTGAGAAGACATAGAGGTTTACTAGTGGGGGGAAGTAACTAGATAAAATATTGAGGTACATATATGTCACTGATCTCCATTTTTCCTTCCCTTATTTCTAAACATTTTGCTATGCCATTTGAATGCTCTTACCATGAATATTCTTGCAGAGCATCAAATAGAGGTCCTTTGAAGTTGACTCCACATTAGGACTTTTTAAAGGGGTAGGATCTCAATGGCTGTGAGCTGTGTCTAGGGAAGTATCTCCAAGCATCTCCAGGACTTTTACCTTCTACAAAGTTTTTTTTTTTTTTTTTAATTTTTTTTCAACGTTTATTTATTTTTGGGACAGAGAGAGACAGAGCATGAACGGGGGAGGGGCAGAGAGAGAGGGAGACACAGAATCGGAAACAGGCTCCAGGCTCCGAGCCATCAGCCCAGAGCCTGACGCGGGGCTCGAACTCACGGACCGCGAGATCGTGACCTGGCTGAAGTCGGACGCTTAACTGACTGCGCCACCCAGGCGCCCCTCTACAAAGGTTTTTGTATCCAAAATTTCAAAAAGAAGCCTAGAAACTCAGGGCACTATGATACTTGGTCATTAGATATTTTAGTGATAATCAGAACAGGAGAAAAGCGCAGCCTGTGGGGCTTTAGTATAGATTAAGCCTCTAGGACTTACCCATGACTTGGACAAGAAGGAAGGGAACATAATAACAGACATTGAATTACTTCCCAGTGGACTGGATACTCAGAATCTGAGTTGATAAAAAGAACCATATTAATATGACATACTTCTCATTCTTTGATTTATGGCTATAAAGCCATATCCACTGCAAGACATACCTACAAATGCTGAAGGTCACTACCATGAACCCTATTTCTGCTAACTCCTACCAAGTGATAAGGTGATAAGGACACAGTAAGTGAACTTCCCAGTGAGTAATGAAATGTTCATCAGTTACTCCTAACTCAAGGGCTTCTGCTATATTACCCCTTTGAACTCAATATTCTTTCCTCAGTGAAATAAAGACTCCCCATCACATATGATCATTGGTCCTGTCTCTTGATTATCGGGTCTCAGCTCCTCAATTTCATGTTTCTAATGTCTACTCCCATCTTTATGCTTTCCTGAATTTTACTATTTTCTTAAGTCTTTATGCTTTTCTGTCTTGTAGTCTAAGCTAATCTTCCAGGATTTCACTTCCATATTTTACTTTATATCTACCAAGAGTACTAATCCTGATCTGCAATTTCTCTAGCCTTTTCTGTTGTTTTGCTCTTGATTTAGTCTTATCTTGATATTGATACAGCACAATGCCTGTCTAGTACTCAAAACCTTGAAACTAAAACTAAATGTTATTCCTAACATTCAAATACTCCATAATTTAATACAAGGATGTTTTTAACTTAAAGGTAACTTTATAAAACCAAAACACTTTAAAGTTATAAAGGAAACAGTAATGGTGGCATAGATTTTTTAGTTGATTTTTTCCTTTTTTTTTTTTTTGGTTTATCTTACTTGTTTTGAAGCAAAGTGCATTGCCGTAATCATTATGTGTAGCCTACCACATCTATTTCTGCCTACTAATAGGCTCTTGGTAAAGCTCTAATTTGTATCACCAATGTTTGGGTATTTCTAAAAAAAATAGGATAATATTGAAATGTTACTGAGCCTTGAAAATTAATGCCTTGTAAAGGAGTTCCTTTATGGTCTCTATTAACCACATTTGTTGCCCTATCTTTGTAGTTTGGGTTCTATATTAAATAAAATTTGAAGAACTTTAGATCAAGGAAAAGAACCAATACATGACTAACAAGCAGAATAGTGGCATTTAGAGAAGTAAACAAAATTTGTTCACTTCTCTAAATGCCACTATCTGCTTGCAAGTCATGTTTTAGTTCTTTCTCTTGATCTACTCTCAAGTTCTTCAAAAATAAAGAATGTGTACATAGTAAATAATATATTTGAGTGGAAGCCATCACTGGACATGTGATTTGTTAATCTAAAGAATAAATTTGTTTTACCTGTAAACATTGCGAAACAATAAAGCACTGAACATGGTTTTTACATCTTTTTTTAATTCAAAGAAAGTCATCTGCCTTCATAAGACATGATGATCCAACAGGGAAATAGATTTAAGGGTCAGAAATCTTGCCTAACTGAACTGAAGAGGCTCTGTTTATATTTTCCATACAGACAGCACAGCAGATGCTAATGTCCTCAGC
Organism: Acinonyx jubatus; assembly: GCF_027475565.1. Taxonomy (NCBI): domain Eukaryota; kingdom Metazoa; phylum Chordata; class Mammalia; order Carnivora; family Felidae; genus Acinonyx; species Acinonyx jubatus. The sequence continues at coordinate 82,992,110 of NC_069383.1, forward strand.
TCATGAGTAGTTGGCTATTGCCCACATGCCAGAAAAATGTTCCTGAAACAGTTATGCAGAACTAAGCCCATCTCCAAGTAGTACTCAAGTGTGCCTGTATGATTAATGATGACTCACTACTCTTTTATAAAAAGCCAATATTATTATGACATAACACATGTGGTATGACAAGAATAACAGCATTTTGCATGTCATGTATAGGATTCTTTTCAACTTACAAATGAAGCAAATGGGATACCCTGGGATTCAGGGACTTGCCCAAATTCATATGGTTATTTAAAATGTCCTCATTTCTAATACAGTGTGTCCAATTGCAATGTAGGACATTGATAAATGCAAGATACTTGTATGTAATAGAAAACCACAGATATTTGAAAAGTGATCATCACAAAATCTGGATGGATTTTGAATTTCAAAAGTTGACTGTCATTTTTTAAAAAATTATTCAAAAAGTGCTCATAAGCCTAGAAATTTTATGAAGCCAGTGATTTATTATAATTTTTAGAATGCTTCATATAAATGTCATAATAGGTGGTTTCCAAATAAGACTCATTGTTGAATTCAGAACTTTTATTCCTTCTGTCTTTAACACAGTGTTATTTTTGCCAAGCACTCTAGTCAGTATTAGGAATCAAATGGTAAGATAGGCATGGTTCCTACTTTGTAATTGCTTCCAGACTAGCAATTTAGAAGTAATTAAATAGCCAGTGAGAATTCAATATAAAAATATTTTAAATGCTTAGTATTTTTCAGGCACTATGCTAGGTGCTATAAGCAGCAGTACAGAAGAGAAGGAGGCTGACCACACACCTACCTTACCCTTCCTTGGGTTGGGAGAAGTAGAAAGAGAAAGAAAGAGAAAAATACAGAGACAGAAAGATAGACAAAGAGATGAAGAGACAGAAAGACAGAGACAGAAGTAAAATGTAGATAAATGTATATCTATAAGTATCAATAGTTCTATATGATGTCACAAAATGGTAAGTGCTTATCCTAAGTTATCATAAGCTAGGATAAAGGGAACATAATGCCAGGGGGTGAAGAAGAGCATGGCTGCTTTGGAAGGCTGCTCTGAGGTGCTGCATTGAAGCAAAGATCTGGGAGACCATTCCAGATGGACCACATTCCAGAGCTACCACAAGCATAAAGGCCCAAAGGATGGAAAGGGTTTGAGGCATTAGAGGAACAACAAAGCCAATGTTGTGGGAAAGGAGTAAAGGAAAAGGAGAGAATTGATAGAAGAGAAGGTGGGAGGAGGCCAGGTCAGATTAAGCAAGGTTTATAGGTCATGGTAGGAGTTTTGATTGTATTCTATGTGTGTTGGGAAGCCATTTCAAAATAGGGAAATATAGGGGAAAGAGTAGAAGCAAAGGGATTAGTTAGGAGACCAGTGTAGGAGGCACTGGGTATAGGGTTGACCTGACAGAAGGTGGTCTTAGTGAAGTTGTTGAGAAAAGGCTGGATTATATATATATATATATATATATATATATATATATATATATATATATATTTAAATGTATATATCTATAAATGTATATATCTATAAATGTATATATATAAATGTATATATATATAAATGTATATATATATATATACACACACACGTGATTACACACATACAATAATACACATATATACATACAATATGGGTTTGACCTACATGGGTCCACTTACACGTGGATTTTTTTCAATAAATACAATACAGTATAAATATAGTAAATGTTTTTCCCTATGACCTTACTACTAACACTTTTTCTCTAACTTATTTATTGTAAGAATACAGTATATAACACATACAACATGCAAAATATATGTTAATTGACCAGTTATGTTATCAGTAAGGCTTCTGGTCAACAGTAGGCTATTAGTAATTATGTTCTTGGGGAGCCAAAAGGTATCCATGCATTTTCAATTGGGCAAGGGTTTGTGCCCTTAACCCTGCATTGTTCAAGGGTCAACTTCTTACACGTGTATATGAGGTAAAGCGTAGTTGCTGATGATCTGACTGGAAGTAGGATGTGAAGAAACAGGAAAAATCATGATGAAGCCTGGATGTTTGTCTTCGAAGGACTATTTAACTCAACCTTGGTGAACAAGCTTTCTTGAAGAGAGTCATGTTCTACCAGCTTTATTAGGTCAAAACATGCAGAAGCCTCTAATAGATATATCCCCCAAACACATAAGTAAATATTGCCCAATTACACTAAAATGGCTTTTTGAGCTTATTTCTTCAACAGCAATCGGGAAAAAAGCTTATAAAGTATTTCTGTTGATTTACTAATCTTGAAAGAAGTTGATTATTTATGAAGGGTAGCAGAATGTTTCTGTGTTATCCTTCAAATATCATGTATAGACATGAACATAGTTAGGAAACAAAGGAGAAGGGCAGTTTGTGTAGATTACATTTGATTGAAACTAACTAGGCCAGAATAGTTAAGTGTGAAGGAGGGTAGAGATTTATAACAGAGAGGGGAAAAAAAACCCAAACAAATATAATAATAAAATGTTCAAGTTGAAAGGAACTTAGAAGTCATTTTGCTCAATCACTTTATTTCACAGATGAGAAATTAAGTATCAGAAATACTAGGTAACAAAGGAATTTTGTAAGAAATTTTTTTATCTTCCCTGTTCACATACAAGTATATACCATTTTGCCTTCTATCTCACTCTTGATTTTTAAAGAAAATACACCATGAAACTCATATTGTTTACCTCCTTTCCTCCCAAACTTCACTCAAATAATAGTAAGAACCTAACAAATATATAAACCTAGTAAAATGAATGGGAGAAGAACTTTCAGGGTACAGGATTCCAACAGTTTTCTGGAAAAGGGTAAAGGGATCAGAAATTACTAAAAAGATAAAGTAAAAACCCAGAAGCCATGGCCTAAAATACATACAGAAATGGCCGCAGTGGACCAGACAGATGAACCAATATATGTGAGTTAAATCTTCATCTCATCAATAGAAAATATTTTAAATTGATAATTTAAAAAGTAGCAGTATAGCGATTAGCTAGTGAATATTTAGAAATTTAGAGTTCCTAAGAATGGCTAACATTCTACATGTCAAACAGTATTCTAAAATGCTTTACTGTAGGGGTGCCTGGGTGGCTCAGTCGGTTAAGCGGCCGACTTCGGCTCAGGTCATGATCTCACGGTCCGTGAGTTCGAGCCCCGCGTGGGGCTCTGTGCTGACAGCTCAGAGCCCGGAGCCTGTTTCAGATTCTGTGTCTCCCTCTCTCTGACCCTCCCCCGTTCCTGCTCTGTCTCTCTCTGTCTCAAAAATAAATAAACGTTAAAAAAATGTAAAAAAAAATACTTTACTGTATTACAACTTATAAACCTGATACCTGCATTTCCATTTTAGAGATAAGAAAATGGAGGCACAGAAAGTCAAGCCCAAGGTTGTCCAGCTAGTAAGCGGTAAAGCCAGAATTTGAACCCAGTAGTCTAGCTCCAGCCTCCACACTTGAAGCCACTATGTTATGCTAACTGTACATACAACTGCAGAAGGAACTACTACAAGAATTAAAACTAGAAATAGTTAAAACAGGTTATTTCAGAGAAATGGGCCTGGGGGTAGGCAGAAATGGGACACAGATTGTACCTTTTCTTTTTAGAGGTTCTATATTGTCTATTTTTAAAAAAATTTCAAATATCATTTAAAATTAAACCAACAAATACAATTTTGAAAAAGATAAAAACAAAAGGGTTGAATGGTATTGCATGATATCAGTTGAATGACAGTGAATAATGTGAATATATTTGGATTAGCCTAACAGACCACATGAAGCATTTCTTCTGTTCTTCAGTTTCTATGCTAGAATTAAAAACAAAACTAAGCAAAACAAAAAGACCCAAAAACTTTTACATAAATATAAAATGATTCTTCATGTATCAAGAGACTCATTTTCGAACTTCAAGTACTTCCATGACCACCCTCTGTAATGCTTAGAAGTGTGCTTAGAAGGAAAAGCCTGGAGCTAAAGAACCATAACTTAAAAATCACAGAATACAATTCAAGCCCTCAGTAACATTTATCTCTTTTCCCATATGGACTTAAATTCTAAGAAAGAAGTTTAGGAAGAATCCATTATATAAGAAAACCAATGCCAGGAATTGAGGATTTTACTGTGTGAAGGCCACAGAGTCCTGTAAAGAGAGACCATAATTACATAATAATAAGAGTAATTAATTGAGATGTATATTATTAGGCTGTAGGCTATTATCTCAAATTGTTATCTCATGATGGTTAATAAACTGGGAAAATAAAATCAAAACAGAAATTTTTTATATTTAAGCATTTTTTAATTTATATTTATTTTTGAGAAAGAGCACAAGTTGGGGAGGGGCAGAGAGAGAGGGAGACACAGAATCTGAAGCAGGCTCCAGGCTCTGAGCTCTCAGCACAGAGACTAACACGAGGCTCAATCCCACAAACCATAAGATCATGACCAGGAACCCGAAAGCAGAACTTTGAAAGTGATCATTTAAAACAAAGAGAAGCTGGGGTTCCTGGGTAGCTTAGTCAGTTCAGCGTCCAACTTTGGCTTAGGTCATGATCTCACAGCTCTTGAGTTTGAGCATCGCGTCGGGCTCTGTGCTGACAGCTCAGAGCCTGGAGCCTGCTTCAGATTCTGTGTCTACCTCTCTCTCTGCCTCACCCCTGACTGTGCTCTGTCTCTCTCTGTCTTTCAAAAATGAATAAACGTTAAAAAAAAAAGAATTTAAAATAAAGAGAAGCTTAATTGACGCTAGCAGTTTTTAACCCAATAGAGCAAAATCAGCTGTGGAGTTTGTTAAAAATTCAGATGGTTGGACATACTGCGTGGAAATTCTGTTTACTTGGCTAAATATGTAGCAGAGATATTGGCAAAAAAATAAACAAACAAATAAACAAAAGCAACAATTGAACACGTGTTCACAACCAGATTTTAAAAACACTGACCTAATTAAGAGTATTTATGTTTAGGATAAATTATTTCCATTTGAAATAATCTGGTGATTCAGCTGGAAGTAATCTATCCTAAACATAGGAAAAATGCAATATCTAGCCAAAGAATGTTAAGGATAGTCAGGGTCAGGAAGTCATTTTGCTTTTGTGGTTCCCATCAATTTTAAGAGAAATAAAGCACCACACAGGATAAATGGATTATAAATTAAGGAGTATTTTAGGAATATTTTCTGAAACAAAATAAAAATACGTAGTTAACATGGGCTCCCTACCATCATGTAGCCAGATTAAAATATGCCCACAAAGTATTTGATGCTCTTCATTTCAAGAAATAAATATATATGAAATCTGACATTGATATCAGGGCCATGAAAGCAAGCATGGCTTCCCAGTTAAAGTGTGGGTTAAAATAGACCATGTAATGAAAAGGGTCTAGGGCCTAAACCAAAGACCTGCTCTGTGGTTATTTCCTTAACACTCCAGTGTCTAACTGGGATAGATACATTTTATAGAGGGAAAAACCCTATACTGATTGATTCCTTGACTTGAGAGTAAGAGTCATTAATGTAGTGTAAAAAAACCAAAAAACAAAAAACAAACTAAGTGAAAGCCATTGAAATTTCTTATTCATGTAACATCAAAAGCAATACCATATTCTGGGTAGACTTTCAAGGATTGGTGCCATCCTTAAAGATTTAAGGATATAGGTATAGTGGTTCCCATTAGATTTCCATTTATTTCTTTTTTTAAATTTTTTTAATGTTTATTTATTTTTGAGACAGAGAGAGACAGAATATGAATGAGGGAGGGACAGAGAGAGAGGGAGACACAGAATGGGAAGCAGGCTCCAGGCTCTGAGCCATCAGCCCAGAGCCCAACGCGGGGCTAGAACTCACGGACCGCGAGATCATGACCTGAGCTGAAGTCGGATGCTTAACCGACTGAGCCACCCAGGCGCCCCCATTTATTTCTTTTGAATGGCTCTTGCAAAAACTATACAGCTGGCAATAGAATACCATAAACTTAACCAAGTGGCTCTAATTGCAGCTGCAGTGTAGGTGTGTATTCTTATTTGAACATATCGATATATCAACACAACAGTATGTATCTATTGATCTGGTGATGTGTCTGTTGATCTGGAAAACATATTTTGCAATTCCATCAATAAAGATAATTGAAAAAAAATTCAGCTTGCCTTTACACAGGAAGGGCAACAATGAACTTTTACAGTCACAGTCCAAAGTCATGTTAAATCTGTCTGCTGTCTCTGTCATAATAGTACACAGGATGCTTGTTCATCTTCATAGGCTGCAGAATGTCACTCTTGTTTCATAGAGACAGAATATGCAAATTGGAACTGGTGTATAAAGCACAAGTACTCTGTGTGGCCTAGTTAGACACATTTGAGTTAGAGAATGGAAGATAAACCCACAAAGATAAATGGGTTCATCAGAGAGGGTCTTAGGAGTCTAGTGGTTTTGATTTTTAGGATATCTCCTTTAAGGTAAAGAGCAGGTTATTAGACCTTGAACTTGCTACCTCTAAGAAAGAGGTACCCAATTTGCTTAGTCTATTTGGATTTTGGAAACAGCCTACATGACATTTGAGAATACTGCCTTAACGAATTTATCAGGTGACTCACAGGCTGCCACTTTTGAGTAGAGTCCAGAACATGAGAGCACTCTGGAGGATGTCCAGGCTACGAGCTGAGAAACCTGTTAAGAGTTTTCACAGACTAAGAACTTAACTGGAGGTCAATTCTATGACTCCAAACCAACAAAACAGTGGTCAAAATAATTCTGATTTCATATTTCATAAATGATACATTTTTATTCTACATAATACTTGGTTTTGTCCTTGTATAGGTGTTGGTAATAAAATACTACTAGGGATCAAATTCCTGCTTTACTCAAAAAAAAAGTTATAATTTACTCTGGACACATTCAAAGTGAACTACTTCATTGGTGCGCTCTCTACCACTTTTAGAGCAACTTGCTTAAGACAAGGAGATGATATAACTGTGATAGTGAGAAAGACACATCATTTTCTTTATTCTGTGCATGTACATGTGGCTGAATACAGAAGTAAAACATTTTTAAACATTTTATTATACATGAAGCATACTTTGGTTCATGAAAAAAAGGCAGTACATTAGTTGTTCATTTCATCTTTTAGACATCTTTATAAAGATGTCGTTTACATATATATGAACTCTCGCTCATTGTTTTTATTAACATATACGTAAAACTGAAAAGGAGATATTTTAGCATAATGTGGGATGACCATTTAAATTCACCCTTTGTACTTTTATTCATTTAATAAATAATTGCATAATATACCTACATGCTAAATTCTAGTCTAAGCCTAAGAATAAATGAAACCTGATTTCTAACTAGAGGGATCCTACATTGCCATTTAGAGCAAGAACAAGGTCTATATCTACAAACATCCTCATATTTTCCTTTCTAAGTCCTTTTACTTTCCTCTCTTAAAGGATACTAGGAATGAATATAAAACCTAGATGCAGCAGTTTGAGGTTAGTTACCAAGAATTCAATCCTCTTTTTCTGCCTGGCTCCAGAGTTCGTGCGTCTAATACAACAATACATGTCTCCATATTGTTTCATATGCGTATTTGAGCAAAAGAATTCACTAGTCTCAATATCACTTTACATATAGTTAAAACCCACTTTTATTAGGAAATAATAATTGAATACCTTTCCATGGTTAAAACCATCATGCAACTTAAATAAAATGCCAATCAGTACCTAGCCCAACCAGTGTTCAGTGCCACATTCAAGTGAACATATTCCAGTAAATAAAATAATTTAAAGCATTGTTAATCTTAACTGCCCTCCCAAGACATCAAGAGAAGATTGTGTTCCTGGAACTGAGGTGACATTCCTTAGTAAGTCATTTTCCTTTTTGTTTATGCTCTTCCTCCTTCCATATCAAAATTCTTCCCAACATCCAACATCTAATACTAGCTCAAATTTAGCTCAAAATGTCCACTGTCTTTTAAATCTGATAGAGTATTACAAATTTATAGGAGCAGTCCAATGGAGTTCAACTAAGAATCAGAATTGAGATATTATATGAGTCAAGTGTTTATGTGACTTTGTATTATCCAAAAGTATACTCTATAAATTTTGAGGAATTTACATAGGAATTTAAGTCCTTTACCCAGGAGTTTATTTTTCTGTGCAGCCTTTTCATTCATAAAAACTTAAATCAAAAGATACATAAAGCATTTAGTTATAGCCAAGTCTTAGAAAAAAGAATGGGGAAGGCTCTTCAGCCTCTCTTGACCAGAGTTTTCACAATATGGTCTTGAGTTTAATTCTTGAACTACATTTATTTTGGGATTCCAATCTGTAGAACTGGAGTTCACTCAACAAATACCACATTTTGTGTTCCAGGCACTGTTCATGAGCTAGAAGATAACTAAAATTTATTTAGTATTTTCTACACTTACTCTATATTTACTCCCTATTTGCTTATTTACTCTACACAACAATTTTTGAGGCAGATATTCATGTCTTTATTTCATAGATGAGAAAAATGATTTTCAGAGAGATGGGGGAATTTTCCATGGATATACAGCTAGGTATATGACAGATGGCTTAAATTCTAAATTACATCTGATTTTCAAGCTTTTCTCAAGTACACAAAATACTTTCACAGAAGGACAGAATGTTAACAATAACCATATGTCTAAAAACAATAATTCAACATATCTAAGATGTTGAATAGCAGGTAAAGTACAGGTGTTTGCACATTGACGGTACTTATTACTTTTATACAGTAGGAAAAAGGAATGAGGAAGCAATATAAGAAGAATCATAATCAGTACGTTAATATGTGGTAGGACAGGACTAGGCTCTACATGGCAGAAATTCTAGAGTAATCATGATTTAAACAAGTTTATTCTCTCTTTCACTTCACAGTGGCAGGGATCCAAGCTGCTTCTCTTCCTATTCTCTGTTGTGGCTTCGGTCTCACGGCCCAAAAGATAAATCTTTCAGAATTCCTGATGAGGCCACAGCCTCTGCATTCCCTCTATGAGGCAGAAGGTATAGAAGTAGAGCCTAACTTTGTTCCTTAATAGCATTCCCTGGACACCAAATTTAGCATTTCACCTACTTCCTACTGGCCAGATTTTTGTCACATGTCAGTGCCTGTTTGCAAGAGAAGCTGGAAAAATGTGCTCTTCCTTCTAGACAGCCAGGTACCAGTTAAAAGTTGGAAAGTAATTTATTATGGAAGGAGAGTGGGTATGACAACCAGAGTTTCTGCTACGGCATCCAAACCAAACTCATTATTTTTCTCCGTGGCTACTTTTTCCTCTTGTCATCATTAATAGTGTCATTTTTTTTCTTTCACTAAGACTCAAAATGTTTCACTGTTAAATGCAGTTTAGGGAAGTAATGTAGAAAAAGGAGAGACTGTGAAATCAAATAGGACTGGAGTTGCAACATAGTCTTCTACTTATAAGTTCTATTTATTAATAAAAATGTTCTAATGTCTTTGTGTCTCAACTTCTTCTTTTTAAAAATAGGAAACCCAATGGCATTTGATCTTGAGGTTCACAAACATAGTTTGCATGCAAACATCTAAAACATTAAGCAACACACTTTACAGAGATTATTATTCTCTTCATTTTGCCTCTTCCTTTCCCTTCAGGATCCAAAGTCAGTTGACATGTCTTGAAAATTACCCCAAAAATGTATTTGTAACTTCCTTTCCTTCTCCATGGAAGGAAAAGCCCTATGGAAAGCCCTGTGCTCAGCTTTATTTTATCAGCACGCACACAGGTATCATCCCTAGCCTCCTAAATGGACCTCTATGCTTTCATTCTTTCTTTCATGAAAGCGTTCAACCCAGCATGCTAGAATGTCTTTCCAAGTAGAAACTCTAAAGGAAAAGATCTCTGTTACCTATAGAAAAAGTTCGGAATGTCTTATACAAAATGGGTAGTACAGATGACAGCATGCAGAGTAATTCTGTGCCCACCTAGATAGAAGATGACTTCTATCCCCACCATCCCTCTACATACACGTGTTCTTGAACCTGGTCTTCATATGATCCAAACATCCCTTATAAGATAAACTTAGTTTCCTTCTTGTCCCTATGCCCTATCTCTAAACAACCCCTGAATGACTTTACCCAATGCCTTTCCCTATCAAGTTTAACTAAAATGTACACTCCAGCTTTTCCACCATCAATTTCTAAATCTTTGAAGCAAACATGACAAAATGTTAAAAATAGTTGAATGTAAAGGATTGGATCTATGCGTTTCACTGTACTGTTCTTGCTGATTTCTGTATTTTTGAAATTTTGATTATAAATATTTAAAAAAAACTTTTCAAGAAATCCAATTGGTTTTCCTGAAGAATTAAACAACCCTCCAAGCTGGAAATATATTTGCTTTCTTTTTTTTTGTTTCTTTTCTTTCTTTTTACACAGCAGGTGGGATGTGGCTGTCATGCTACCTCTTAATTTTTAGCTTGTATTGTAGGCAAATGGAGTATATATATGATTTCTGCTTAATAGATTGTAAGCTCCATGGGGGCTTAGAGTGTGCCTCACTCATCTATGCATATAATATAAACAATTCAAAAACAGGACACTCAGACAGTAAACCCTAATATCACAGTCGGTTCAGAACACTATAACAAAAATGTCATAAGCTGGGTGGCTTAAACAACACACATTTATTTCTCACATTTCTGGAGGCTAGAAGTCTGATATCATGGTGCCAACCTGGTCAAGTTCCTGGTGTAGCCCTGTCTTCCTGGTTTATAAATGGTTCCCTTTTTGTAGAGAGCAAGCTCTGGTCTCTGCATCTTCTCATAGGTGCACTAATCCCATCATGGGGCCTATGCCCCTATGACCTCATCTAAACCTATTACCTCTTCCAGGTTTCATCTCCAAATACTATCATATTGGAAATTAAGGTTTCAACTTACCAATTTTGGGAGGACACAAACATTCAGTCCATAACACCTCATATCTGGAATATTTAATTAAGTTAAAAAGAGAGATACCTACTTATAGCACATGTTGTCTGTGAGTTGAACTGGCATCATTAAGAATTAGCGAAGAAAAGTAAAACATAGACAACAGCAAAAGCAAACATAAAACACTCTAAAGATATACTTCTCAAAATGAGAAGCCAGTGAAACATTTAGAAAATTTTAAATTTCCCACACATTATTGACAATTTTTTAGACAACTGAAGACATTCCGGAGATTAGCATCATTCCCTGCTACATCGTTTTTTACATTTCAAAAGTATCTATTGAGACTTGAATCAGAGTTTTCAGCCACTAAAATCAGAACCAATTTTTCCCCAAACTCTAGAGCCACACATATCACATATTCAAACATGTGCATGCATGTCTTAAAACTCTGAGTCATGAGAGCAGAATTAAAGAGCATAAAATTTGGTAAGTTGAGCAAAACTAAAAAAAAATGTTTATTAGAGAAGTAGAAATTGACTAAAATGAGGAGACATAGATGCATAGAAAAATGACTTAATTTTCTAAATATGTAAGAATATATTTGGTCTCATAAATAAAAAGTATCACTGAGAGATGAGCACCTGGAAGGTGAATCAGAACCTTCGACATAGTTTTTCAGTGTGCATAAAAAAGTCTTCCTAAGTCACTTCTATAAATATACACTAAATATTTAGTCATTCTCAACAGTCTTAGCTCCTTCAGTTATTCCCAAATTAGATATGCTGGGTCAGCTAACTGATCAATCCACTGAAGGATTTGTGGCCCAAAGCAAGAACAAAAGAAACCTTACTGTATATGGACAAGTGTGAATTTTTGGAAATCTCATAAATTATAAATGTAAGTTCTATGTCCCAAAAGATTATTTAGCACATTTAAAGCATGAAATTATTCAATGTAATCATTTTAGAGCAGTATCTTTAGAAATGTTAGTATAGGTAGCCCCTGTTTCCACAGAAACTCTGAAGGAAAAATTATAATTGATTTATTCTTGCTGGTAAATTTTATTATCAGGAAAGGTTATCTCTGGGTCATTAGAATGAAGGCTAATGTTGAGAGACAGGAAGAGTCACGGAAGGTCTGCCTATATTCCTGATTGAAAAGCAGGAAGTAGCCAGGGAACTTTTCCTCTTGATTTTTATCCCAGTAATTACATGTTTACAAGTTGTTAATTAAAGAGGCAGAAGTGTCTCTTCACCTAGCTAAGTAGCTATATCTATACTATCAAAGATGAAAATTAATTCTCAAATTGCCCTTCCCCAATTTCTTCCCAATTTGTGGGTCTGGCCTAAAACATTTACTTCTTTCTGTCTGGTTTTACTTTTATGAAGATCGTGTGATGCATTAAGTGAAATAAAATACTTTTCTGTCAGTCGTTTTATGGAAGGATAAACTTTTCCTCCTCACAGCAATCATGTTGTTTGATTCTGAGTACCATGTTCACCCAAAATGCATCGGTGTTTCATTTCTCCAATGTAAATTCACACCGTTGCTTAAGGGAACCTATCTCAACCTTTTGAGAGTCACCCGAGGTATTCCTAACCATTTTAAAAATTGCAAACTAAAATTAAAAAAAAAAAAGGTTTTGGGGCAACTGAGGCAAGTGTTGTGCCGTGCCTACCGGTGACTGAGATGCTGTGGGAGAGAAACTTTTTGGTTTGCACTGTGAGACATTGGATAGGATAACCTTCCTCCTCTGAGCTTAGAGAAGAAAGATGGAATAGGAGGAGAATGAGCAGGAGAGCCAGGAAGCAACAAGACTTGAAGAAAGTAGTAGCATTTAATAAATGCAAAATGGAAAGAAGGATCTCGTGTGTGGAGCACATCTCAGGCAAGTGCTTCTCCTGTAAGCGGGACAGGCACCTCCATAACTGAGCACATGCCTGCGCTGCAGTCTTCCCTCATATTTACGTTGTATGTTCTGGTAGACCGGGTGTGGGGTGGGGGGGTACTGGAGCCACACGAGAGGCAGCTTACAAACCTGGGTGTTGGATTCGAGACTTTGACTTCTCTACTTAATGAACTTGGGCCAGTTACTTAACCTCGTAACCTTTAATTTTCTCAACATTTAAATATTAACCTCATGGGACAATTCTATTAAGTAATTTGGTAATACAAACGTATTAGGTATTATATTATGTAAACCTAATGCACACAGAGTTACTATCTGGCCAGCACTGTCCTAAGTGCTTTCATTCATGAGTCTTTATTCTGCACACCACCACAAGAGGCAATACTCCCTTTTATACATAAGAAAACTTTACTAAGTTATAGTGTGTGCAAAGGTCTTGCCATGGTCCCTCATATACAAGCAGAGCTCAGAAAACAAGATCATGGCTACTTAAAATATTGTCCGTGTATTTTCTACGGTTGAAAAAAGTTTTTAAATGATGAACTGATCTAGTTGCTAAACTATTTAGAAAGAGAATGTAGCACAAAAATATTTAGATAGAAAATATCTTAACAAATAATTAGGGAAAACCCTAATGATATTTACTTGATTATTGAACTAGAAGGTGATAAAATTTGTCAAGTATTTATTTTTTTTAAAGACACTCAATTATTCATCAAAATAGTGTAATCATTGAAACAAACACTTGCTTCTTTTAGATTTAGAATATTTTTTCCCTTCTAAGGCTTAAGGATGAGAATTTTGGTTTTTAAATGTGATATTAATGAACTGCATTACCACCATTAAATCTGAACACTATAGAGAATAAATATCTATCTAGAAAATTCCATTTCATACATAACCAGAATGAAGCAATTAATATTTAATGAATTTTGGTTTTCCTTTTATAAAAAACAAAAATGTGTAAAAATTTTAAGATCTATGGATTTTTACAACTTTCTGCCCCTTCCCTCTGTCCCTACCCCAGGAAGCAGAAGATATGGCTCAGAAAAAGCAGTGAGTTTTCAATAATGCTGTTTGTTTCCCTTTTAAATTTTACATCTCGCTAAGTGTTCAAAAGATAATCTGTAGTACAAGTCCCAGTTTTTTTTGACAGCTACATAATGCTTTGTGAATCCTGACTTCTTCTCTTTATTACTTTTCCTTTTAGGTCTCAGGTGAAAGGTAAAATAGTTCTTCAACACATGCTACCCTATTACAAAATTGAATTGTAAGTCCTGTGAATAGTTTTGGACTAGTATTTAGCCCTTTGGCACCATTTAAGAAACAAACAGTTGGCTTCCACTTGGCAAAAATACTGGCCAAGTTGCTCTTAGGAGTCAACCTGATTTAAAATGTGCAGTTTAAGGCAGCTATCTGGAACCTGACTATCACTGGGGAAATGGAGGAGGATGTCACTCCCATTGTACAATGGGGGCAAAAAGTGTTTATTTCCTCTCATGCTGATTAAATATTAAAGGGAAAGGTTAAAATGGAGAATATGAAAACCAGAGCTTTGGTCCCATATGTCCTCAATGCTTTCTCATGTAAATTTGAATGCATTATGGGAACTGGCAGCTTCTAGACCTGCCAAGAGCAGGAACTGAAACAATCTAAAATTAGATGTTGATGGGGAAAGTCTCTAGGGACATCCAAAAACGTTCTTTTGTTTGTTTTCTTTTGTGTTATTAAGTAAATGTTGTAAATCATAGGTCACAGATTCTAGAATGCTTCCAAAAGCCAACTCCCTTTTATACTGTGCATAAATACCAAGAGAATTAGAAAGAGCCAATAGAAATTTACTATAAAAGAGAAAAATACTCATCATATAATAAAATGGTTATATTAAACAAATATATAAAAGGCATAACTACCAATTAAGATAACTATGAGCTATCAAACTCTGATATGGGGTAGATAGTAACTGTTGAGAAATTAATTTTAAAAAACCCTGTATTTATGAAATTTTTCCTGTTGAGAGAGAGAAAGAATTATAGCAGGAGCTAGAGACAGCGCGCGCACGCGCGCGCGCGAGAGAGAGAGAGAGAGAGAGGGAGGGAGAACTAAAACTAAGAATCTTGGTTAGTCCTTGCCCATAGAGAATCCCTAGCCTTCGATTATGAACTCAACTTTGACTTGGTGCCAATTAATGGAGCTTTTCTTAATAGCCACTCTCTACCCCAGGGGAACTAATAGACCCACCCTGTGCAGTTCCACTGCATGAAATCTGCATTTGTATTTCATATTTATGTAATTATGCTTCATACCATAGTCAAGTAGGCACACGTCATTTAATTATGGATATCGTGGGTATTTATTGATCACATTTTATTTACCAGAAAAATTTACTAGGATCATGGAAAATGTTGGTGAATGGTCTTGCCACTGGGAAATTTTACTACCTACTGAGGATATAGATAATAAACAATTAAATAAATCTGTAAAGAAGTGACTTGGAAATTATTTAATTTGACAAACTGGTACAGAATTTGAGTGAGAGATAGCAAAGACAGGGAGACTTAAGGATATATAATGAATAATTGGGAGTGAAAGGGGTAGAATGAGACTGGTGATGGTGCCATACCAAAGCTATAACCTGGTACCACAAAGGGCCTTGAATGCCAGGACAAGGAGTTTAGATTCGATTTTATAGTCCATAATTGTAGCTGGCAAGGATTTAGAATTGTACATTTTATCAGGTTTCCGGGATGATTCTAATGTTAAATCACCCAGCTTAATAAGATAAAGTAACCTTTTTGAAATTGGCAGAGATCGCCAGCAGAGGTGATATGTTATTTTCCAACATTATATCGCATTATTATTTTTTCATATTCTTGGAATTATACATGATTGAATTTATGTCAGTGATTTCTCAACTGAAACATGGAATTGGCCATTTTTATAGGTCAAAATGTTCAAATGTCAGTAGTTACATATAATCTAACTCTACTAAAAATTCATGAGTATTTAAAATAATTTCAAATATTTTAGGGCTTTCATATCTTGGACATTATCATTTTACATAGAAACTTTGTTGCAAGCCCTTCAAAAGTTAAGTCTTAATGAATCAATATATTGATTCAGTACATATTTACATATCCCATAAATATCCCATAAATAGTAGTTGAGTGCCTAATATGGTCAGGCATTGTTTTAGACACTAGGGGTACCACAGTGGAGAAGGCAAAAATCCTCCGTCTCAGAGAGCATGTATTAATAATATGACCAATCTTTTATTTTTTATTTTTATTTTTACTTTTTGAGAGAAAGAGTATGTGTGCATGCACATAAGCAGGGGAGGGTCAGAGGGAGAAGGAGAGGGAGAATCTTAAGCAGGCTCCATGACCAACACGGGAGCCAAACACTGCCATCACACGACCTTGATATCACGTCCTGACCTGAAATCAAGAGTCTTGGCTTAACCTACTGAGCCACCCAGGAACCCCAACATGAACAATATTTTAAAAGTCCCCCTAGAACTAGGATTAATGTAGGAAAACCTGGATTTTATTTCTGTTTTGGCTCTGAACTTACTGAATTACATTGAAAAACAAACAAAACAAAACAAAACACCTCAGGTCTCTAATCTATGACATAAAACCTTTCATTATGTAATCTCTCATATCATCTAGCCATAAAATTCCAAGCTTCTGTTTTCCTCCAGATTTCATAAACTTGCCAGCTTGTCTCATATTTTTATGTCAACAATTTATTAATATCTTCCTGCATAGTACTCTATTTGCATTTTGCTCATTTGCTCATTCCATTCAGAGTAAAAGTTCCATTTTTTATGGCATTATTTTTATTTGCAACCCCAATAGGTAAGTTTTCACACCTTTAAAAAACATTTTTTCTAAAGTTTATTTATTTTTGAGAGAGAGAGAGAGAGAGGGAGAAAAAGAGAGAAACAGAGACACAGGCCAGCGGGGGAGGGGCAGAGAGAGAGAGAGAGAGAAAGAGAGAGAGATAGACGCAGAATCCAAAGCAGGCTCTAAACTGTCAGCACAGAGGCTGAAGGGGCTTGAACTCTGAACCGCCAGATCATGACCTGAACTGAAGTCAGAGGCTTAACAGAGCCACCCAGGTGCCCCAAGTTTTCACTTTTTAAACTTCGTTTTATTACCTACAGAGCCATAGACCTGGTATGAGACAACAGGTAAAAATAAAGCATCGCCCAATTGCCTTTAAGGATAACAGATTCTGGACATTACTTCCTGAAAGCCTTATAGGAAAGGATAAAGAACCACAAGAAAGCAGACTATATTCCCTCTGAGAAATGCCTCCTTCACCTGAACAAGTTGGGCTTTCTTTGGGCATACTGTTTCTGAAATACAAAGGAAAGCAAAGAAAACAAGAGAAAGAAAACAATGCTAGTATCAAATATTTATAAGAGCATACTAGTCTTCAATGTTTACTCTTAAAATTGAGGCGTTCAAAATAACTAGTAGTAGGTTATAAACCATAATGATATTAAGAATTATTATATTTCAAAATATAATGAATAATAAGCTAATTACATTGACTTGTCTTAAAAGAACTTGAAAGAATAAGGGGAGAGGGAAAATAGGAGATTATCTATAATAAAAACTATGATTACTCATTTATTTACTCTCTTATTTATGTGGACACCTAGTAGTAAAGCAGTCAGAAAAATCAATAAGTACATTTTAAAGGTTTTCTATACCTCAGCGACTCTAAAGGAGACAAAATAAAAAAAGATACATAATCATGCTTCCTGCTTAGAAGGATCTTCCAGTTCCCAACTTCCACAGTTGATTCTCCAGGAAATTGAGGATGAAGCAGTAAAGAAGCTACTGGGGTCTGACGGGAAAGGCAGATAGAGGTGTGGGAGAGGGTGTTTCAAATAAAGATTAGAGAGCCTCAGGATGACATATAAGTTTTCAAAAGTTTCAAACCCCAAATCCCCAAATTTTCTACTCCATAAATTTTTATAGATGGGACTTTTAACTAAAAGAAATGAAGAATAGCTTTGTGATCAGGAGTGAAGAAAAAGCTGAATGCGCCTTTTCACTGTGTTTGCCTTTAAATTCCTTTTGGCTGGTTGTCAAGAGGAGTCAATAGGAAGAAAGCCTTAAAGAAATCAGGTTATAGGCAAATAGCAGATGTAGTCAAGGAAAAAAAAATAGAGATTCTTATTGGTCCAGTGATGTCCCAGTATCCTCCTCTGTACTTACAATGCCTCTAAGAGAGTAAAACCCAAGAAAGTTTATTTCAAGGTATACATTAAAGGATATAAATGAACTATGTAGGATTTCTTTGCCAAACTTTTAAAACTACTTATATTATTATAGAATAGCACAGCATACAAATGATAGCAAAAACAAAAATGTTTTAATTCTCATCTGTCCATGACAATTTGGAGAGTAATGAGAGCATGAGTGATTAAAAATAAATTAGCATAAGGTATTACATTCCTTTGATTTCCTAAATTCTAATTTCATATTCTCTTTCATGTGATTCCTTTGCATTTCTCTCAGATGGGTCTGATAGTAATCCACACAGTAAGAATTTTTTAGTCTTCTTTTGGATTTGCACGGAAATGGTTATTCTTTTGAAGAAAGTATATCCAACAATTTATTTATTCATTCATTCCTCTAAACAAGATTTATTGAAGGTCTTGATGTTCCAGGTACTATGGAAATTAAAAGAAAAAAATGGAAGTATTCTACCCAGGAAGTTCTCAGTCCACTTCAGGAGACATAATCCCACCTATGCAAGATTAGGTGGAAATAATTATAGTGGAACTGAGTCCCTTCCACTGTCATTTACCTTTTGGATTAGAGAAATACTGTATTGGAAGATATTGAAATAAGTGAATAAATATATATAAGATTAAGAAATACATGCATACACGTACACACACACACACACACACACACACACACACACATATATCCTCCTTCATAGATGAAAAGATGTATCCCAAAGGCATGCAAGAAGGATAGCTTTCCTTGACCCTTTCTAATCTTCCCTCGATCAGTATTTTTATAGAACAAGAAAGAGAGTGGTTGACTTGATCTGTGCTTTTTGGCCTATAACTAAAGCCTCTCTCTTCCTTTCCTTTTTATTTATAGTTCTAAAATAACTCAACAATTTACCATTGCTCTTTAATATTCTGGGAAATAAAATGTGACAACAGAGCAACAACACAGAGAAAACAGATAAAAACATTTGTGTGAGTTCACATTATAAATGTGCCAAAATACCTGTTCTTTAAAAGCCTGGCCTGTGGGAACATGAGACATTGGAACTGGTTGGTGGAGAAATTCAGAACCACTCAAATGATATGGTATGTTTATCTATTATTCTACTCATGAGCAGAGTGGATCCTTTCTTGTGAATATTGGTGACAGAAAGAAGCAATAAGCTCCTAGAAACTGAGCAAGAATAGGAGGTAACGTATATTTTCATTGAACAGAAGTGTTATAATCTGCCTTCTCAGTAGTAATAGACATAAAAAATAAAATTCCTAAAGTATGACATTCTCTCCACTTCTGGGAAACAAGTCAGAGAATGTTAGCACACCAATTAGAAACCAACAATCCTGGGGCGCCTGGATGGCTCAGTTGGTTAGGTGTCCGACTTTGGCCTAGGTCATGATCTTGTTCCGAAATTCAAGCCCTGTGTCAGGCTCTATGCTAACAGCTCAGACCCTAGAGCCTGTTTCAGATTCTGTGTCTCTCTCTCTTTCTGCCCCTCCCCCACTCATGGTCTCTCTCTCTCTCTCTCTCTCTCTCTCTCTCTCTCTCTCTCTCTCTTTTCTCTCAAAAATAAAATATTTTAAAAATTAAAAAAAAAAACCAACAATCCTTTCAATAACTGGGATAATTGCTACAACCAAATACTTTAAACAAAAAACTATAAAAATAATAAGATCTTAGAATTTGATTAGTACTAATCTAAAACATAAAATCTGAAAAATATGCATATAATTCACAAACTATCACTAAAGTCTTCTGTGAGAAAGTTTCATTCTTGCTAATTCATCTGAAAAGAAAACACCCTTCAGGTATGTTCATTCTGGAATATTATTAGGAAAAAAACTAGATAATCACTCTCTTAGAGTGATTTAGAGAAAATAGTCATATAACTCAAAATACAAATGTCTCACTCTAGAAAAATGTAATTAATAACTGGCTATTAAATACCTAAATATTCTTAAACATTCCATTATAAGCTTTATTTATATGTATGAGTTTATTCACAAACCCATATAGGTGAATATAAATGTATTTCTGTGCAGTAGAAAATAATAGAAATAGTTATCTTCATGTAATTATACTAGACTAGAGAAAAAGTTTCTTCTTTATTTTACTTGCTAAACATTCCCCAGTACCCTGTACTTAGAATTCTAGTCTTTTCATTGCATGAATGTTGTCTCCATGTAATGAGTATGAAATTATTGTTGTTTCAAGTACGTGAAACTTTGTAATTTTTTGTTAATGCATTATTTCTTGTTCGTTTGATTGATGCAGAGTCCTAAAATTATATCAATAACTTTAAGAGAAAAAAAAAACTTTCAAAATGATTTGATTATATCAAGTTAGCAACCCCCCACCAAAGTACTCATTTCAACATAGAAATCACTTATTTTTTTCCAAGTTTTTATTTAAATTCCTGTTAGTTAACATACAGTGTAGTATTAGTTTCAGGTGTAGAATTTAGTGATTCATCACTTACATGCAATACCCAGTGCGCATGATAACAAGTACCCTCCTTAATACCCATCACTCATTTAATCCATCCCCCTGCCCACCACCCCTCCAGCAACCCTCAGTTTGTTCTCTATAGTTAAGAGTCTCTTTTCTGGTTTGCCTGGTTTATTTTCCTCCTCTGTTCATCTGTTTTGTTTCTTAAATAACATAGATGAGTGAAATCATATGGTATTTCTCTTTCTGTGACTCACTCATTTCACCTAGTATAATACTGTCTAGCTCCATCCATGTCATTGCAAATGGAAAAATCACTTTAAATTTTTTTAATGCTTATTTATTTTTGAGAGAGAGAAAGAGAGAGAGAGAGACTGAGTGTGAGCGGGGGAGGGGCAGAGAGAGAGGGAGACGCAGAATCTGAAGTGGGCTCCAGGCTATGCCAAGCTGTCAGCACAGAGCTGAATGTGGGGCTCGAACCCATGAATGGTGAGATCATGACCTGAGCTGACACTTAACTGACTGAGCTACCCAGGTGCCCTGAGAAATCCCTTATTAAAAAAAAAATGAATGTATATCATGCCAGGCATTACGTCAAGATTAGAGACTAAAATAGTAAATAATACTTAGAATCTTCCCTAGTTATTTTGGAACCTAATTGAATGAATTAAAAACTATGCAATTTCATGTATTGGTGAATAATATTAGCAAGATAAGGCAAGACACAGGGGGCAGTTTGTGCAAAACATCTGGAGTTCAGAGAAAGAATATCATGCCTTTAAGGCTAAGCTGCTAAGTATGACTATAGTGGGGGTGCCGTGTAATAAGAAATGTGACTGGGGAATTAAGGAAGAGCTGGATCATGAAGATCTGCTTTTTACTGACTGCTGCTTATTGAACTGAGTAATAATCAGGCAAGCTCTCTAAAAGGGAGGGAGAATTTCTGAGCTTGAGGACATCTTGGTAGAAGTCTCCAAAAACTGGAAAATAATAAGAAAAAAGAATGATAAAAACCAGAACATAATTCAAGAACTGTGGGACAAGTACAAAAGGTATAATATATGTGTGATGGGGAATGCCTGAAGGAAAAGAAAGAAAGGATCAAAAGAAATATTTGAAACAATAATGACTGAAAATTTCCCCCAAATTAATATTTGACACCAAACCACAAATCCAGAAAGCTCAGAGAACACCAGGAAGGATAAATGACAAAACAAACAAAGAAGCAGACAAAAACTACACCTGGACCTGTTCTAGTCAAACTACAGAAAATCAAAGGTAAGGGATAAATCCTGATAAAAGTCAGTGGAGGGGGCAGAAAACACCTGACCTATAAAGGAGCAAAAATAAGAATTATGTACAACTTCTCAGAAACCATGTAAACAAGAAGGGAGTGGGGTGAAATATTTAAAGTATAATTTCTGTACTCTGAGATATCATTCTTCAAAATTGAAGGAGAAATAATAAAAAAGAGGGTCATTACATAGTACTAAAGGGGTCAATTCTCTAAGAAGACAAAATAATCCTTAAGGTATGTGCCTAGCAATAAAACAAGACAAAAATAGAACTGCAAGGACAAATAGATGAATCCACTATCATAGGTAGAGACTTCAACACCCTTCATCAGAAATGGACAGATCCGGCAGGCAGAAAGTTAATAAGAGCATAGTTGAAAACAATACCATCAATCAATTGGGTATAATAGGCATTTATAGATCAAGTCTTCCAACAACAGCAGAATACATAATCTCCTCAAGCTTATGTGGAACATTCATCAAGATAGACCACAGTCTGCACCATAAAACACATTTCACCAAATTTAAAAGAGTAGAAATCATACAATGACTGCTGTAAGACCACAATGAAGTTAAATGAGAAATCAATAACAAAAAGGTATAAATTATACCAAATTGGGAATCAAACAGCATACTTTTAAATAGTACATGGGTCAAAGAAGAAATTTTAAGAGAAATTTAAAAATATTTTAACTAAATGAAAATGAATACACACCGTATCAAAATTTGGAGAACAGTGAAGTCATAGTTAGAGGACAATTTATAACATTAAATGCATATATTACCAAATAATAAGGATCTAAAATTAGTCATCTAGCCTTCCATTTTAGGAAACTAGAAAAAAAGAGCAAAATAAATACAAAGTAAGCAATATAAGATAAATAATGAAAATTGCCACAGAAATTGATGAAATTGGAAACAGGAAATTAATAGAGAAAAATCACTAAACCAAAAACTGGAAAAAAGAAATGCTAGTTCTTTGAAAAGATCAATAAAATGAATAAGCCTGTATACAGACTAACAGAAGAGAGTGGACACAAATGACTAATGTTAGAAATGAAAGAAAGTACATCATTACAGATCCAATTAACATTAGAAGGAACAGTTGTATGCCTACAAATTTGACAACTTCAGTGAATTTGATAGGGTAGGCCAATTCCTTAAAAGACACAAAGAAGATGTATACATGACAACAGGCATATAAATAGATGTTCTACATTGTGTGTCATCAAGGAAATGCGAATTAAAAAATGAGACAGTGCTTGTGGAGCGATAGGAACTCTCATCCATTGCATGTAGGAATGTAAAATGGTAAAGCCATTTTGGAGACATTTTGGTGGTTTTCTACAAAAGTAAACATACTGTTGCTATAAAACCTAGCAATTATACTCTCTCCTTGGTATTTTTCCAAAGGACTTCAAAACTTATGTCCATACAAAAATCTGCACATGGATGTATGACAATTTTATTTATAATTGCCAAAATTTGGAAGCAGTCAAAATGTTGCTCAGTGGGTGATGAAAAATTAAACTGTGATGTATCCAGACAATGGAATATTATTCATTGCTAAAAAGAAACGGACTTTCAAGTCATGAAAAGACATGAAGAAAACTTAAATACGTATTGCTAAGTGAAAGAAGCCAATTGGAAAAGGCTGAGTACTATATGATTCCAACTATATGACATTCTGGAATAGGCAAAACTATGGAGACAGTAAAAAAAAAAATCAGTAGTTGTCAAGGGTTAGGGGGAAGGAGGGATGTATAGGTAGAACATAAAGGATTTGCAGCTCAGTGATACTACTCTCTACTCTGTATACTATAATGATAGATAATGCCATTGTATATTTGTCCAAACCCAAAGAATGTAGCATACCAAGAGTCAACCCTAATTTAAGCTATAGACTTAGGGCGATAATGTTGTATCAATGTAGGTTCATTAATGGTAACAAATGTACCATTTTGATGGGGATGTTAATAATGAGAGAGGCTATGCACATAGGGACAGAGGTACATGAGAAATCTCTGTACTTTCTGCTCAGTTTTGCTATAAGCCTAAAATTGTTTTAACAAATAAAGCCTATTAAAAATTGAGTAGATTCTTTGTTTCCTTGGCTGTGGGAATACAGTGAGAGTAAGTGGCAAAAATACCTTGGTTTATTGAGCTTCAGTGTGCTGTTCAGCACACGAAATGCCATGTGAACTACAGGTTTACTACAAGTTGTGCTGTTGTTATTGGTGGTCGTCCATTTTGGTGTGGAGCATGTTATTTGGTGTGGTTCCCTGGGAAGCCAACTCTGGAACAGATGATTGTACAGGAATCTTATTAAGAAGGGCTCCCAGGATCAACATTTTTTGGGGAAGTAAAAGTATCAGAATCAGGTAGGAGGAGATGTTGGGGTGCTGGGCAGTAATAATGTTTCAGCAAAGTTGGCAGGGAGTTCTGAAGCTGAGATGGTTCTTCAGATTTGTCTTGACTGGAGACCCCAATCATTGGATGCACATCCCCTTTGGGATGTGTGACCTTGGGTGAGGTAGGTATTTTTGGCTGAGGGAAATTTCTGGAGAAAAGTGACAAGCTCCCAGCTATCATTAGGCAGAAACATTCTAGCAAGTAGGAGAGTAACCTTCAATCCTGAATAAGGGTGTGGGTGACTAGGCACAGGGTCCACCCAAGGATATCTATGCAAAATCCTAGTAAACATGTCCATTAGGCCACCCCCGCAGGATAAAGAATTGTTCTGGAGATATAATCATCCCTGGTTACTTAGGTAAGTCCTATCAGAACATCTTTTTTTGGAGCAGGACCAGGAAGAATATCATTAAAAAAAAATACTGCCAGAGGCAAGACACTGTTTTAATATCCTCTCATGTGTTAGTTCACTTGTGACTATAGATTTTATTATTGTTATTTTTAGGGAAGATGACTTAAGCTCAGTGAGATCTGCTTGACTTTCCGTTCCCCTGTATTGCTTACTAAGACAGATTTAATAGCTTGATCTTTAGATGGTAGAATAGGTCTGAATTACAAGGTTCTGTTTAGTGGGAGGGTTTGAAGGAAGTGTGTCATTTAGAAAATGGGAAGTTTTGTGGGTCTCTGAGCTTGAAGGAAGAATGCACCAAGAGATAGGAAAGGAAAGAAACTCTCAAAGGGGAGGTAGGTTGGGGTAAATAATAATGTCACTCATTTCATATCAGGGTAACTCTTTAAAGGGATTGGTCTCAGGTCAAACAGAATTTAGGGCAATGCTTATTTAGCAATGTTGGCTCCCCATTCTAGGTAGACACTATGATGGATAATAAAGACTTTTCTGCATTCTGCCAGTGACCCATTATGGCCCTTGATGGGAAATGTTTCAGTTTGTATTATTTTTTAAAGCTGAGAGAGGAAAGTCTGACTCTAACTTTTTTGCATCTGACACAAATTGTTTGAGTCAATGCAACCACAATATAAATCCACTGCCCTGACTGCTAGATCTGCACTTCCCTGAAACAAATTTTCAAATTTACATACTCCATATTTTCAACTTTTAAATGAATGTTGCATAACCCTGGTATCCTGGACACATTTGGGATTCATAATGACATCCCACATAGAAATTACATCTGGGTAGGGAAGGAGCTGGGTGGCTTAGTCGGTTAAGCATCCAACTCTTAATTTCCGCTCAGGTCACGATCTCACACAGTTTGTGAGATCGAACACCCATTGGGCTCTGTACTGACAGTATGGAGCCTGCTTGGGATTCTCTCTCTCCCTCTCTCTCTCTGCCTCTCTTCCTCATGCGCGCTCTCTCTCTCTCAGCATTAATAAATAAACTTTAAAAAAGAAGTAACTCCAGGAAACAGAAAGCTAAAGCAAAGAAGGGTTGGTTTTGAGGAAGACTGCAAAGTCCTGGGAAATTTTGCCATGAACAGCAAATAACTTATGGAAATGTGATAATGTCTGAAACTAAATGGGAATATTGGAGCTGTTTAGCAGAGAGGTGAGAATGCCACATCTCAAAATCAATGGAGGTTTTCAAATGAGGCTTAGACAACCATATTTAGCCATATTATAGAGACTCAATGGGAAAGGTAAGAGCAACAGGCTAGGAAATCTATTCCCATGCTCTAAATCAGATTTCATCATGAACTACACTCAGGGATACAGAGTTGTAGGTTCGGAAACCTTACAATTCTGACACCTCAGGCCTAGATTTCTACCCCATACTTCTAAAACATCCTCTGTTTTCAAAATTAAATAACGGTCCCTCTCTTCAGTACTAGTCATGAATTTTCAAATGCCTATTATATGTTACCTCAAGGAGATCCTTCAACTCATATCAAATAAATGTTAGTCTTATTATTTCCTGTTTCAAATATTTTGTTATTTTTTCCAAATCCTGCTCATTTATACCATTATCATTCCAATTCAGAACAAAAAATACATTACTATTACACCATATTATAATTGCACAGCAAATTCACTGCTATCATTAGTTTTATTTTACAAAGGAGGTAACGGAGGCTCAGGGAAATTGAGTATGTGATTAAGTTCATGCAAAAAGTGAAGGCAGGATTTTGAGCTCAAGACTAACTCCAAAAAATTCTTTTTGCTACACCAAATTTTCATTCCATGTTCCTCTTTTGATCAAGCATCTATTACCTTTATATAGGTATTATTTTTTCAATTTGTACATCACTTTTATTTTCCCACTTTTGATACCTTAATTCTAATCCTTATTTTCTGATGTTTCAATTACCATGCCAGACTCCTGACTTGATGCTCTATATCTACTCCATTTTCCAAGTATAGTACATAAGTTTCTATTCTTAAAACACCGCATCTACTTGGCTACCATGTTACTGAAGAACATTTATTGGCTCCTTCCAATCTATATGATAAACTCCTTACCTTGGAACAAAATGCCTTTCACAATCTTGTTTCAGGATATTTTTCTATATATGTCTCATATTGCTCCCAAATATACAAAGTCCTTGAGCCAAACTGATCTGTTCATGGTATCTCACCACACTGTCTCTTAAACTCTCCTGTGTCTGTGGGAATTCTCTCCTCTGGTTCTCAGAACATGCAGTTTCCTTCATCTAGAAAAATCATAAATACTACTCTGTATTAAAAAGCTGTGATCCTCTAAGCACCATGCTAGGAGTTTTAAGGACATTGTTTCTAATCTTCAAATTAAAAAAATGGATGTAGTAAGTCTCTCATTTTACAAGGGAAGAAAATCAGTTTTTAAATATTAAGAAATTAGCACAGGATGACACAACTACAAACACAGTAGTGCTCTGGCATGCTTTTTATTTTATCCATGTGCAATTTTACTTACAATTCAAAACATAGCTAGAATCCTAACTTTTTTATATAAGATTCCTTACATATGAAAGCATATAAAAGCAATAGGTCTCTTCTCTGAACTCCTTGAGTCTTTGTGTGCCTGTGTATCTATACAATTCTTCTGACATTAACCATAAACCTCTTACACCACAGTTCTTTTTTCATGTGCACTTGGATTATTGTCCTGACCATTTTTTTTAATATTCTTTAAGAATATCATTCTGTGGTACGACTGTAGCTCAAAATTTCAGGAGAGATATAAAGTGTGTTGAATAGGCAGATAAACCATTTGAGGATTTTCTAGGGAAAAGATAATTCAAGGGAGACATGAAATTATTCTTTTGCTAGTACAACAAAGGATGAGAAAAATGCACAGTCATTGAAACACATTAACTTTTCTTCCTGCTACCATCAAGCATCCAGTAATGTCTCTGACTCATATGTGCGTAACAGAAACCGCAACAAATAAGAATGAAAATACTGGATCATGGGTTCGTTTTCAGAGAATGATGGCTTTGTGACTGTTTTTAGGCTTTCATGTGTTTTGGGAAGTGTGGGGATAAAGAGGGAAACAGTCAGATTAGGATAATGCAGCATGAGTCATAGAGAGAAGGCCCAAGTTGGTATGCACAGTGCAGTTTGGCAATGGCTAGATGAGATGTGAATTTTTTTTAACTTCCTTTATGTTTATTTTAGAGAGAGGAAGAGAGAGAGAGGCAGAGTACAAGTGCGGAAGAGACAGAGAAAGACGGGGAGACACAATGTGAAGCAGGCTCCAGGCTCTGAGCTGTCAGCACAGAGCCAGACGCAGGGCTTGAAATCATGAACTGCAAGATATGGACGTGAGCCGAAGTCAGACGCTCAGCTGACTGAGCCACCCAGGTGCCCCAGATATGAATCTTATAGCAGCATTCACAGCAAGGGTTTACATGTGGTGAGATGAAGGGATTTTGCAGATGACATTTACACAAGAAATCTCAGTGTGTACACCTGCAGGCTGAACATGTAGTAACTAAAGCCAGTAGCTACTTGTACCTATCTAAGTTTAAACCCAAAATAATTAAAATTTTTAAAAATTTAAAATGTAGTTTTTATTTACACTAGACACACTTCAAGTGCTCAGTGGACACATGCAGCAAATGGATAGTTTTAGACTGTGCAGATACAGAATATTCCCATCATTGCAGAAGACTGTCGCATAGTTCTGACTAAAGTACAAATAACATGCGGTATTTTTTTCAGATTTTTCTGTCTCTGGAGCCTATAGTTTTTCAGTTAGTACGAGTAATTGTTGGGGGTGGGTCATCAAGAAGACCTGATTGCTGAGAGCTGGACCCAGCAATTAGAGGTTCCTTACCCACTCCCCATGTCCTTGGATTATGGGGTCCACTTGCCTTCCCTGATCCCAGAGGCTGCTCCAAGGACATAGCCTTGAGATAGTGATAAATGGTTGAGACCATCTGGCTGGAATATGTGACTGAACCTAGTTAAAACCTCTATGCACACTTTTAAGATTTCATGGGCAGGTGCAGAAAGCTACTCGTCTTGCAGCCACCAGGACAAGCCTTGAATGTAAGTTTCTTTGCTTCTTAAAACTTCCATCTACCAATCTGGAGTGACTTCTTTCTTCAGTCTCTCCCTGCCCTCCACGTTGTGGGGCCAGTTTCAGATTATACTTGGAAAGCCCCTGAGGTGCTTGCAAACCAACAATAAACCAGATATATAAATTATTTAAATGAATTGCAATATGTTCAGTTACTTACTGTAAAAGTGGTCCTGGTAGGGGAACCCCAGTGGATCAGTTGGTTAAGCCTCTGACGCTTTATTTCAGCTCAGGTCGTGATCTCATGGTTCGTGGGATCAAGCCTCTCACCGGGCACTGCACTGAGAGTGCTGAGGTTGCTTGTGATTCTCTCTCCTTCTCTCTCTGCTCCTCTTCCACTCGCTCTTTCTCTCTCTCTCTCAAAATAAACATTTTTTAAAAAAATGGGTCACAGTAAAATTTTATATTTTCAGAGAATATGTAAAGAGCTTTCAAGTGTTGTTAGAGTTGAGTGCAGTGGATGTGGTGACACTGAATTGGGCATTAAACCTTTTTGAGATGAGAAAGGGCATTGAGGCAACAAGAACAGCACAAGGTTAATGATGAAAGACATGATGAGCTAGCGAAAAAAGGTATGAAAAACGAAAAATTCAACTAGGATTTAGAATATAGGAGACAAATGTACAATTCAGGAGAAAGGTGGATTAACTAGTATAGACTTAAAAGTTTTACAAGACATTTTATTTTCTGAGACATTCCTTCAAGCTGGAAACACAAAGTAAATATTTACAGAGAAATATTTGGGAGTGGAGGGTCTTGTACAGTGGATTATTTCTATAGGCTTATAGCTCCCTGGTCTTGGTAAGTGTTTGGTGTAGGGCAAACTTCAGTTTTATTTGAACTTGTAACTCAACAATTATTCTGGGAAAGTGTGGTCAGAAGTGGGGGCGGAAATTGTGTAATTTCCAGAAAGAGCATTTGTTCAGTATTTCACGTTTTTAGGATAATAGTTTTTCAAATCCTACTGTTTAGATTACTAAAAAATAAAAATAAAAAATCTAGTTTATGTCCTTTGGGTCTTCTAAAGGTTTTACTTTAAACAATGGACATGTTATAAAGGACAGAGTCATTTGTTCCTTGGGAAGATAACTCTCACATCCGTGTGATATCAGATTGAGCAAGAGTTTGGTAGAAAGAAAAGAGGAAGTAAATTCTTTAGGAGTCTGCCCCAATAATCAGGGAGAGAGGGTGAAGTATGTACCTGGATAAGAAACAGTAATCCTTGAATCCTAAAGAGGAAATGAGGCTGTCTGAAGAAGGAGCATCGGATTTAAAGACAGAAATGTGAAAGAATCTTGCTTTAGAAAAAGTAACAGTGAAAGAATTCAGTGAAGACAGAAGACCAGGTGTGAAGGCATAAAAGGTTATTAGCCAGAACATGAAAGTCCATGTGAGAGAGGTTTCAGAGAAATGAGCTGTTAGCAATCTCCAAGTTCCTGAGGAATTTAAGGACAACCCCTAAAGGAAAAGATTTAGGGATTTGTACAACACAATGACTGCTGAGGCATCTTTGGTAGAATTGGATGGTTGCGGTTTTATGGCTGATATAAAGGGTTATTTAGGTTGAACTGGTAACAAATTAGATGACTATTTCACTCTCTTTTAGTATCTCCAATACATGCTCCCTCTCTTGCTTCCTATTTAAATAAAAAAGAAGCCCTCCGAAGAGACATTTATTTTTAGTATCTTTTTATTCAAGAATAACATTTAGTGTTATATTAATTTCAGGTGTAAAACATAATGATTCAACAATTCATTTTTTTATTTTTTTAATGTTTACTTATTTTTGAGAGAGAGACATAGCATGGGGTGGGGGGGAGGGCGGCGGGCAGAGAGAGAGGGAGACACAGAATTGGAAGCAGGCTCCAGGCTCTGAGCTGTCAGCACAGAGCCTGATGTGGGGCTTGAGCTCACAGACCATAAGATCATGACCTGAGTTGAAGTCAGGTGCTTACCAATGATTCATCAATTCTATACACTTCTCAGTGATCATCAAGGTAAGCATACTTTTAACACCCTTTATTTATTTCACCCATAATCTCCCACCCCATCTCCTCACCTAGCAACCACCATTTTGTTCCCCGTGTTTAAGAGTCAGGTTGTTTTGTCTTTTTTCCCTTTGTTTCTTAAATTACACATATGAGTGGAATCATATGGCATTTGTCTTTTTCTGACTGACTTATTTCCTTTAGCATAAGACTCTCTAGGCCCATCCATGTAATTGTAAATGGCAATATATCATTCTTTTTTATGGCTGAGTAATATTCCATTCTGTATAAATACCACATTTTCTTTATCCATTCATCTATGGATGGACACGTGGGTTGCTTCCGTATCTTGGCTACTGTAAATAATGCTGCAATAAACACAGAAGTGCACGTAACTTTTAGAATTGGTGTTTTTGTTTCTTTGGCTAGTTAGTGCAGTTCGTGGATCATATGGTAATTCTAGTTTTATTTTTTTTGAGGAAACTTCATACTGCTTCCCACAGTGGCTCCATTAATTTGCATTCCCACCAAAAGTGCACAAGAGTTCCCTCTTCTCTACTTCCTCTCCAACACTTGTTATTTCTTGTGATTTTTATTTTAGCCTATCTGGCAGATATAAAGTGATATCTCATTGTGAGTTTAATTTGCATTTCCCTGATGAGTAGTGATGTTGAGTATCTTTTTAGGGGTTTGTTGACCATCTGTATATCTTTTGGAAAAATATCTATCAAATTTCTCTGTACATTTTTAATCATATTATTTGCTGTGTGTGTGTGTGTGTGTGTGTGTGTGTGTGTGTGTGTGTGTGTGTGTTGAGCTGTAGAAGTTCTTTATATATTTTGTATATTAACTCCTGATCAGATATATCATTTGAAAATATCTTCTCCCATTCGTTAGGTTGCCTTTTTGTTTTTGTTCATTGTTTCTTTCCCTGTGCAAAAATGTTTTTTGTGTTTTGTTTTGTTTTGTTTTGTTTGTGTGTGTGTTTTGGTGTATTCCTAGTACTTCAATTTTGCTTTTGTTTCCCTTGCGTGAGGAAAGATATCAAGAAAAATGTTTCTATGGCCAATGTTAAAGGAATTACTGCTTGTGTTTTCTTCTAGGAGTTTTATGGTTTCACATCTCTCTGTTAGGTCTTTAATCCATTTTGAGTTTATTTTTGTGTTTGGTAAAAGAAAATGGCCCAATTTCACTGTTTCACATGTTAGTTTTCCCAGCACCATATGTTGAAGAGATTGTCTTTTACCGATTGCATATTCTTGCCTCCTTTGTCATGGATTAATTGATCATATAATCACAGGTTTATGTATGGGTACCCTATCCTGTTCCTTTGATCTATGTGTCTATTTTTATGCTGGTATCACACTGTTTTAGTTACTAAAGCTTTGGTAGTATATCTTGAAGTTTGGGGTTGTGATGCCTTCAGCTTTGTTCTTTTTGAAGATTGCTTTGGCTATTTGGGGTCTTTTATGGCTTCATACAAATTTTAGGATTATTTGTTCCAGTTCTATGAAAAATGTTGTTGGTATTTTGGTAGATGTTGCATTATATCTGTAGATTTATTTGGGTCATATGGACATTTTTAACAAGAGTGGTTCTTCTGATCCATGAGAATGGAATATCTTTCCATTTTTTTGTGTCATCTTCTGTTTCTTTCATCAGTGTTTTATAGTCTTCAGAGTACAGGTCGTTTACCTCCTTGGTTAAGTTTATTCCTAGATAGATCATTATTTTGGACTCAATTGTAAATGGGAATCCTTCCAGCATTATACCAAACATCTGTCTGCTTTAATATTTATTTTCTTTTCCTTCTTTCTTGTTACTGTAGATGAACTGTCTAGTCTTCTAATAGAAAACTACCATCCATTTGTGCACTACGTGTCATTCTTTCTCACCTACCCAAGAAGATCATTTCAACAACACAGTCTCTTTTCTATTATGCATTATCAAATCTTACCATTTTCCCTTTGCACTGTTTCTTTCTCATAGGTTATATACAAAAGCATCCTCTTTGACCAATGTCCCTACCAGTTGCCATGACAGTCCTTCCCTTCCCTTTACAGAAGAAAACCTTGAAAGCAATGTCCACTGCAGTCTCTGATTTCTCTACCCCATTTTTTTCACTTATAACACTGTTTTGAAACCATGGTTATCCAGGTCAACACTTCTAAATTATGTACTACCTCTATATTCAGTCAAGAGGGGCCACTTCCATGAGCCCCACAACTTAGAAATCCCTGTTCTGGCCCTTCATGTCTGAACTCACCTCCCACAGAGGAAGGAGTTCATGAGGCCAAGGAGAAATGCCCACCTGGAGTCTATGCTCCTCCTCTAGACCACATTCCAAG
The DNA here is from genome assembly GCF_027475565.1 of Acinonyx jubatus. Classification (NCBI taxonomy): domain Eukaryota; kingdom Metazoa; phylum Chordata; class Mammalia; order Carnivora; family Felidae; genus Acinonyx; species Acinonyx jubatus. Next base: position 83,025,216 of record NC_069383.1, read on the forward strand.
AAACCAAAATCCCATAATTTCCTGCTAAAATCACTCAAACCCACTTCAGGATCTGCATGGGCCTCTTTCTTGAGTCTGACCCCTCAAGAGTTGAACACACCACTAGTATACATATCCCTAGTCCAGAGGGATTACCAAGAGGTAGCTGTTTGTATGTTGTTAAGAGAGCTTGGCCAGAGCTTGCCTGTGCAAGAGTTCTGTCATGACAGAGCTCAGAGTTAATGGAAAGAGAAGAGAGGCAAGATCTTCATTCTTTCATATTTTGGTATTAAAAATCACTCAGTGGGCTAAATTTGACCATATCTTTTCACAGCACTATGAAGTTACTGTTTTTTTAAGAGGAAAAATACTTTTTTTAAAAGTTGTTAGCTTGGGGCCCCTGGGTGGCTCATTTGGTTAATGCTGGACTTCAGCTCAGGTCATGATTTCCTGGTTTGTGAGTTTGAGCCCTGTGTCAGGCTCTGTGCTGACAGCTCAGAGCCTGGAGCCTGCTTTGGATTCTGTCTCACTCTCTCTGCCCCTCCACTGCTTGCTCTCTGTGTGTCTCTCTCTCAAAAGTGAATAAACACTAAAGAAAAAGTTGTTAGCTTGATTTATAATAAATATTTAGATGTGTAGTATGTGTGCTGTGAATAATATTCTGGCTTGGAAATGTAAGAGGTAGGCCTGACTGGAATCAAGGATTAATTTTCAGTATTTTTTTTTCTTGACTTGATGAGTAGCATTTGACAGAGTGAATCACTCCCATCTCATAAGACCCCATGCCTTTCCTTGGCTTCCAGGAGGACAATAGTGGTTCTTCCGATCCACGAGCGTGGACTACCTCTCCTGATCAGGAGATATGTTCTCCTGATACTTCTTCCACGTTAGCAACAACTTCCCAGACTTCTTTAAATTACCTTGGATACAACCTCTGAACCTCTTTTCTATCTTTACATATGCCCTTCATTATATCATCTACTTTTGAATGTTTTGAATGCCATCATCTGTTGATGAGTCTCAAATTATATTCTAGCCAGAATTATATTCTAGCCAGTCCTACACTCATAGACTCATGTATGATGGCCTGCTTGAACACTTAATATGGCTAATAGCTATTTCAATATATGATATTCAAAAATTGAGTTCCTGGTCTTTCTAAATTTGTTTGTTTCACAATCTTTCCCATATCAGTACATAGCAACTGTGTTCTTACAATTATTCAGGCTTCTCTATTTCTCACAAACCCTTCATCTCTCAAACCTTGTCAGTTCTACCTGTAACCTGTATCCAGAATCTGACCATTTGCTACCGGGGTGATAATCTAGCCTTAAATCATGTTGCCTTTCACCTGATTTATTGTGAAATTTTCTTAATTAATTTTCAACATGCTATCCAGAATTCTGTTAGCCCTGCAATATTTTTCCAGTATCTGAGAGTAGCTCCTGAGCTAAACTAGGAGCCTCTCAATAATCTGGACCACCCACCCCATTCCTACTAATTCTGCTTTATTCTTCTACCCACCCATAAATAGCATGTACTTACCCTATTCAGCCATTCTGGTTCTCTTACAATTCTTCAGTTACATTAGACAAGTGTCTGCCTCATGGCTTTCACACTTACCATTCTCTTTGCTCAGATTTGTCTTTCTCCAGATGGCTTTGCTTTTTATTCCTCATCTCTTTGATGTCCTTGCCTAAATGTTACTGAAGTGAACACTTCTGCTGCACCACTTGGAATTCCTTTCATGTCTGTGACACTTGTTCTTTCAGCTACTGGGAGTGTTGACAGCTGAGTCCCTCCTCAGGAATTGTCCTTGACCAAAAGGAGCTGTATTTCCCAAGGCTTTATTTAAGTTGTACCTGAGTACAATTCAGGGGTTTCCACATCCAGTGATTGGAAAACTTGGGAATGTAAGGGTTCATCTCCCTTCTCAGTTATGAGTTGAAGAGTCATTCTAGCTAAAGACTTCTTACAGGATCAGCTGAATCCCCTCTTGTAAATGCACTGTAGTTCAACCATTCCTCTTGCTAAGTTTTTACTCTTACTCCATATTGGCATATCTGCCAAGGGTATTGCCCGCTGCACTTTGTCATGTAAATCTGTCTGATTCCATTTCCAGGAAACTTAATCTGAGAGAGTTGGTACCAGGGGTGTTCCTAAGAAGCACACTCTAAAATGGCATACTGGAGAAAGATTACCTACCTCACACCCTCAACCTCTAGCCAGCTGAACAATTAGACCTCCCTTTGTTGGTGGTAAGCATATCACTGACAGCCCTTGGCTTTAGTAGCAGTTTACTTTATAAAGCTTTTCACCTGGCATGGCATACTAGTGATAGACAATGTATAGGCGAGCAAAATCTTAGTGTTTGAGCTAAGAAAAATAGATAGTGTAAGGACTATAGCTGTGGACTATCTATTCACTGGAGAGAGACAATGAAAGGCCAAGAGCAATTAATCACCAATGTAATGCAAAGTGCAAAAGCCACAGATGCCTTGTACTGGATAAAAAGAATCTCTCATATCATGTAGTAAAGCGTGGAAAAAGTGATGATCAGGTGTAGGACTTAAATATAAGAATAGGAGAGTTCCAAAGAAGATTGAATTTTCAACCTTGGCAAGACTACTCCACCAAAATCAAAGTTGTCATTGGAAAGAAGTGAAACTCAGAGACTTAGAATAGCAATGCCTGGTCTGATGCATCAGAAAATCTTGAATCCTTAGATCTGGACCCTCTGGGCTAGCAAAAGTGGTATACTCTTCCTTTTAAAAGGCTAGTACTCCCTCTTGCATGGCAATAATGCAGAGGCCTTTGTCTTATAACATAACGTTCAACCTATTGAAGATTTATACCCACTTCTCCTAAAGACCGATAACTATAAATTTGCTTATGACATAACCTGGCCAGGGAAGCTCTGGACCTGCATAAGAAGAAAGAGCCCACATACTGAAAGAGCTATAGAAATTAACCAACATATGTACAAACTAACCAACATGTATGTGGAATACCTATACATATGACTGGTTTCTAATGATACTAGATCAAAGGAAGGGAGGACATAAAGTTGGATAAAGGAAAGGTATCATACAAAAGCTTGTTCCTATGATACAGGGTGCCAACACCCCGGGAGATGGTATTAACATGTTTTCTAGGATGGCTCTTAGCAGACCAGATATAGTGTTGTCCCATGATAATGGTAGAGAAGGGCAATAGGAGGCTTAGAGAAGTTGGTGTCCTACACTGGATAACCAGTCAGACTTTAAGAAGTGACCAAAAAACTTTCTATGTATTAAAATAATGAGAAAAGCTCTAGTGAAGATTTCAGCATTATTGAGATAGTTCTTTATAGGCAGGGGTTGATTATTAAAAAATCAATTACAGACCTAGGCTTCCTCAAATCAATAGGAGTAATAAGATCCCAAAATAAGAGAGACCAGGTTTTAGCACTTAATTATGAGAACCAAAATAAATGTAATACTGTAATGAAAGTCAAAGTCAGAGTGGCAGCCAGGAGACCTTTACAGGCAGAGACCTATGAAAATAGTTAATAAAACAGAATGTTCTTAAAGCCCAAATAAATGAGCAGGCAATATGAGTATTGCTCAGGTTAAACAACCAGAAAAATCAAGGGTATTCATTAGGAGGATAAGAGTGACTGCTCTCAAAAAATGTTATGAACCCTTATTCTATTTCTATACTTGAGCTACTTCTCAGAGCCAGTACCCAAATATTGAAAGATCCCCATGAGTGAGAAAACTTCAACACCATGCCATATTATAGAATGAATATAATATGGGGTCTGAGTGGATCTTGATACTCGGGGACCAGCAGTAGCATAATGGCCATCATGCTAGAATGGAGACATATGGAAACCAGGTAATAAATGGTATCCTGGACCATATCAAGGTGGATCCACTGGATTCACAGACTCAGCCAGTAGTCATTTCTCAAGTCCCTAAATGTGTAATTAGAATGAATATACATGGCAGTTGGCAAAATCCTCATATCATGTTTTTGGTTTATACAGTAAGGGTTAACACAGTGAATATCAAACGGAAGGCTGTGGTACTGCCCCACTCAGTCCCTAGCTGCTATGGTCCTTAAAGAAGGCATACTAGTCCAGTCCTTGTGCTTCATTTCAATATAAATCTGAAGGACCATGTCAGCCTTTTAGCTCTCCGAGCTGAGTTCTCTGCTGCAACTGCACTGCAATATAATTTCTCCTTCTGACAATATTGCTTCCTTTACTCACTTACATGGATTGTTCCAAAAAACACTTTCTAGTAAGCTTTTCGCATGTGTTTTTCATATTAAAGTCAGATTTTAAGAAACAAACAGTTGGACGTATGGGGAGGGGAAAGGAGAGAGGGAAACAAACCATAAGAGACTCGTAAAGATTGAGAACAAACTGAGGGTTGGTGGAGGGGGGTGAGCTGGGGATGGGCCAGATGAGTGATGGGTACTAAGGAGGTCACTTGTTATAATGAGCACTGGTGTTGTATGTAAGTGATGAATCACTGAATTCTGCTCCTGAAACCAATATTGCACTGTATGCTAACTAACTAGAATTTAAAGTAAAATTTGAAAAGAAAAAAAAAGTCAGATGTTAGCAAATGATATAAAATTATTACCTTTTTGTTAGATCTTCCCTGGAAAAGTTATATAAAATTCTAATCTCTCATCCTCACCACAACTCCTATACCCCTTGTGTTCATTCTGTTTTATTTAACACTTGTCACCATCTGTAAATCTATGTACTTTAAATATTTATCATGTTCATTGTCTGTGTGAGCCCCCATAGATACTCACACAGTAGAATTTAAGCCCTGTGAGGTGTTATCTAACTTGTTTATTGCTGAATCTCCCATGCCTGGTACATAACAATCGTTGAATATATCAATTGTTAAATAAGTTCCTGCAATTCCAGAGGTAGTATTTCATACATGCCATCATGTGAAAAGGAAAATCATGCATTCCCAATATGGAGCAAAGAGCTGTCAAACACCATATATCTGTCAATTACTCACTATTCACCAATTATTTCAATAAGGAAGATTTTTTTCAATGTACTCTTAGTTAGGATCTTGCAAACAGAAAAGAAGCAGAGGGCAAGGTCACTGGAGAGTATCTTTCCTAGTTTGAGGAAGAACAAACTGACCAGTAGCAGCTTCCTCTTAGGAATTTGGAGAGTAAAGGATCACCTCGTGGGTGATAGTAGTTGTGAAGTATAATGGAGAATATACATACACATAGTAGGTTATTTTTAGTGTTTATTTTATTGAGAAAGAGAGAAAACAGGCACATGAGCAGGGTAGGAGCAGAGAGAGAAGGGGACAGAGGATCTGCTGCTGACAGCCCAATGTAGGACTTGAACTCAAAAACTGTGAGATCGTGACCTGAGCTAAAGTCAGATGCTTAACCGACTGAGCCTCCCAGGAGCCCCTATATATTAGTTTCTAAAAGAAGAAGTACTATGGAAAAGTCATCTGTGGAAGAGCAAGATATTCCTAGTGAGGAAATAAAGCATGTGTGAAAGCTAAGTTGGGACATCTAATTAGGAAAAATGTAAAATCCCAGCTATAATAGAGAACATGTTATGAGAAGTAATGGGAGATATATTTGGATAGTTGGCTAGTGCTAAGTAGATTACTGAGTATATGGTGGCAGGGTAGAATAACAATTAAGGAGTTCTTGGATTTTGTATCAATATGAGTATAATAATGAAATTTGGGCTTGAGTAAATGTAACCTGGCACAATCAGACAAGTTACAGTGGAATAAGGCAGAGACTAGAATCAGGAAACCTAGGTAAAAAGTGGTTGTAATAATCAGAACTGAAGTGACTGAGAAATAAGATGAAGGAAGGAAGTAGTAGAAATGTTACATTAAAGAGACAGTAAAAAACATCTTAAACAAGATCAGAATTCAGGACAGGAAGTAGCCCCTTAGGAAATAATTATGAATCTCATCTTTGTCAGTTAAGCTTTTATCATTTTTTATTTCCAATAATCGTTATATATAATCATGTTCTAATAGAAAAAGAAGAACATATAGAATAATTAAAGGTAGAAGTCATTTCCAATGAATAAAAATACCTACTTGTATTACCTCTGAAGACATAAGAGCTGCTTAATGCTGGTATTGTAAACTTATTGTACTGCATGAATGCACTAACTTGAAACAGTAAGTTTTGTCCTATTCCCTCAAGATCACAAGACTCCTCTCAGGAAGTCCCCAAAGATGTGAACTCTCTGTTGGAGATACCATGCATAGAGCTCCCAGAAGTGCACATTTGAGTACCATTAGCAAAGGAGAGATGGTTTGCCTCGAATTTCATGGGAGTATACAAGGATAAAGGTCATTGCTAAGGCAGCCAGGACTCAAACCACCCAGGGACTCAAAGCCTGAAGTCAACACCTCCAATAACATGTGGAAACAAAATAAGGAATAATACAGATTTGTATTTACAATTGTATTCACAACTTCCAGAAGGAGCTGAGCCACTGAAGTCAGCCACATATCACATTCTCAAAGGAACTCCAGCTTGAAGCCCAGGTAATACTGGCAAAAGAGACATCTACAGAAACATTGTTTGAAATCTCATCATGAAAAGCAGGTGGGGGATAATTGCATGTCATCCCAAGCTAGATGTTGAATTATAAATGTAAAATAGTGATTACTCAGCCTTTTTTTTTTTAATTTTTTTTTCAACATTTATTTATTTTTGGGACAGAGAGAGACAGAGCATGAACGGGGGAGGGGCAGAGAGAGAGGGAGACACAGAATCGGAAACAGGCTCCAGGCTCTGAGCCATCAGCCCAGAGCCTGACGCGGGGCTCGAACTCACGGACCGCGAGATCGTGACCTGGCTGAAGTCGGACGCTTAACCGACTGCGCCACCCAGGCGCCCCAACTCAGCCTTTTTAAAGACTCATATCCTCTTCTGAAGATTACACAGAGATCATGACCAAAAATGCCAAAAAAAATTATTCACCCCCTACAAGCTTGTGATATTTCAGGGAGCTTTTAGAGCTGAGGACTCTCTCTGTACTTTACCTCAAGTCAATTTTCTTTTTCACAACCTGGTTCCAAAAGAAGATATTCCCAGTCAGGTTGATGCTGTGATACAAAAATATCAAAAAGCAACAAGGTTCTTAGAAGTCATTCTCAATGATTATTCTAAAAGACCATGATATTTCAATACAATGTCTCTCGCTTCCGGGGTGTGTGGGTATATGTACACAGAGCAATCTCTCTCTTTCAGCTGACTAATACATAGAACTCTAACATTATAGTGTGTTGGATAGCTTTAAGTTTGTTTTCAAGAACAAAATTTTTAGCCGCATTTTTTTCCCTGAATAAAAAGCATCTCATTTAGTTACCTTTTCCCATTGTCAACTTTTATCAATTTTCTCTCACTATGAGATGAAGTTTAACCACCGAAAGGGAGTATACTAATGTTATTTTTAAGGCTTAGAAAAAAAAGGTAAATGTGCTAACAGTTGTAATTGTATATACTGACACTATTTCAGACCAAAAGTGAGCTTTTTCATTCATTTTTTTTGAGACACTCTAAAATCTCTAAGGTGTTGAGATAGACCCACATTGAACCTCAAAAAGGAGCCCTAATCGTACAGTCACCTTAGCAGAGTGAAAGAAATAGAAAGGACTCCAGGCCTCAATTCGTTAGCAAGAAATAATTTTTGATCATTTCCTATGGCTAACACTCTGCCAAATACTGTGGAATACATCAAAGCTCGTAAGCTCTTTTCCCCACTCTAGTGGAATTCGCTATTTTATTTTCAACATTTTCTTAGGTCCAGAAAGCGATAATCCGAAGTGCAACAACAGGGCTAATAGCTGTATTAACAACCCCAGCTCATTAGTGAAGATGTTTCCCAGGTCCCCAGGGGAGAAGACAGAGAAATGAACGTTTCTCTTCTCTCGGTCTCTTCCCAGCCTGCCTCCCCTAAATATAGACACGCCTTGAATTTTATATCAAGTTTGTTTTAGTCACTGATGAAAAATTTACATAATAATCTCAACGTTAACGACTAAACATTCTGGGTTACAGAAAAGTAGATGTTTATCATTTCATACAGTGCAGAAAGTTGTATACAGTCCTGAAAGAGCTGCTCAGTTTAAGTTAATAACCTAGGTAGTCTTAGTAAAATGTACACTTTTTCAAACCCAGGTGTGTCCCCACCAAAAAGTTGTGGGGTATATATACTTGAATGAAAATTATATGATCTTAGTTCATAATTGTTATAAAACATACAAGAATCTTGTGTATTCAAGGTACTAAATGTATTTGATTTTGATATAAAAACAATAGGCAAAAACAAATTTATTTTAATATTTGTTATTTTGTATTGCTGTCAGAGTGAATTCTGTGTTCACTGGTGAGTATAAGTAAACTAAGGGGTGCAAATCTTGTTCCTTTGGGGCAGGCTCTTTGCATTGTAAAAGCAATACCACGTGATTTGCACAAACCCTTGCATACCTACCTTCCCAAATCTTTATACTATCATAACATGGCTTTGGAGAGATGAAAGCCATGAGTTTTGACTATGCTTATATACCTTCAGCCTGATATTTTATGTGAAAAAGTAAACAAATGAGGAGTATGTATGTAATTTGGAAGCCTAAAATTTCCTTGTTTTATGAATATGCAAAACCCCACCTGTTCAAACTTTGCACAAGAACTCAAGACTAGCGCTGACATGTTGATGGATTGACTGTCTTCTACCATTTCCTGGTTAGGGCACATTCACAAATCCCAAAGTATTCATGGAAAGATTTGCCTGCTGTCACAGGGGGCCAACTCTATTTATAATGTAGATAGATAGATAGATAGATAGATAGATAGACAGACAGACATTGCTGTTAAAACCAATTAGTCTCTCTCTGTCTCTGTCTCTGTCTCTGTCTCTCTCTCTCTCTCTTTCTCTCTATACACACACACACACACACACACACACACACACACACTACCTAACAAGTGCTTTATACTTCATATAAATAAAAAGTTGTACAACATAATCTAATCTTTGTCCCCAACCTTACAGATCTCAAGTGCATGACATTTAGTGGGGTAGTTAAAAGGCATGGAACATATTTAGATGTATGTACTGTTTTTACTTTTCAGGAAGAACCAAATTGCCTACTGTTTCAAAGAACATTGTTTTTTATTTCCTTGGTACCAAATCAATAAAAGTCTTTCCAGCACAACAGCTGTTGCTTAATGGCCCCAAAGACTTAATGTGCTGCCTAAATTGAACACAGTTCAGTGTCTACACCAAGTGGGCCCTCAAGTAATGTTGATGGATTGGTTTTCTCACAAGCAGTAAAAGCTCCTTTTATAGAGATGGATTCAATGAAGTTAAAATCAATAATTTAAGAGCAACGTGTGTTGAATTCTATGTGGCCATACAACAGTCTGTATAAATATAAGAACTACATTTAGAATTGTAATTTAAATTAAAAAAAGGATGTCTTCTAGTTAATACTAGAAGATTCCCAACAATTTTGAGTGATAATCTAAGCATACAAGAGTATAAATTTGGATGATTCAGTATAAATATTCGGAGAGTGATATTGGAATGATTATCTAGAATTTGAAGACACAAATATATGAAGATACACGCTTGTTGGTTAGTAATAATAACTTTAAATCACAGTAATAAATATTGCCTGTTAGTGAGAAACATCCACTTGAACTGTTCACTGCACACTAACTTTAGTGTATAGATATCGACCATGTTCTACATTATTATACACTATTCTTTAAGGAAGATGACCAAGTTTTTGAAGATGTGCCATAAGTGGTCATTTAATTTGAAAGCATAATGAATTTCCTCCTCTGCTTCCAGCCATACAACCACAGCGATGTATGGGTTTACCCTTAGATCAGGTGATAGTTCATAAAGTATCTCCTTAGTCAAAGCGGAATCTCAGAGAGTGAGGGGATGGGCTGTTAGGAGCCTCAGCAGAGCACTCCTTCTGCAGCCTCTGTCCAAGCCAGAGCTGTGCTGTCCGTTTGAAAAAGTTTGGGCAAATAAACTACCCAAATGGGAAGCGGAATTAGTTCAGAGAGCAAGGAGTCAGCCAAAAGGTCAAAAGAACTGGAGAAAAAGCTTCAAGAAGATGCAGAGCGAGATGCAAGAACTGTAAAGTTGCTGTTATTAGGTAATTTTTTTTTCTTCTTTCTTTCAAAACCCTGATGTTTTCAATTATGCTATATTTACTTTCCTCAACTTTTAATTTTAGGTATATTACCACATGGGGGCTTTATTATGAATACATGTTTGGAAACTTAAATAGGCTTTAAATGTACTCTATAAATGTTTACTTTTTTCTTTAGGATTTACTTTTCTTTTTGGTTAAGCAGAGACAAATATTTCTGAGATAATTAAATTTTTCTTTGTCAATAATACAATTTACTATTAGTAAAAGAAAACTCATATGAATTTATTATTTTATCATATCCTAATCATTTTCTGAATATCAGTTATTTAATATTGAAAACAATCTTTTAATTATAAGTTATAAAGAGTTAGGTTATTTTGTTTGAACAGAGACATGTTGTTTGATATCAAATTTAACATGTTATTTAATTACTTTTGCTGTTAAAACCAATTAGTCTCAATTTATTTATACAGTTAATGGTAAGGTACTTTAAGTTATATTAATAACATTGTTCAGGTTTCTGAATATTGGCTGTGATATTGTCTGTATATTTGTAAAATACTCCATTTAAAGCCTTTTAGGATATTTATATATTGATTCAGCTCAGGAATTATGTTCCTTCTATCTTTTTATCTTCTTAAAACTCAGAACAATGTTTTACCAGAACTATAAAGTAAATGTTGGATGAACTGAATGAAAATCTGTATGCTGCATATTTTTTTAAACAAAAAAATCTAACATGTAGTGGTCGCCACAAGATAAATATGTTTTTGAAATAAAAATAAATAAGAACTATATAAAGAAATCAAAACAAGAAATGTAATCAGTTATGTATTCCTCCTGCTTAAGCACAAAAAGACTTCATTTTATTCAGAATTGTGTATCTTTCACACAAAATATCTTTATCTTAAGTGCCCCTTTACTGTGTCTCATTTGCTCCCAGTGGCAAGAGTGTCTCAGAAACCCAACGTGGGATTCCCAGCAATTGCTCCTCAAAGAAAAGAGAATGATCTCTCCCCTTATGCACAAGTTCTGTGGCCACAGCACTTGCAAGGAACCACCGAGGGGTTGGTAACTTACAAGGATGTTGGGGCTAGTTCTTATGAAAGCAGCATATATACTTTCCCTCACACTACAGAGCATTCTCTGAGGCTTTGATCAAGACTAAAAGTAATGTGGACATAGAAAAAGCAAATAAAGGTTGAGGGGGAAAGCCAAGCATTCCTACAAATGTATTCAGTGTCCCTCTTGTACTAAGAACAGTGGTATAAGACTAATGATAAAATATATTTAAAATCCCTATGTTTGAATAAAATTTCAAAAGAATAGACATATTCTCAATATGCCAATTAATTTTTTTGTCTATAAGAATATTTATTTATTTTTAATATGATTTATTGTCAAATTGGCTGTGTGTAAAGTGTGTAAAGTGTGCTCTTGGTTTTTGGGGTAGATTCCCGTGGTTCATCGCTTACATCCAACACCCAGTGCTCATCCCAGGAAGTGCCCTCCTCAATGCCCATCACCCATTTTCCCTCCTCCCCCAACCCTCCATCAACCCTCAGTTTGTTCTCTGTATTTAAGAGTCTCTTATGGTTTGCCTCCTTCCCTCTCTGTTTGTAACTATTATTTTTCCCTCCCCTTCCCCCTATACTAATTAATTTTAGATTGAAGTGGTTGGGTTAGATCAAGAAGAGAGGTTAACTCTCTTGAGGCATGAACACTATTTCATCTTCTACTTTCCCAAGACAATCATAACTTCATAAATTCAGTTCCAAAGTTACCATACACTATGTATGGATTTATTGGGTTCAAATGGTATGTGCACTGAACTTCTTATTTACACAAGATGAATCAAATTTTCAAGGCTTCCTCTTCCACTTTACTCCAAACATTTAAGTTTTTTGTTTTTTGTTTTTTCTGGACTCTGAGTTCTGTGTATGATCATTCAATTGTCAAGTTCAAAACAACAAAGTTTTGTAACAACTCTGCTTCAATTCTTATTTTTGACTTGAACTCAAATTCTCTAAACTGTAATTTTTTATACAAAATGTGCCTCATTAAGACATAAAAGTATTCAGTGGAACTAACCTAAACCTTCCTACCCTCCTACCCTCAAATCCCCTCATGAATGAAATCTGTTTAATTTCTCCCATCTTTGAAACAAGATTCCCATTCATCAAAGCAGTCCAAACAACAGCTTTTAAGTTTACCAATGAGTGTATATCATGTGGGACTAAACAGTTAAGCTTTGGTAATGATCAGATCCTGATCTAACCCAATTTTTGTAAAAAATACAAGTTGAAAAATATTTTTGACAGAATCCATTTGTTATACTGATCCTCTTATTATCCAATAAATTCTAGGTGCTTAAGGACATAACACAACTTACCAAATTTAACATGTGCTGTTAAGTAGATGTACCATTTGGAATTACTGGACACAAGATTTCACTGAATTTAGAGCTATCTAATAGCTATTTTACAAATAAAGGATCACCTTGCAGACAGATTCCCTCTTTATTATGCCTTTCAGACATTTAGTAAAATTACAGAAGAGATGCCACATCTTTTTCCTTAGCAAAAACTAGGCTTCTAGAAAACAGTGGGGATGACTCAAACATTCATGGATGGCACACTTGAGAATTACTATCAGAATAATAATGTCATGTGCTTTAAAAAAAAAATCAGCCTGTAAACAAACCCCAGAAAGAGTACATTTTAATAAGAACAAATTCTAACGAAGAATATGTTCTCTTTTGGAGAATTCCTTAGTTAATTTTTAGAGACAATTTACAAATGTTTGATTAAACTTCATTTCTATTCAAAAGAGGTACCTGCCATTTAATTGTAGAATCATTGTGGATTGTTCCCATTTTTTCTATGTCCCTCTCTTTATATTTTACATTAATTTCTTTTGTACTTTTTTAGATTCAGAGCTCAGTGGGAAGTATAAGGAAAATTGGCTTTGCTTTTTCTTTTTCATGTTTGAAACACTGTCACATTCATTCTACAATTTTCAGTTTTGATATTAAAATTAGCTTTTAACCAGTTATTTTGCACTATCATGGGCTATTCATTAGTTTTCTTTTAGATCTAACCTGCTTATTCTTTATTCTTCTATGTGCTATGTTACAAACATCACATAATTTTTTTAATGGTGGTGTTGGGTTTTATTGTTTAAAATATTAATGCAATCATCTGACTCTTAAAAACATAAACTTGAAAAGGGTCCAAAGATAAAAGAATATCTATTTTAAATGTGCTTATGTTTACTTAGCTAATCAACATTTTCAAATTTTCCAAAAGGTCCCACTTATTCAACAAATGGATATTTCAGAAGGCGTGTCATTTTTCTAGTTTGACAGTGGAAGAATTATAATGCTGACACTGTCTAAAAGCTTGTTACAAAATAATTGGTAAAATAAAATCTGCATAGCAGAATTGGCTAAATCATCTGGCAGAATGGAGAGAATATAATTCCAAATGAATAGAATGTGTTTTGCAGCCCTTTGCGATAAAAAATTGATTTAATATTTTCATCATATGTTATGCTTTTTCCACATCTCTGAGTGACCTCAGGCTAGTCACATAACTTCAGAGAAATGGAGGGTGTCAAAATATTTTATAAATTGTAAAAATCCAGACAAATGTGATTTTTGTTATGTAACAGATTTCCAAAGCTGAAATAAATTGAATGTCAATAAATGTATACAATTTTTCTTTCTTTTGGTTTCCTTTTATGTACGTTAAATCAAAGTTCTTATTTTTATTCTTTTTTTCAAGTAGGTCTTTATTTTTATTTAAGTATCTCTAAATATGAGAGGGAGAGTATGCACGAAACTGGAGGTATTCCCGAGTCACTGGCTAGATTACAAATTCATGAAGTGTAAGAAATTCTATTCTGAATTTCCATTACACCAATAGAGTCAATGCCTGTCCATGGATGTGATCAGACAAACAGATCCCCTGGGATCATTACTTTAAGATCAACCAATAAATTTCTTTCTGATCACTAGTGATAAGTGAACAAGAGGTAGGACACATTCCTAAATCATGTTTTCAATTTTTGCTTATTCAAATTACAGCCATCCTTTCCTTGCTCTAATAATGTGTTTTTGTCTCAAAATATTATAAAATAATTTATTTTATGTCTAAGGATATTCAATCTTGTGGACGCACAAATGTTTTCAAGACAAATGTTTAAAATTATTTTTCAGTAGAGAGAAAATAAGCAGAAAAAGTCTATTTGGGGAGTTTCAAATTTTCTCCAAAATGCAGTGGACTGTTTGCACCATAACAATTTCAAAGGCAAGGCCTTTGTTGTATTTGTTTACAAAAAATGGCAAATGGCAGTATCAAAAAGCTTTGTGTAATGTCCATTCATCCAGCAGGCAAAGAGAACTTCCACAAATGTTTTGCATATATTCGATTGTTTTAGGTTAATTTATCTCACATAATCAGCAAATCTTATACATAGACTCAAGTTTCCCACATAAGAGATGCAAACCATTTATTAAGGCACTCTATATTAGTCAAATGATGGTTATTTGTTAATGAGATTAAATAATCTGAAAAGGACTCCTGTTAACTCGAATTTAGCAGAACCTCTCTAATAATATTGCAGAACAGTTTTATATTCACTTTTTTCATTCAAACTGAATTATTGATTCAAGAGCAAGCAATACTGTATCTTTAAAATCATTTATATAAGCACTATGAACAGCTAACAAAAAGTTATTAACCCCTGCATAATCTTTGAGAGAAAGGAAGGTCATGAACATCTGATGGGACAATGACCCCATGATACATTTCACATGCAATATATCTCCCTTTAAGATTTCAGACTCAAGCTCAGAATCCATCTGCTTATCTGTTTTCTCCAAGTACTAATGTCTAAATACATCAGTGTAGATCTGAACCTACAGAAATAGGATTCAAGGTGAAACTGAGGAAGAGACCCATCAAGACGTAAAAACACCCATTTTGTTTATTAGATCCCAATGCTTTAAAGCACATTCCACAGCTTTCATTCCTGCCTCAGTATTTTACACTCAAATAGAATAAATTCGCTACTTAGAATTGTTTTTTTTTAAGATATCTGAAGATTTCCATCTCTGACCAGCATTCTATGTTCTATTGTATCTCATTCGTTTAGACACTTGTTGAGTTAGTTCTTCTATTTCGTATACTTCCCTGCCCCCTTCAATTAGAATCAGCATTTTAGCTGTGTTCCTCTGACAATTCTGAAATACCCTGTCCCTTTAATCCTCTGCCTTATTGACATTCACAACTTCAACTTCAGAAAATCCCTCAAAATTCCCCATTTACCATTGTCTAACACGCTGGAGTCAACCCTTAGGGCTTATCTAATCCTGACCCCCGTGCATACTCCCAATTTTCGTCATTTCCACATGTAGAATAAAACGGTATCTCCTTTTCTGTTTCCTGGCTGACAAATTTCTATTTTGACTTTAGCCGGGCCAATAATTATTCTACTTATTCTTAGTTTTTTCCTATAATCCTCCAAGGACATCTGTTTCTGGATACCCATTATCACTTTGACCTAAAACTGTTCCCGGCTCCCCCACCTCACTTGAGATGAACACCCACATGCCAGTGATAGAACGTTGTCTCCAAATCTCACTGAACTTTTGCTTTTCATTTTAAAGCTGGGGCGCCTGGGTGGCCCAGTTGGTGGAGCGACCTACTCTTGATTTCAGCTAAGGTCATGATCTGATTGTTCACGAGTTGAGCCCTGGCATCTGGCGCTGCACTGACAGTGTGGAGCCTGCCTGAGGAAGGTCATGAACATCTGATGGGATAATGACCCCATGATACATTTCACATGCAATATACCTCCGGTTAAGATTTCAGACTCAAGCTCAGAATCCATCTGCTTATCTGCTCTATCACTCTGCCCCTCCCTTGCTTCTTCTCTCTCTCTCTCTCTCTCTCCCTCTCAAAGCAAACAAATAAATAATTTAAAGCTAATTTTGGCCTCTGTGTTGTATATTTTATCCTTTACCATATCCTAAGAATTTTGCTTTATGATTTATTGTTTCTGTTCCGTTTTCAAAATTCTTCTCTTACTGCCTTCTTCCTCTTGACATATGTATTTCTATTAGCCTGGAAAACATTGATTCCATAATCTCCCTGAATTTACCGTACATAAGTATATTAAAAAAAATATTTTTATACTGGAGCACCTGGGTGGTTCAGTGGCATCTGCCTTCGGCTCAGATCATGATCGCACAGTTCCTGGGTTTGAGTCCTGCATTGGGCTCTCTGCTGTCAGCACAGAGCCTGCTCAGGGGCCTCAGTCCCCCTCTCTCTCTGCCCCTCCCCCACACAAGTGCTCATGCACTCTCTCTCAAAAATAAACATTTAAAAAATTAAAAACCGTTTTTGTATTGAAGCACTTCTCAAAGTAGTGTATGCTCTGGCTTCTATTTTCTTACACTCCATATTCTCTTCAGTTAATTATAATCTCACCTGTGTATCTTCCTCTCTACTAAAACATTATTTCCCAAAGAGCCCTGATAACCTCCAATTCTCAAAAGTCAGACCTCAGTCACTCTGCATCTCTCTTCTTTCTTCATCCTGTAACTTTGCAATACCCTCAAGTGTTTTATATCCCTTCCTTCCTCGCTTATTGAGGCTTGCTTCTTCTCCCCATTCTTTTATTTTTTTTTTAAATTTTTGAGACAGAGAGAGACAGAGCATGAATGGGGGAGGGTCAGAGAGAAAGGGAGACACAGAATCTGAAACAGGCTCCAGGCTCTGAGCTGTCAGCACAGAGCGCAACGCGGGGCTTGAACTCAGGGACCGTGAGATCATGACCTGAGCTGAAGTCGGACGCTCAACCGACTGAACCACCCAGGCGCCCCTTCCTCTCCCCATTCTTAAGTGCCTTCACTTATCAAGGTTTGTCTTGGGCCTTTGTGTTTTGCAATGTCTACTGTCTCTTAAGGACCTTGCATCAGAAATTAATTATCTCCTCTGGAAGAATGACATTAATATATTTCCTTTTGCCCATGTCTTGATCAATATTTGCAAATTTCTTTTATTTATCAGCAGACTGATTGCATCTTGGGAGACCTTAAAATTATTTTTCATGTTTATCTTGCTGCCTATTTATCCCCAGGCTTTGAATTTTATGAGGTTCCCCATTATATTCTTTCCCATTTTATCAACTCTGTATTTCAATCTTCTTTAACTCCGTTGTGATCATTCTCTGCCCGTTGCCCTAAGGCAGTTTTGTCACAAAGTTGAGTTTTATCTCTATCTCACAGAATGTGTCTCATATTTCTCTTGTTCAACTGTTTATTGTTTTCAATCTATAAAATCACCTCTATGAGATAGATATTTTCCTTATATAGATAAGAAAATAAGAACTTAAGAAGGCAATTCAGTTTTTAAGATCACAAATTAGTTTACAAGAAAACAAAGCCTTTTATTCTTATCTGTGTCAGTTGTAAATTATCTGTATTCTAAGATCTATGAAAACAAACAACATGTCAGGTTTTATTCTTCATTGAATTCCTTTGGCTTAGCATAGGAATGCATGCATGCATGCATGATGTGAGTATGGAAGAATGACAGAATCAGGATCTAAAATATTTCTGTACATTGTTCATAGTGTCTAAAACATAGACATACATTCGATATGTGAAAAAAAGCCACATCATTCCATAAAGAGCTTGTTTCTTTAAATCAATAGGAAGATACTGGTAGGTTTTCAGAATGTAAATGAGAATGATAAATACTTGGATTTCTTTTTTTTTTCTTTTTTTTTTTTTTTTGGTCAAAAACCATCCTGACTATACTATGAGACAAACAATTTTTGAGAATGGTTGAGGTAGGTAGGCCAATATTAGTACTATGCAAATATTTGATGAGATTGTAAATTAAGGTGGAAATTACAAGTTTGGAAGTATGATTTGAGGGACATTAGGCAACAAGGTGAAGAGAACATGGTGGCTGACTGCATGTGGGTTTTAAATGGGAGGAATGATTAAAGGTGGAATTGAATATAATGATCATTTTATTCATCAGTATGGGAAATACAAGAAAAAAGATTAGATTGGAGAAGATATGAAAGGAGTAATAATTTAGGACATTCAAATGTATGATATTTGTAAGACAATCAAGTGGAGATATTTATTAAATGAATATATGGGTCTGGAAATTAGGAGGGACAACTCAAGTGAGTACTAGAGATTTGATATATTCAGTCCTCTGTTTTCCTTTGCTCAATTATCAACTATGTATAAAATAACCATGTAATTAACTAAGGCCTTAAAAAAACTCTATTATACAAAAATGTGTGTGCATGCCTATTCCACAATTAATGAAAGTTTAGACAGTTTAGGCCTGTTTGGGGAAAACTACATAATTCTGCATTTTAGTTTCTTCCTTTGTTAGCCTAAAATGTATATTAATAAGAAAGATGAAATACTTTTTAAATACTTCTCAAAATCCAAGAAGGCTCATGTAATCTTTTAAATATTATGTTTTAAAACAAGTATAAAGTTGGAAGTATTTAAATAAAATTTCATTAGAAAAGATAGTACATAGCCACAATATTTCTCCCAAGTGAAAATGCTCAGTTTGCCTGCTAAGGTATTTAGGAATTTTATGGATTTGTGATGCTTATTAGTATTCTATCACAGAAATAGTTTTTCAGACACACTAATAGTCATAGAAATATATCTGACACCATATGGTTACTGATGTGATACACCAAAAAAACCCAGTATTGTTTATGCTAAAACATTAACATTGAATATAATCAGATAAATACAGAATATTGAACTATATAAGAAATTATCCTGGACTTTAGAAAAATGCCAGTATCATGAAAGCAAAATAGAAACAATATAAAAATGGAAATGTTCTAAATTAAAAGAATTTAAATGGCATAATAACCAAAGGCAACATGTAAACTTTGGATCTGGGAGCCAAGAAATATATGGTATGAAAACATTTTTTGGAACAATCAGATAAACTTGAATATAGAGTGTATATTAAATAACACTTTGGATTAATATAAATTTTGTCAAGCATGAAACTAGTATTGTGATTTTATAGAAAACAATGATCTTATTCTTATAACATGCATTCTGAAGTATTTATGGGTGAGGTGTCTGCTTTCAAAAGGTTCAGCAAAACAAAGGATATTATATAATATAATATAAAGGATAAGCATATAATATATAATATATATAATATATTATATATATATAATATATAATATATATATAATATAATGGATATACAAATGATAAGCATATAATATATATATTTTATTTCTAAATATAATTTATATATATAAAACATTATTTCCTATACATTCACACATATATATACATACACATACACATACACAAAAGAAAGGAAACATGACAAAACGTTAATAATTGCCAAAGGTGAAGGGTATAAAAGATAGATTTTCAGGGGAGTATATGGAAGATGGTAGAGTAGGAGGGTGTTCAGTCCCCCTTGCCCCTTGGACACACTGAGATAATAGCTATACGTATACAACAAATTCTAACAATGAGCTGAAGACTGGCAGAACAGACCTTCCACAGTTATTTGTAGAAGGGAGTCCACATCAAAAAGGGCAGGAGGGATAGAGACACAGTTATGAACAAAACCCCCAGCAAGACTAACCACAAATAGGAGGGATGCCAAAAGCACAGTGAAGCAAGTGGGTTAATTCTACACCAGGCACCCCAGACACTGGGGGCCTGCACTGGAAGGACAAGTTTCTGGAAGGTCTGACTTTGAAAAACAGTGGGGCTTCAATTTGAGAGGTTTTACAATCAGCAGGGTTTAACTCCAGTTACTTTAAAAAGCAGTAGCCTTAACTCCAGGAGAGGCACGAAGGCAATAGGAAACTAAGCCCCCCACCACATCTTGCAATCTGCCGCAGCAGAGATCAGCCCCACTCCAAACTGATTCCTGTCTTGGGGAGAAGGGAAGGTAATTTCATGCACCAGAGCACCCACAGTTCCTGCATCTAAGCTTCTTAACTTGCTGCATAGGGAGCAGACCCTGGCATTGAGTGTGTCTGCACCCAATGCATTATAGCTGGGCTGGGCAGAAAACAAGTGCAACTCAGTGACAACAGTAGGACACATGAAGTCACACAAGAGACAACCCTAGAGCACCTGGTTCTAGTGACCAGGGGACCATTGCAATACAGGGTACCACAGGACCTCTTGTATACAAGGCCACTATTTTGAAGACATGTAGCTGACCTTCTTAATGCATAGAAACAAAGAGTTAGACAAAAGTAGGAGACAGAGGAATATGTCTCAAATGAAATATTAAGACAAAAATCACAGAAAAAAGCTAAATGAAACAAAGATAAACAATGTGTCTGATAGAGAATTCAAAGTAATTGTAACAAAGATAGAGTGAATGAACTCAGTGAGAACTTTCACAAAGATAAAGGATAAAAAAGAACCAGTCAGAGATGATGTATACAATAGCTGAAATAAAAAATATATATATACCAGAGGGAATAAATAGCATATTGGAGGATACAGAAGAACAAATCAGCAATCTGGAAGAGGGTAATAGAAAGCAACCAAGCTGAAGAGCAAAAAGAAAAAAGAGTAAAAAATGAACATTGGTTAAGGGAACTCAGTGACATCATCAAAAGTAATAACATCTGGGGAAAAAACAGACATCCAGGTCCAGGAAGCACAGAAAATCCCTAACAAGATTAACCCAAGGAGGTCCACACCAGGACACATAATAATTAAAATAGCAAAAAGTAATGATAAAAAGAGAATTTTAAAAGCAGCTAAAGAAAACTGTTATATACAAGGGAAACCCCATGAAGGTGATTAGCTGATTTTTCAGTAGAAACATAGGATACCAGAAGGGAGTCCATGATATAAAGTACTAAAAGGTAAAAACCTTCAATCAAGGATACTATACCCAGCAAAGTTATCATTTAGAAGAGAAGGAGAGATAGAGTTTTCCAGACAAAAAAAAAAAAGTTAGAGTTGTTCATCACCACTAAATCAGCCTTACAAATAATGTTAAAGGAAATTATTTGAGTGAAAAGAAAAGGCCATTATTAGAAGAAAATTATGAAAGGAAAATATTTTACAGGTAAAAGTAAACATATACTAAAGGCAGTGGATTAATCACTAATAAAGCCAATGTGAAGGTTAAAACACAAAAGCAGTGAAATCTATTATGTCTACAAGACTTACTCAAGGGATATAGAAAATAAAAGATATAAAATATGACAATATATATATATATATATATATATATATATATATATATATGACATCAAAGGGGGAGTAAATATTTTGTGTTTTTGGAATATGCTTGAACTTAATGACCATTAACTTAATATAGACTACTCTACATGTAAGATATTATATATGAACCTACAGGTAATCACAAATCAAGAACATATAACAGATACACAAAAAATAAAGAAAAAAGAATTCAAACATATCATTAAAGAAAGCCATAAAATAACTTGAGAAGAGGGTAAGAGAAGAAGAAAGGAACAGAGAAAAACTACAAAAACAACCAGAAAGCCATTGACAAAATGGCCATAAATACATACCTTACCAATAATTACTTTAAATGTAAATGGACTAAATGCTACAATCAAAAGAAAAACATGACTGAATGGATTAACAAACAAAAACAAAAACAAGACCTATCTATATACTTCCCATAAGAGACTCATTTCAGACCTACAGACACAGAGACTGAAAATAAAGTGATACACAATGCAAATGGAAGTGAAAATAAAAAGCCAGGGTCGCAATATTTATATCAGAAAAAAATAGACTTTACAACAAAGACTATAGCAAAAGACAAAGACAGAAACTACATAATGATAAAGGGATAAACCCAACAAAAGATACAATATATTAAATATCTATACACCCAACACAGAGGCACCTAACTGCAAAGCAAGTATTACAGATATAAAAGGAGAAGTTGATAGTAATACAATAGTAGAGGACATTAACAGCACTTTACATAAATGGATAGAACATCTAGACAGAAAATGAAAAAGGAAAAAGTGGCTTTGAATGACACATTAAACCAGATAAATGTAACAGATATATACAGATCATATATCAAAAACCACTCCAGCAGAATTTGATTTGATTTGATTATATCAAAAAAACTCCAGCAGAATATACATTATTTTCAAATGCATGTAGAACATTTTCCATGATAGATCAATCACATATTAGGTACAAAACAACTATCAATAAATTTGAGAAGACTAAAACCATATCAAGCATCTGTTTTTTGGGTTTTTTCCCCCACAATGGCATGAAACTAGAAATAAATTACAAGATAAAAGATCTGGTAAAAACAAATGGAAATTTAAAAAAATACATGAAAATGAATGAAAATGGAAACACAATGACCTCAAATCTTTGGGGCACAGTAAAAACTGTTCTGAGAGGGAAATGTATAGTGATACAGGCCTACCTCAAGAAACAAGTAAAATATCAAATAAAACAATTGAAACTTACACCTAAAGGAGCTAGGAAAAGAACAAACAAAACCCAAAGCTAATACAAGAAAGAAAATAATAAAGATTAGAGAAGAAATAAGTGAAATAGACATACATACACACACACAAAGAAAAAACAATGGAAAAGATTAATGAAACCAAGAACTGGTTCTTTGAGAAGATAAACAAAATTAACAAAACTTTAGCCACATTCTTCAGGAAAAAAAGTGATAACTCAAACAAAATCAGAACAGAAGGAAGAGAAATAACCAACACCAAAGAAATGCAACAAATTATGAAAAAATATCATTTAAAATATTAAAACAAATAGAAGGACCACAAAAACTAGATAACTTCATAGAGCTTATAATCTTCCAAAACTGAATCAGGAAGAAATAAAAATTTGAAGAGACCAATTACTATTAATGAAATTGAATCAGTAAACCAAACTCCCAGCATACAAAATTCTGGGACCAGACACCTTTAAAAGTAAATTCTACCAAATATTTAAAGAGTTAATAACTATTCTTCTCAAACTAATGCAAAAAATAGAAGAGGAAGGAAAACTTCCAAATACATTCTGTGAGGCCAGTGTAACCTGCTACCAAAACCAGACACCATACACACGTACACACAAAACCACCCCCAACACACACACACACACACACACACACACACACACACACACACATACACAAAAACACTACAGGCCAGTATCTCCGATAAACATAAATGCAAAAATCCTCAAAAAATATGAAACTGAATTTGACAATATATTAAAAAAATCATTCATCACAATCAAGTAGAATTTATTCTAGCAATGCAAGGGTGGTACAATATTCACAAATCAATCAATGTTAGGTTAGGTCTTTCATCCATAGGAATGGATAAAGGAAAGGATAAAAAGGAAAGGATAAAAGGAAAGGATAAAAAGTTAATGACAATCTGAAAAAGCTTTTGACAAAATACCACATCCATCCATGATAAGAGTTTTCAACAAAGTGGAATTAAAGGGAACATACCTCAACATAATAAAGGCCATATATGAAAAACTAATAGCTAACATTATACTCAAGAGTGAATAACTAAAAACTTTTCCTTTAAAACCAAGAACAAGACAAAGATGTCCACTTTCACTACTTTTATTCAACACAGCACTGGAAGTTTTGGCTATAGCAATCAGAAAAAAAAAAGAAAAGAAAGAAAGAAAAGACATCCAAATTGTTAATGATGAAGTAAAACTCACTATTTGCAGATGTTACTATATGTAGAAAACCCCAAAGGCTCCACTAAAAAATTACAACTGATAAATGAATTTAGTAAACAGGATACAAAATTAATATACAAAAATCAGTTGCATTTTTATACACTAATAACGAAGTAGCAGAAAAAGAACGTAAGAAAACAATCCCATTTATAATTGCATCAAAAATAATAAAATACCTACAAATAAATTCCACCAAGGAGGGGAAAGATCTATATTCCCCTCCTTGGGGAGGGGAAACTATACAATTTTGATGAAAGAAATTGAAGACAACACAACCAATGGAAAGGTGTGCCATGCTTATGCATTGGAATAATTAATGCCACTTAAATGCCCGTACTACCCAAAGCAATCTACAGATTCAGTGCAATTCCTATCAAAATACAATAGTATTTTTCATAGAACAAGAACATATTATCCCCAAGTTTGTATGAAATCACAAAGACTCAGAATAGGGAAAGCAATCTTGAGAAAGAACAAAGCTGGAGGTATGATCCCAGATTTTATGATATACTATTGAGCTTTAGTAGTCAAAACAGTATGGTATTGGCACAAAAATAGACACATAGATCAATGGAACAGGATAGAAAGCCAAGAAATAAACCCACATCTATATGATCAATTAATCTAGGACCAAAGAGGCAAGAATATACAATGGGGAAATTATTCTTTTTTTAAAGAAATTTTCTTTTTTTAGAATATTTATTTATTTGAGAGAGAGAGAGAGAGAGAGAGAGAGAGCGAGAGAGCACTCACATGCACACACAAGTTAGGGGCAGAGAAAGAGTGAGACAGAGGATCTCCATGTTATCAATGCAGAGCCTGATGCGGGGCTTGAACCCACAAACTGTGAGATCATGACCTGAGCTGAAGTTGGATGTTTAACAGACTGAGCCACTCAGGTGTCCCAAGACAGCTTTTTCAATAAATGGTGCTGGGAAAACCAGACCGCTACATACAAAAGAATGAAATCAGACCACTTTCTTACACCATACACAAAAATAAACTCAAAATGGATGAAAGACCTAACCTAATTGTAAGACCTGAAATCATAAAACTCCTAAAAAAACATAGGCAGTAATCTTTGGCCTTTACTTTTAGCAACTTATTTATGGAGATGTCTCCTCAGGCAAGGGAAACAAAAGCAAAAATGAACTATTAGGACTATACCAAAATAAAAATTACACAGCAAAGGAAATAATCAACAAAACAAAAAGGCAATGTATTGAGTGAGAGTAAATATTTGCAGATGTTATCTCTAATAAGAGGTTAATATTCAAAATGTATAAAGACCTTATATAACTCAACACCAAATCTTCATCATCATCATCATCATCCAATTAAAAAATGGACAGAGAACCTGAGTAGACATTTTCCCAAAGAAGTGTACAGATGGCCGACACATGAAAAGATGCTCAACATCACTAATCATCAGGGAGATACAAATCAAAACCATGGTGACATATCACCTCACACAAGTCAGAATGGTTAGTATGAAAAAGACAAGAAATAAGTGTCGGTGAGGATGTAGAGAAAGGAACACACATGCACTGTTGGTGAGAATGTAAACTGGTGCAGCCACTGTGGAAGACAGCAAGGAGCTTCTTCAAAAAATTAAAAATACACCATGAACCAACAGCTCAAGGACCTGGATGAGAACAGGGATGCCAAGATGAACTTCAGCAAATTTATTGTGTTTGTGACCACCCGCACAGCAGCCTGCCGCAAGTACTCCAGTGATGCTCTGCAGACCCAGATGTCTGGAGGGGGCTCAGGTGGGCTCAAGGAGCCAGCTGCTGACTTCCCGAACCCTGTGTGTGATCGCTTCCCTGGGCTGGGTCTGCTGATGACCCTCTGATTAGTAAAATGCTTATGAAATACAAAAACAAACAAAACAAAAACAAAACAACAACAAAAACTGTATGATCCAGTCATTTCACCACTGGATATTTACCCAAAGAAAATGAAAACACTAATTTGAAAAGACATATGCACCCCTGTATTTATTTTAGCGTTATTACGATAGGAAATATATGGAATCACCCCAAGTGTCTATCAGTAGATAAATGGATAAAGAAGGTATGGTGTATATATTGGAATATTACTCAGCCACAAAAAAGAATGAAATCTTGCCATGTGCAACATGAGTGGACCCAGAGGTATCATGCTAAGTAAAACAAGTCAGCTAGAAAAAGATGTATACCATATGATTTCACTTATATGTGAAATTGAAAAAACAAAACAAATGAACAAACAAAAACTAAACAGACTCTTAAATACAGAGAATTGGGGTTGTCAGAGGAGCAGCAGGTTGGGAGGAGATGAAGAGGATAACAAACTTCCAATTATAAAATAAGTCACAGAGATGAAAAGTACAGCATAGGGAATATAGTCAATACTATTGTAATAACATTGTATGGTGACAGATGGTGAGTATATCTATTTTGGTGAGCATTTATTATATATTCAATATATACAACTGAGTAATGTATAGAATTGTTGAATCAATATATCGTATACCTGGAACTAATATAACATTGTATGTTAATTATGCTTTAATTTAAAAACTAAAATATGGGCTCCTAACGTACTATTTTCTCAAACTTCCGCAGGTTTCCAGATTATTAGAATAAAATATTCAGGAAAAGCAAGTGTACATTGAGATATTATTTATTATCTGTACAAATTTATCTGCAAATTCAATATGACTTTACAAGTAGATCCTACCAATTATCTCATGAACAAATCATTTTAAAATTATATAAACCTTCTTTA
This sequence comes from Acinonyx jubatus, assembly GCF_027475565.1. NCBI lineage: Eukaryota > Metazoa > Chordata > Mammalia > Carnivora > Felidae > Acinonyx > Acinonyx jubatus. Next base: position 83,051,940 of record NC_069383.1, read on the forward strand.
GGAAATACGTTTTAATGCATTATTTGATAACCTTGACAACAAAACTTAACAAAGACTGTGACAGGCTAATCCTCCTCCTCACAAACATAAATACAAGAACCGAAGCCAATATTAGCAAGCTGATTCTAATAATGTGTAAAATATTTTTTAAGTGTATGTGAGTGTGTGTGTGTGGGGGGGAACTTATCCCAGGAATTCATGGTTAAAATAGTGTTAGGACATTAATTCATATTATCCACTACATTATCACATTAACAGAGAAAAATCATTTTAATTGTTAGTAGCTGAAGCAAAAATAAATAATAAACTTCTTTCATCCATTCCTGATAAAATCTCTTATCAAACAAAGTATTAAGGCAATTCCCTTAACCAGATAAACAGCATGTACAACAACCTTCAGAGGGTGTGATAGCTAACTACTTAGCACTGTTGACCACAAATAGTGAACAAGGACTTAAGATGCTTCATGGACTTGACAGTTTCCTGCCCCTGCCCCTTTCCTATTCAATGCTCTTACCAGGGATTTGGGTGAAGGTGGATAAGCAGCATTCAGCGTTTGGCAGGAAATAGTGACAAACAATGTCAAAATGGCAACCGACTTCCACTAGCAGAAACAATTGGTCCAAATGAGCAAAATGGAATTTAAAAGATATCTTCAACTAATGTTAAAAAAAAAAAAATTTACACCAGCAAAGTATGTGAAAGAATCCGTTTGCTAAGAGGTGATATGGAAAAAAAAGAACACATAGAAAAACATTAACTACTACAAACTTAATATAGGTAAATAATATGATAAAACTACAAAGAAAAAAAGAATAAAGCAAATGATTCATGGTCTATATTAAGTGTTCTATTTAAAAACAAGTACCAAGAGCAAGGCCAGCCTAGGTTGCATTCCTATCCTACCACATCAGAATATCAGTGTTGTTGATAAATCTCCTGATATCTATGGCACCATTTTAAGTACCCGTGTGTCAGGACTCTGGCTTTCAAGTGGGGTATAGCTACCTGTGTAAGGGGTCTAAATATCATGCTCCACAAGAAAGGACTGAAGGAATAAAATAAACTTCAAAATTCTCTTAGAAAAGAGATAGAGCATGCTTCAATTAAGAGAAAATGTTGAGAACTCACTGTATGTTAGAGTACACCCTAGGTATTTCACATCTGTAGTTTAACCTACCCAAACCCTAAGGGGGAAGTATTAATAGCCCCATTTTATGAAAGAAAAAACAGACGCTGATTAAGTTTGATCAAGATACCCAAAGTCTGAAACAACCGCAAGCCCACATTTGTTTAATTATAAAATGTGACTATGCTTATTACATTTTCCCACCCGCAGTCTAGATTATTTGAAGGGTTTTCCTGTGAAAGAGAGAGATGATTTTGTTGGTGCTCTATAATGGAAGAGGAAAAGTGAGGGCAGTGAAATTAAGTTGGTTCAAAAGGGCTAACCTAAATGTCTTCCATGCCTACAGTCTATAAATGAATGATGAGCAGACACTGCATTCCAGTATCTATGAAAAGTACACTGCTTTCATGTTAATTTAAAATGAGGGAGTTTAAAATAATTTATGTGAAATAATTTCGATATTGACATTACTAGTACATATTTAAAAAGAAAGCAACACTAAGGCATTAATATGAGAGTCAGAAGACACAGTTTCTCTGTTTTAAGGTAGATGTGGAACTTTAGATGAGTATCATAATTTCTACTCATTCACAAAAGAGATGTGCATAGTTGGTTGATTTGTAAGTTTTGATTCCACTGTACAATTATGTGATTTTTAAAACCACCCATAAAAAATCTTATGCATGACCATAAGTTGAAGTGTTTATTCTCATTTTGCCTCTTTTAACAAGTTGTACAAATGAACAAGCAAGCCTGGAATGTGTTCAGCTGAAGTTCAGTTACAAGTATAGATACTGTGGATCTTTAATTTTTTATTTTTATATTTGCAAATAAAAATGTGGAATAAAATCTCTAATCCTTAATAATTTGAGTGTCAAAATATGAAGCATAAGCCTAAATATTTAATTATTTGAGACATTATCTACTCCCAAGAAGTAAAATTCCCTCTGTACCCCTTGACCCAGAAAATAATTTTAGTGATGAGCAGTTTGGAAGGAAGAGATTATTTCAGGACGCTCTATGTGAACATGCCGTTTTGATGCTATATTTGACTCTGTAACATGATCTAATCGTCCAAGAATGGAATGGCTATTGTGAACTAACGCCCAGAATCATTGTGAGAACGGGATTTGATAATTTCTTTCTGAAATGACTTTATAATAGAGTTTCAAAAAATAAGATTTTAGAGAGATTGACTTCTCTTCAGGAATTTTCCTGTTAATGTTGTAGCTAACTATCCTGAACCTTCTCATAGAAGACCGAAGTCACTACGTAGAGCAAGGAATGATCCAGATACCTTTTGTAAAATCTTCCAAAGAAAATACTATTTCATTTGAAGTTTCATAAAAAAACTACGTACTATGTTTTTTAATGTGATTATTCTGCTTACCTAAGAAAGGTCATGAATAACCAGCTAAACTATAAAGAATATATAATAGGGTACACTATAGCCTCAGAAATAATTTTGGAAACTGGCAGGTCATAGTGTTATCAGTATGATTACCAATTAAATTAATAGAGGTGAGTTTTCTTTCTCAAGAGTCTCAGATTTTCTCTGAAGTTTTTCCTCCCAGTATCTCCATTCTGATTGAACAAAATACAACACTAAATACACCTGCATGAACAAGCAATGGAGTTTCTGTTGGGCCCATTGGCTTTGCTCCCATATGCCTGTAAGTCTATATTTTTCCATATAACAACAAAATGTACATATATATATATATGTATATATATATATATATACACACACATATATATATACACACACACACATATATACATATATATGTATATATATGTTTTCCATTATATATGTGTGTATTATATATAATATTTGGAAAAGTGAGATATTCTCCAAATCTGTCACCTGTGTACGAAGATGCTATAATTTCTACTGTCCACAACTACTATTAGAGAGTTTAAAACAAAAACTACCAAGAATAGATTTTTTTGGGGGGGGGTTCCATCGAGGCATTTTATTTGCATGAATGTATTACATCCCTAGAAAAAGAAACCTTGGATTTTCCCTCCTGTGTGTTTTTTTTGTCTTGCTTCTTCATGGTCTGTAATGCCAGCTGTGGTTGTCAGAACAATTAAAGCAAACTAGTGGATGGGGGCAGATTATTCTGCCATTTTTCTAAATCTTTGAGTTGTACATCCAATATCGGGCTGCCAATAACACTTTTATAATCTTGCTTGATAATTTTTTTTTTCAAAATGATTCACAGCCTGGAATGAAATAGCAAATTTTCCGAAGCCAGCGAACCAAGATAGTGTACAAAGCTCATTGATTTTTTCTTAGAACTCTTGCAAACAATGCTCAGCCATGCAAAATAATGTAGCCAGTTGTCTTCTGAAAATTGGTGAGGTGATATTTCAATGTGATTTTTATTTTATCTTCAAAGGTTTTACTCTTGGACATAGCAATCTCTATTCAATGAGATGGCTATGCCCCATCTGTCAGTTCATGTTTGATTATATTTTTAAAAGTCTATGAAGAACGATTAGCCAATTGCTGTGGTTGATTTTGCATTTGTCAAATTTTACACTGTGTGGTGTAGACCACACTTGCATAAAACCACACAAAGAAGTATGCTGGAGGCTTACCCGAGAGGAGGAATCCATACATCACCACCAGGCAATGAAATTTTATTTCCTGTAGCTTTTCCTCTAGATATCCTTGGTATATAAGGTGCACAGGTATTTCAGAGAACTACAGAAACCAGATACATTGAGATAGGCCTGAGATAAAACAAATTTGCTGTAAAGTAGAATTAAACCTGGGTGTAGTGATATCTGTTTATCACAGCTTAAGAAAACAGTGCCAGTCAGGCAGAAATGTTTCAATGTGAAAAATATAATATACAACAGAGAGGGCAAAATTTTGAAATATGAGTTTAAAGAATCCATTTGTTGCATGGAGAGTCTACTATTAGGCACTGTTCTAGGTGTTTCAGATACATCAGTGAACAAAACAAAGACCTCTGCCCTTGTGCAGTTTGCCTCTCAGTGTTGGAAGACAGAAAAGAAAAATTTAAAACAGCATGTGAATAATTTGTAAATCTGTAGAATAAGGTAAGTGCTAGGAAAATGTGAAGTAGGGAAAGAAGAATAAAGTGGGTGACATTAAAGTTGAAATTTTAAACAGAGTAGTCAGGGTCTTCTGGTTCAATATGTATTTTGATAAAATTTAAATATAATTCTGAGATTCAGGGTTACCAAAAGTCATATTCCTTTTGCTTATATAAAAACAAAGGTAAGACAAGGCAGTTGGCTACCATGCTGGCAAGAGACATAGGTCTATGAGTTTTCCTGATTTTGGATTTTTCCTGGGACATTTTAAAACTGCCTTAGCTGTGCTACTTTGAAATCTGTCCAAAATTAACAGGCACACTGAGACTTCGAACATGTTTTGTGACCCAATTTCTGGAGCTGCAGGGATATATCAAGCCCTTTGCCTCTCTTAGATATACAGAAATTAGGAAGAAAAAACTAAAAATCTACTCTTGGAATTTGAATTGAGGTCTTTGATCAATACCATACTTCAGTGTCATATATCTATGGATAAGGGTTAGTTGTAACCTGAGGATATATTCTAAAAGATATGATTTCATATCAATTATAAAATACTTAATTTCCCAATACTTTCAAGATTTGTTGGTGATTGTATCTAAAAATTTTATGAACAACTCTGCATTATCAGGCTTTACCAACTCTTGCTGACTCTGCTTTTCTCCTGTCTATGAAATCAGAACATACAAAGTTCAAGTAGTTGCCTGATTTGCTCCTTCCCCACCTCGTCCTTCACATGTCCAGGACTCATAGATAAATACACTAAAAAGTGTGTTTTTATACTCCATTTTATACTCTATACAATATGTTCTATATATGGTAGTAATTTTTTTTTTTTTGAGAGAGAGAGAGAATGCATGCACGTGAGCGAGGGAAAGGCAGAAAGAGAGGGAGAGAGAGAATCCCAAGCAGGCTCTGTGCTGTCAGTGCAGAGCCCGACATGGGGCTTGATCCCATGAACCATGAGATAATGACCAGAGCTAAAATCAAGAAGAGTCAGATGCTTAACCGAGTGAGCCACCCAGGCACCGCTATATTGTAGTAATTTTAACCAAATTTTCTCATCATTTTCACTCTCAAGAGTCATATCCGTTTTAGAATCTAAACATGGTAGTCATCCTTTTATTATCCATCATTATAATACACACTCTTATTTGAATACTCCTGAGTCCCATTGCATTTATGCTGTTTAAAATATAACAATATATATCATATAATAACCATATATATGTAATATCCTACTTGATAAAACACCCATATATTAATGATAACATGGTGCTATTAGATCTTAAAAATTTTTGATCAAGTCCAATTTATCAATTTTTGACTTTTTGTTGTTTGGGATTTTTTTTTAAACTTATGTAAGAACATTTTGGCTACTTCAAGTTTGCAAAGATTTCTCATCTACGTATTGCCCCAGAACTTTTATAGTTTTAGTATATACACAAACACATATATGTTTATGAATCAATTCAAATTAATTTTTGCTTCGTTGTCATATAAGAATCAGTGTTCTTTTCCAACATGAACATCCAGTTGCTTTGGCATCATTTATTTAATACATGTAGGGTATCTTCACACTGTTCTCTTTACAAAACACTGCAAAATTTCTTACATCCTTGGATTCTTAAGTACAAGCTTTATGCTTTATTTTGCATTGTAGTTTGCAAATAATTTCATGCTTAATTATACTCTTCTGATAATCTTGGGAGGTCAGTATTCTCAGTTTGTAAAACAAGGAAATTAAGGGGCTAAAGAAATTACCAAAGATATCTCACCCATACTCAAACACACAAGTGCACACATGTGCATGCACAACACACACAGAGACGGAGCCAATCCCACAAACCTAGGTCACTTCATGTCAGTACTTCTTGAGTTTCATTTCCCAAGTAAATACCCATTAATGGCAAGGCAGACTCAAGAAATATACTCAAAAGGCCTTGAGACATAGCTGGAAACAATCACATATTTTTTTCATCAAATGTTCATGTTTTATATTTTAAAAATTATGTGAATTTTATGTCCCTCTATATTATCTTTGCTGAACATATCAAAATAAAGTTGTATATTGTATATTATTAACTAAATTAAATGTTCCAGATAAATCCAACTGGCTCTCTATATTATTGCCACTCCCTGCTCCTTTCCCTGGAACATGAAACCCATTTTCAGATATTCCCACATCATTGTTATCTGTAGTCTCTTTTGGTTTGCTTAGTGTTGTTAGTGTTATTAACTTACTTTATTTAAAGAGAAAACACCTGTGCACCAAGGTAAACATAATGATAAAGATAAGAGCCCATTCTTCAATTAGAATAGCTTCAAACAGTTCTGGAAATAAAAGACTATTGTCTCATGTTCTTTTTTTACTGCCACTTAATCAAATACGATATATGAGGCAATATGGAGTGTATATCTAGAGATACATAGTTGATCTAGAGACTATCAAGTTGGGACCACTTTCCTTGGGGTGCAAACCCAGGAGATATGGACTTTCCAAACTATGTTCAAACTCAATAATAATTTTTTTTTCTGAAAGTATACATTTCTTGTTTCAGAAGATACCCTTCATCTTGGAGTCAGACCTATATCTGGATTAACAACTATATAGAGGGATTTTTATTTTCTTCAGCTATCCTGGAAAGTAGGCAGCTAATGCCTTTCAAGACCTGACAGAGATGATTGTCCTTCTGTATATAGGAGAGTTGTCTGTTAAAGATTTACTCATCAGAAAATGATAATCACAGGTTTTATTATCTATAGAGATTTGGGGTAGCAATTGATAACACTCCCACCTTTCTGTTTCAGGAGCAGGAGAATCTGGAAAAAGTACAATTGTTAAACAAATGAAGTAGGTACACACTATTTTAAATGTTTGATATTTGATGTCTGTCTGTGTAGTTGACCAGTCTTAAAAGAAATATTTTTCATTGATTAAAAAATATTGAAATCAGACTGAAATCTGATTGATGGTCCATATATCCAGGTAGCAGCAGAGCAGTCATGATTCCTGTGAAAATTTCCCTCCAACCCTTTACCAGAGAGCATAACTGATGAGTAATATTGTCATTTCCATTTTTTTTTAATTTTGCCTCTCAACAAGATACCTACTAGAAGCAGTTATGTTTTAAATATATTAATCTGGGTATAATCTAGGGTTTCAATATGGTGGGCATAAGCCATAAACATTTCAAAATATGTCAAGATTCATTTGAATTTAGGAGGGAATTATAATTTCAACCCAATTGGCATTTTACCTACCTGGGAATAAAATGTTTATGTAAAGTTATTACTATCATGGATTTCATTTTTTTTGCATTTTTCTTTCCTCTTTATAATGAAATAAGTAGGCATGAATTTCTTGATGAGACAACAAATATAAAGGTGCTAAAATCCAAGAATATAATGTCTGAAGAAATAAAATTTCAATTGATAAGTGGAGATGATTATGTAAGATCTCATGACTGTCACTGCTGGAGAATTCTAAAGGACAACTATTGCTATAGGAGAAAATGATCATTTTTTAAGCTTATTTTTAATTACCTGTTGGAGGATCTTGCTCTTTGGAATAGGTCACAAGAGGAAATCATCCCAGTTAATGATACAATTGTCTATTTAGAATGTAAAACACTGTTTTTTCCTTTCTTTTTAGGTACTAATGTCATAGAAGTTCCATATCAGCAATTATATAAGTCCCACTTTTCAAATTCCCCGATACCTGTACTTGCAACCAATTTTTTTTTACCTTTTCTCCCATCTTTGAAGAACAGAACACGCCTCTATCCTGACCAGTGCTCGTACTGCTTTTGTGTTCTCAGTTCCATCCTTGCATCCCAAATCATCTTGCACACCCTGTAACACTACCACTGAATTCACCTGTTATTTTATTTCTGGTTAAAATCATGCTTGAGTTTCCCCTATCCTTTTTACCTGTCCGTTCTCTGTGAAGTTAAATGCAGTAAAACAAGAAATAATCAATTATTTGGCTAAAAATTAAAACTTTTAAATATATTAAACCATAAATAAAATTAAACAAAAATAGAAAACTAGCAAAAAATCTATAATAAATATAATAGATAACTGACTATAATATGTACATATAGATATAAATATAGATATATAGAGAGATATATAATATATAGATTGGTAAGAAAATATAGATTGGTAAGAAAACAAATAAGCTGCCCAATAAATACAAATGGTAAGACACTATGAACAGACAATTCACAAAGACAAAATTAATGTCTGTTTACATCTATAATGAGCTATTCTTCATCTTAGTAAATTAGCAAACAATAATTTTAAATAATATTACTCAATAAGGGTGAGGTTTGACAAGTTAATATTTTTCATTACTACTTGTAAAATTATTTGCTAAAGCAGATTTATAGAAATAACTCTTGCAATCTACACTGCAACCTGGGGAAATAATAACTATATTTCCGAGAATTTTAATAAAATAATTTAAATTTTTAAAAGTACAAAAATAAAATAATATAAACATGAAAATATGAACAGTTATGTACCGAGAGATTTGGACTAGTTTTATTTAAAATAATGATATATGAGGTAAAACAAAATACTCTAAATTAAAATAAAACATAGGGAAATGGATTGTGAAAGTATGGGACTATCCACTTTTCAACTGTAATATTTTACACCCATTTACAAGTTGTATGCAAATGAGAAAGTTTTAATAGCAGAAAATACTTATATTCACTGCACCACAAAGACACAAGATTCCATAAACATCTTTACCTCAACTATAACAAAATAGATAATTTTTTTAAATGGAAGAAAATATTCCAATGTTCAAAGATATTTGCTTCTCAATACTGGGATTTAAAGTTAAACTGAACCGTCATTTTGAACACTGCTGGGTTTTTCACATTTTCTACAATGAGCAAATATTGCTTCTATTATTAACAGAGTCTCCTGATGCTACTTATTCCTCCTTTCCTCAGCAGACTCTATAAGGAATAGTCAACATTAGCTCTCTTTACTCTTCCACCTTCCATTTACTCTTAAACCATTTCCATCATGCCTGCCTCCAGCATGTCAAAAAAATTGCCCCTATAAATGTCAATTATTATTTCCCAATTGTCATGTTGTATGGAATGCTCATGAGTCCTTATTTTAATTGTTTGACTGCACTGGGCTTTTCTCTTCTCAAACTTTACTCTGGCTTCTAAAATAACTCTTTCCCAGTTTACCTCCTAACCACCTGCTTTACTCCCAGATTCTTTGACTACATCTTAACTGCTGGTGCCTCTAATGTACTAGGTCCCCTTCTCTGCTTACTCTATGCCTTCAGATGAAAACTGCTAAGGTCCAGTGATTTTTGCTATCATCTGTCCCAGACTGCCCTAGAATATTTCTTTCAAATTCACTTTGTCTAAACTAGGGAAGCAGGTATATCTACGTCCATATTCTGTGGATAGGTCCAGTTCAAAAAAACAACACTAACTTATCTCTCCATCTGGCCTGTTTCCCTACATTTAATTATAGCAGCAACAGCAGCAGCAGCGGCAGCCTCTAAAGCAATAAATCTGGGTGTAGATATGAAGACGCTCACCTACTCACCAAGTTTTGTCACATCTACACAAGTTACATCTTCAAGGGTGTTATTTATCCCTATTGTCACTGCCTTAGTTTAAAAGCCTCACATTTCTGAAGTAGATTAATGCAATATCCCGCTAAGAACTTTCTACCTCCCTCTTCTTTCCTCCACTGCAGTATCCACAGTAACACCAACTGATCGCTTTTTAAAAAGAGTGTATGTCTTTCCTGAATCGTACTGTTCACAAACTATCAAGATCAAACTGCTTGGCATGATACATAAGACACTTCAGAACCTAGCTCTTATCTACCTCTTCATTCTGATGTCCTATGTCCTGTGACTTCCCTCCCCCTTCATGCTTTCTACATCAGATGCTGAACTTACATAATGCTTTGGACTAATGTATGACAGAAGGCATACAGCTTAGCAGCTAAGATCAGGGGCTCCAAAATCAGACTGCATTTATTGCTCAACTGTACCATGTACTAAGTTAGGGGTGGTGGTTCATTTATCTATGCCTACATTTCTTTCCTGTAAAATGTATGTAATAATTTTACCTACCTTAAACTACTTATTGCAAGAAATGAGAAGACATATAAAGCACTTAAAACAGTGCTTGGCATACACTGAAAGTTTGGTAATTGTAGCCATCTGTTCGGTCGTACTGATTGTTCTTCCTAGAATGTTCTTCCTTTTCGCTATCTGGAAATAACTACTCCTCCTTGAATAATGAACCGATCATCAATCACTGCCCCAGGCAGTCTCCCCCCAGTCTCTTAGACTTCCTCCCAATAAAGTCTATCGCTTCTTCTTTTCTAGTTTATTGTACCACATTCAGACATTGTTGTAATACACTCTCACACTGTACAAAAGTGAAATTTTATGCCCTACCTTCCTATATAATCCAGTACTCTCCAATAGAACTTTCTGTGATGACAGGAAGATTCTATCTGCATTTTCCAATATGGAAGCTCCTAGTCACATGTGGCTATTAAGCATTTGAAATTTGGCTAGTGTAAAGGAGGAATTAATTTACTCTTATTTTTTTTAATGTTTTTACTTAATGTTTTTGTTTTTTTATTTGTTATTTTTTTAACATTTATTTATTTTTGAGACAGAGAGAGACAGAGCATGAATGGGGGAGGGTCAGAGAGAGAGAGGGAGACACAGAATCTGCAACAGGCTCCAGGCTCTGAGCTGTCAGCACAGAGCCCGATGCAGGGCTTGAACTCACAAACTGCGAGATCATGACCTGAGTCGAAGTCGGACGCTTAACCGACTGAGCCACCCAGGCGCCCCTGTTTTTATTTATTTTTGAGAGAGACAGAGACAGAATGCTAATGGGTTAGGGGAAGAGAGAGAGGGAGACACAGAATCAGAAGTAGGCTCCAGGCTCTGAGCTGTCAGCACAGGGCAAGACACGGGGTTCGAACCCACGAGCTGTGAGATCATGACCTAAGCCGAAGTCAGACGCTCAACCAATTGAGCCACCCAGGTGCCCCAGAATTAATTTACTTTTAAATAATGTCTAGTAGCTACTATATTAGACAGTGGAGCTCTAGTCTATATGTTTTGGGGGAGGAGAGAAAGTGTCATTCATTAATTCTTTTCAGTACACAATGCAGTATGTTACAGAAAATTTCCAGTAGAAGCTCACTAATTTGAACAGGTTTAGGAATCAACTGGCAGATAGAAAGCTCTATATCACAGAAATGTATTTGTGCATTCCCTGGAAAAACAGTGTTACTTAAAGTCCCACTACAGCTGGATTTTTTAAAGTATACATTTACCATTTTGCTTTGTGATGTTTCCTTATCCTGTGATGAAAGGATAGGAATAAGAACTTATTCCAGAAAGAAAAACCTAACTGCCATTTTAATAATTAAATAATTTTCCAATTTCACTTTTTTGACAAAGAACTGAAATTTCTTTGATGAACTTATTCTTGAGCTATCTATAAAGACATTTTACTGCATGTTTTCCACAACCTTTAGTGGTCTACTTTTTTACCTATTAAAGTTGTTTGTTTAATATAGCAAGATAAACATGGCCATGTTGAAAATAGAAACACAGCAATTATTGGCAATCAAACATTAAAAACAACAAATATTGGATATAGGTTCTGCCTCTACTCTTTTTACTTCAGAAATTGTTATATTTGAAGGTTTTAATATCTTTAAGGGCCTTAGTGTTCTTTTCTTCCTCATGCTAACGTCTCTCTGTGTATAGATAAAACACAAATCCTTCATAATATGACACCCAAAATGATGGCTAATGAAGGTAAGACACTTCAAAAACAAACAAAAAACAAACAAACCTAGAAAGGAACAAGAACATATTATACAATAGACAATAAAGTAATAAACATATGCAGAGATTTTAGCTTTTAGAAGGTAAATCTATTTTAATCTATTATTCCAAAAGGATAAGTAAAACTGAGTTCTGATTGAATGAGTGGAAGGAAAAGAAGAGTTCAGCCAAATAAATGTCTGAGCATTTCCACTATGAGAGCTAATGGCACGTACACAGATGGAAAAATAAGGAATTTAGCAGCAGGTAATTACCTACATTAAAAAAAAAAAAGATGCCTTTGTTAATGCTATGAATAGAAAACAGGCACTCCTATTTTCCAGTGTGTCTTAAGTGATAGGAAAAGAAATGAATGTTCTGCTAAAGTACTTCACTTCCTCTAGACATCATGTTATAAAGACTAATTTGAGAACTCTGTATCTTTGTCCTGGGAATCTGGAAATTTTTCTTTTGAAAATAAACAAGTGTTCTAAGTAACATGCTCATGATTTACCAACTTTAAATAGTGGTTTATCTAGAGCAAATTTTAATTCCTCTTTATATTTGGCATGGGGAGCTCAAAAAATAGTGCATTAGACCCCAATGATAATAAAAATCCATAGTCATAAAACTGTTCAGATTTAACATACACATGTGGACAATATTTTTGTAACAAATATATATTGTAATTTTATTCAAGCAAATTATTATTGATGTGTTTTAATATTATAAAAAATATCAATTGCTCAACTCACAAAAGCTCTTCATGTTTAAATTGTAGGATCATCCATAAGAACGGTTACAGTGAGCAAGAATGCATGGAGTTCAAAGCAGTAATTTACAGTAACATATTGCAATCCATCCTAGCTATTGTGAAAGCCATGACTACCCTTGGGATTGATTATGTGAATCCCAGAAGTGCAGTAAGTATGCAAATAATGACCGTTGCAGTCCTACAATGGAGTTTGAGCCATAAAATGGTAGAACTAAATTTCTAGTATTAATCTACACCAAAAATTTAAGAATATGAATTATGAAATTTGGAAACTTTAATTCTGTTTAGTGTGAGATTTCTTTTTTTTTCTTTACATGAAACTTTTCTTTTTGAGTGTGTGCTATAATCTTATTCAATATTAACTGGTTTCCTAGGAATCAAATCTAATATCAAATAATATACTGTATTAGAGAAAAATACTGGTTATGTTTCCTAAATATAAAAGAATTTATTCCATAAAATCAAACTACAATATCTCTACATTTATTTCCCAAGTTGAATTATGAGTCATTTCATGCAGATTTTAGTAATAACATTACTAAAAATTACAATTTTCATTATTGTTCAATAATTACAAAGGCAATGTGGGGCAGGGAAATTTTTATTTTATAATGTCAATTTTTTAAAAAAGAATTCAAAGTGTGTGATTAAGTAAGCTCTATAATAAATATACTCAGCTAGGCAGAGTTATGTTTATAAGGTAGCATCTAAATAGTTTCATTTCATTCTATTTTATATTTTGTAATATAATTCTATAACTATATAGTGTTCTCCAAAGAACAATAATTACCCACACCCAAAAGAGGAGTAATAGTGTACAATCAACAGGAAAAACTCACTTATTTTTACATGTCCCGTCCAAGAGCAGCTGGTTGCCTCCAGAAGATATCAATTGAACTGTTGCCAGTGCAACTCTTAGATACCTTGTTATACTACAATAAAAAAGAGAAGAACAGCATTTTAAGTATAGAGAAGAATGTGACATTTGTACTTTCCTCTCCCTATACTCCTCTTGGAGTTTAGGGTTCGACCGTGTAAATTACCATTGGAAGCCAGGATGAAAAGAAAAATACTTTCATGCTGTTAATTTTAAAGGAAATGGTAAATCCTCTTCTTGTTCTGCTATTTTCCAACAAAGAGCACAGAAATGCTAAGTATGTTCTTAGGGCAGATCATTTGTAAGGCAGAGTCAGGAGTTCCGCTAGGCTCTCCTTCCATTTTTAGCTTTCCTCAAACTTGGCTCCAGTAAGTCACCTACTTCTTTAAGTTACAGTTTCCCTCTCACATGTAAAAGAGGAACTTGCAGGAGGAACTCAACTCCAATATCTTTGCATTCTTTACCATTCCATGAGTTGATGATCCTTTTTTTTTTTTTTTTTTTTTTATGTAAGGGTAGTTTGGTTACAGCTCTGACGCTGGCTGTTCCTAAGAATCTGAGACTTTAAATTAGCCCTTCAGAAGCAACCTGATATAAGTCTCATATTTAAAGATGTGAAAAATCAGGGTCAAAGAGGATGAGCAATGTGGCCAGCATTGTATAGCTAGCGTTTGGGGGCAAAACCCACTTCTTCTGGCTTCCATTAGAGTGCTTTTGCCTATGCAAGGATTTTTGCAAAAATACTGTTAATGGTCAGAAGTGATTGCTAATCTGCAACTGGTTAGAGTCTTAATGACCTTGCATGCCTGTGGAGTAAAAATAATAGACTTTGTAGATTGCTGCCAGTAGGCTGAGAATTAAAAAGAATGTAATTTATTCAAAGCATACATTAAATGGTAAACACAGAGTGATTTATGCAGCACTGAACAACCGACATGACTTCTCGGGAGGACCTTTGTCCTCAAGTGTCAAACATCACAGCTGGCAGATACTACATAACTCAAATTTTGATTTCAGTTGTTGAAAACTGCAGTCGTTTTGGTGACAATTCTACAGTATTTGATTTTAAGATCAATATACTCTATACCTGCCTTAAACTTTTTAACAGATTAATTGCTAAGCATCTCACCTATGTGTGGCTTTCAGAGTTCTGTTGTCCTATGGCTTTCAATTTAACTGTATATTTATATAATTTCTATATTTTTATATTATCATTCATACATCATGCAGATTACCATTCGGAGAGAGAAGGAACCCTAAAAAAAGTCTCCATGAGCTTTATTGATTATAGCTCTGTAAATTTGGACAAGTTACTTAATCTTTGTACATTTTGGTTTCTTCATCCATGAAATGTTAGTGTTTTTTTCACTGAGTTTCAAAGACTATTACAGAAGGAAACAGAAATACAGGAAATCCACTTAAAAACAAAATCTTGTGGGGCAACTGTGTGGCTCAGTCAGTGAAGTGTCTGGCTCTTGATTTCAGCTCAGGTCATGATCTCACAGTTCGTGAGGTCAAGCCCCACATCAAGCTCTGTACTGACTGTGGGGAGCCTGCTGGGGTTGTCCCTCCCCTGCTTGTTGCCCCCTCCTCCCCTTGTTTCTCATTCTCTCTCAAAATAAATAAACAACCCCCCCCAAATATTGTAAGATCCTAGTAAATATTGAGTATTTACTCTCTGATAATCACTTTGAATATAAGCTCATTAAAATTTATGTATTGAAGTCTACACATCCAACATCATTTGAAAAAAATTGTATTTCATTAAACTTTATTTATACAGCAGACATTGGACTGGACACTGGGAATATACTGAGGAATCAGCAGTAAATGAAATGGAAATAGTATTTGCCCTAAAGAGAGGGAAGACTGATGCTGAACAAGTAATTGCAAAGCATCAGCTATTGCAAAAGGGTAGTACAGCTCAATGGGGAGCTAAATCCTCATTTGTGGAAAGAATTACCAAGAAAGGAAGTACTATCACCAGTGGGGATGGGGAATAATAAATTAATAATAATAATAAAGTTTCTTTTAAGAAGTGTTGAGTTTATAAGTTCTGTAACATGTCCACATGTGTAAGTGGTTGAAATGTGCATTTCAAGTTCAAAGGACATAATTTGATGAGAGATCTAAATCTCAGTATCATTGGCATTATACTACGGTGTATAATTTATATTAAGGAAATGGGTGGGATGGAAAAGTTCAAATGCTTCGACTGAGAAGATAAGGGTGTAAAGAAGAGTAGTGACTTAGATGCCCGTGTTGAAAAACTAACATTTTCTGGTCATTTGAGAGGAATAAGAAAGTTGGAGGAGATGGCTGGATAGTAAGAGGAAAACCAAGTTATATGGAGTCACAGAATTCAATATTCCAAAGGGTACTTATCTAAGCTGAAAGGTCTTGAGGTCAAAAAGAAGTATATTTAAAACCTACAGGGGCACCTGGGTGGCTCAGTTGGTTAAGTGTCAGACTTCGGCTTAGGTCATGAGCTTATGGTTCGTGAGTTCAAGCAAGCCCTGCAACAGGCTCTGTGCTTACAGTTCAGAGCCTGGAGCCTGCTTTGGATTCAGTGTCTCCTTCTCTCTCTGCCCCTTCCCCACTCATGCACTGTCCCTCTCAGAATTAAACAAACATTTAAAAAATAATAAAAAATAAAACCTACAGGATTTAATAATACCAAGATCACTGGGGGTATCATGAGACAGGTTTTAGAAAAGTTGTGGATGCAGAATCCAATGAAGTATGTTGAGATATGAGAAGAAGATATGGGAACAGTTTAAAGACATTTTAGCAACTATAGCTGAGGAATATAAAGAGAAATAGTATCTGAAGCTGAAGGGGAATGCATCTAAGAGAGGGCTCGTTTTTACTTATATTAATATTTGACAGACTAATTTCATAAATATAGAACTTGTAAAGGGTAAAGTTGAAGAAACAAGAAGGGGACATAATACAGGCATTTAGTAAATTTCTACTTGTTCTCTCTGAATATTATCATATTCCATTTTAGAGCATCTAGAACATCCTCTAGACAAACATTAAATGAATGTTGAATGTTTTAGTACTTTATCTCATGATTTGGGTATTGTGACCATCTGTGAGATAGTATCCTACAAAGTGAACCCTATAATATGAACCAAAGAACAGTGATTTCTCAGAATTTTCCAGGATAAAGTTCTGTGATCAACTAAGTTTAAAATACATATATGCATATATATATATATATATATATATATATATATATATATATATATATATATACATATATTCCCAAGATGATAAGGTTGTGATATCTCTTCTTTCCTTGATATATTTTTTTCTGCAATCTTTGGAAATATGACTCAAGGGTTTAGAATGAGTTCCACAAGACTCTAGGAACACCTGAGGTCCCTAACATTTACGAAGAAATTCTGGGTAACTTGTAGAGACAGTATATATTTTTCTTTCTTTGCAACATAGTTCCAGAGCCATGCAAACTTGAGAGAATGAGCCATTCCAGAGCCATCACAGTTCCCAAGCTTTTCCAAATATATCACAAGGAAATAAAATTTCTTCAGGATGCCACTCAAACCTCTTCAGAGCTATTTGAAAAATGTGAGAAATTATTGGAGAACCTTTAAAGCTTCCTTAGAACATGAGGTCTGAGCTAATTAACACATTTCATTTTATTGATTCATTTGTTCTACAATATTTCTGGGACAAATACTATGCATTAGGTTCTGGTGTAAGTCTTAAGGATGTAGAAATGAACAGAAAAAAATATCACCACCTTCATGTGGTGATAGTCTAAGATAAAAGATACAAAATAAAGAAATATGCAGTATGTAAGTAGTAACAAGTGCTATGAAAGAAAACGGAGGAGGGCAGAGGGCTAGAGAATAAGGAAAGAACGGAAGAAAGGGTGGCTCTGGAAGGCATTTTTGAGGGGCTGGTATTTGGGAAGAAACCTAAATGAAACACAGAAGACATGGAGGAACAGCCATTCAAATGCTCTCAAATGGGGGGCTGTTGAGTTTGAGAAACAGTAAGAAGTCTGGTGCATCTTGAGGAAAGAGAGACAAATTGTGGGGGAGGGAAGAGATTGAGAGACAGAGCGGGGGTGGGGGGGAGAGGGAGGGAGGGAAGGAGAAATAAAATTGAAAAAAAATACATGGGTCAAGACTTGTGAAACACTATGAGCCATGACATGGGATTTGGGTTTTGAGTGTGCTGGGAAATACTGGAGGTTTTAAAATATGGGAGTAAGATAATAAGTTGGAGTTCAATTTTCCATCACTTTGGCACTTATGTAGAAGACAACTGTTCAAAAAAAAAGACAACTTTTCATAATACTTGTTAATTTTGATACTATATATATTTAAAAAATTCAAACGTTATTGGTGGGTCCAATTCCTTAGCCATATGAATTTTGATTCTTTGAATTACTATGTCAGCCCTTTAATAACTGCAGAAGAACTTCCAGAATTAAAATACAGTATGTCCAATAACATATTATTTATGGTTAAAGAAAACTATGTATTGCCAGGGATTCTCAAATCAGGCTGCTCATTTGAGTCACCCAGAAGATTTTTGAAAATACCTTTGTAGAACCTGACACCCAGAGTTCCTGCCTCATTTCTTTGGGTTGAATTCCTTGTAGCAGTATTTTTAAAGAGTGCCTCACATGCTTATAATGCACAGCCTTGTTTGAAAATCACCATCATTGCCTTTTCTATGCAAGCAATAAACTAAAAAAATAAAAGGTCTTGAAAGACAAAACCAAACTGGTAGGGTGGCCTGCCCTCGAGGGAAGTACTAGGATTGAAATGGTGGCCGAAGAACACTTTATGACATTTACATGTTCAAGGTGAGACGATTTTCATGATGGTTATCTATTCAAATAAAGTGTATTTAGGTTGAAATTGGAAAAAATTTTTAACTGAAAGAGTATATTAGAAATTAGCTTGGTTCGTAAAGATATGTTAATAAGGCATGTCATTTTTTTCCCTTTAAGGACAAACTGGTTCAAACAGCTGTTTCATTGCATCATTTGTCCTGAATGACACCTTAATAGTGAAGGAGGCACATGGGATGATGCCAGCTAAACTGGCTGGGTCATATTTCGCTGGATTTGCAGTGCTCTCTCACATCTAACTAATTGGGAAGAAGGATTTAAAACTTTATGCTATGCCAATATAGGAAAATGGGTTCAATCCTTAGATTTTGGCCATTTTACAATTTTTGGTTAATGCTCATCTATGTAACCTGTTTGGATTAGCAGTAAAATCTGAATATGAAGAAAGATGTAGTAAGATTTTTAGTCTTAACAGAACCTCTCTTTAAGGAGAGACAAAACTTTAGTTTTTAAGGCAAAGAACAGATTTTTTAAAAAAAATTTTAATGTTTATTTATATTTGAGAGAGAGACAGAGCATGAGCAGAGGAAGGGCAGAGAGAAGGAGACAGAGATTCCAAAGCAGGCTCCAGGCTCTGAGCTGTCAGCACAGAGCCCGATGTAGGGCTTGAACTCACAAACTGCGAGATCATGACCTGAGCCGAAGTCGGACGCTTAATTGACTGAGCCACCCAGGCGCCCCACAAAGAACAGATTTTTAATAAAATGGTGAAATAAGCCATTTTTACTATTTTAAAATAATAAATTGACTTGTATCAGAAAAGCAGCAAGTTCCCATTGATAATTCTTCACTGGTAGCCACCTGACACTGTACAAAGTAGTTTGAGTTTGACTCTTCTTCTGAAGCTCATTGTCCTTATTGGTTTGGCAAATCAAACTTCTAGTTTTAGATTCATTTGTAAAATGGAGAAAAATGCTGTCTATGCGACTAGTGCTGTGAGGATTTTGTGAGATATTATAGGCGCTGTCTTATAACCTGTTATAATACCATGTGCTAGAAAGAGTATGAGCTTTGGAGTCTGACAACAAGGATTTGAACCCAGACTTCATTTGCCTGGTCCAGTATCATGGTCAATAACTTAATTCCTTTGGAACTTAAATTCTTAACCTTAATTTTTTTGTCATAAAATGGCTTTATTAGTTTAGATAAACTGTTGACTATTTTATTTAGTTGATAAAGTTTGATTTTCTTCTGTCCTTCTCACCTTCAAATATCCCATCAGGACTAACACAATATCTGCTTTTTTTCCCCCTTTATTTCATTTTTTTTCTTCTTTTCTTCTTTCCCTTCTCTTCTATTTTCCTTTTCTTTTTTTTCCCCTTCTCTTCTATTTTCTTAATGAAATCTTCACCTCTATCCTATTGATTCGCCTCAAAGTAATGCAAACAACACCTGTACAGATGTCCAAAAACCATGTGTATATCAAAATACTTATCGCGGCTTTATTTATATGATTGCAAACAATACTTGTTGGTAAATTATACTGAGTTTTATTTTCCACGTTATCTCTAATTCCTTCATGGTATTTTTATTTCCTGGAAAATACATGGCAATGATCAAAATGAGAAGTGCCAGATTATATCAGAATTGTTACCCTTTTATCCTTGCATTTTGACTCTGAAAACTCAATCAGTTTACATTATCCCATCTGACATTACATTCAGAAGGTAATGACATATCCTAAAATATCCTAAATTTACCATATCAGGTTACATAGATTTTACAATAGAGGACTCTTCACCCAGCCATTATACGGAAACTCAGGGGAGCCTGGATGGCTCAGTCTGTTAAGCATCTGACTCTGGAATTTGGCTCAGATCATGACCTCACAGTTTGTGAGACTGAGCCCCACATCTGGCTCTGAATTGACAGTGCAGAGCCTGCTTGGGATTCTCTCTCTCTGCACCGCCCCCACTTATGTGTACTCTCTCTCTCAAAATAAATAAACACTTTTAAAAATACGGAAATTTAAGATTGCATTAACAGAATTATTACTTAAAGGAATAAGATGAAAATAATAAAATTTAGGGTGCCTGGGTGGCTCCGTTGATTAAGCATCCAACTTCAGCTTAGGTTGTGATCTCACGGTTGGTGAGTTCAAGTCCCACATCGGGCTTGCTGCTGTCGCCACTGAGCCTGCTTTGGATCCTCTATGCCCCCTCTCTCTCTGCTCCTCACCTGCTTGTGCTCTCCCTCAAAAATAGACATTTAAAGAACCAATAAGAATAAAATTGAAATGCCCTATTAAAAGGATATGTGATTCCAAATAACAACACATTTTTATCATTCTTTTAAAAACATTGCTATAGGAAGACCAACGACAACTTTGTGTGATGGCGAACACTCTGCAAGATGGTGGCATGACACCTGAACTGGCTGAGGTGATAAAAAGACTCTGGAGAGACCCAGGACTTCAGACCTGCTTTGAAAGGGCATCTGAATATCACCTCAATGACTCAGCAGCTTAGTAAGTGAATGCATTTAACAGGAATTATAGTTGAAACATTTAAGTTAAGAATTACAATTCTTCAGGGGCACCTGGGTGGCTCAGTCAGTTAAGTGGATGACTTCAGCTCAGGTCATGATCTCACAGTCGTGAGTTCGAACCCCATGTTGGGCTCTGTGCTGACAGCTCAGATCCTGGAGCCCGCTTCAGATTGTGTGTCTCCCTCTCTCTCTCTGCCCCTTCCCTGCTCACACTGTCTCTCTCAAAAATAAATAAATGCTAAACATTTTTTAAAAATTATTTAAATAAATAAATAAACTACAATTCTTCAGACTCTACATTTGTCATCACAAATGAGGAAAGTAAATAGCTTTACATTTTGTTACACTAAAATAAAAAGAAGTTGAAGAGAAATATAGATCAAGGTGACATCATGAAATGTAAAACTATAAGCAAAGGAGCATTTAAAATAATTTTGAAAGTATTTGCCTGAAAATACCCACATTTTGCAAATATTTTCTCCCCAATGAAAAGGATTCATCTGTGTGCACTGTTCTCAATGTAAACGCAGATTGGTGGCATACACACTGATGTTTTGGGCTATTCATTCATCTCTCATCGTATTACTTAAATATTCTTCTAAAATAATTTTATTGATGACACATTCTTTGACTCAATTGGTTTGATGAACATGATACAGAATTCTAGAAGAAAGTAATGATTTTCAAAACATTTGTATTTTGTGGGATACTGTTTGAGTCTCAAGAAAGATTATATAATTTTCACAGCTAATATCATCCAGTAGGCAATTATCAGCCACCATAAAATTAGGAGGTTATGATACCATTTGTAATTTCATTATCAAAATTATTTTAAATTTCTATTTTAGTAAGTAGTTCTTAACCTATACTCTGGTTATAAGCCTGCACGCATGTGTGTACATGTATGCAAATATAATTACTTATTGTATGTATCTGTCCATGCATACTCATATATAAAACGGCATAAATACAGTTCTTTTGATGAACTCACAACAGAAAATGTTAGTACTACTTAAAAGGTGATGTAAAAGTGAAGCAAATGAAAGATTATTTGAGGATAGAACAATGAAACTTGCATGATACTTCAGCTTTCTAATCGTGGTGGTCAGAAGGATTATAGAGAGAAAACAAACTATATAAATTTTAGGAAAAGCTAACAACAACAGTCTTCTGTGATTAGTCACTCATGTTCATTTTAAATTCCAAAGCCCTTGGAGGAAAGTCTTGCTCTCATCTCTTTGATGAAGTAGAGAAGGAATATCATCATGTGATTATTAAACTCATTTAATTGTTTTATGTGTTCCAGTGCTTAGCCATATTTTAATACTAAGACAACTCTGTGCAGTATAGAAAACTCTACTTTTCTTTATGAATCATTGATAAGGGTAGTCACAATAAGATATTTAATTGTGGAATATTCTCATAAAATTTTGCTTAACAAAACACTAGAAAAGGAAGGAGAGATAGTGTTGGGGGGCAAGAATTCCTATCCCCTCAAAGGTCCCTCTAGCTGAACTCCGAATCAAATTGACACAAGACAGATTAACAGGAAAAAATGAAATGTAATTGGTATACATACAGGGAACCCACATAGACATGGAAATTCCAAAGACAGGCAAAATGAGGTCTATATGTCATCCTGAACTAAGGAGAAGAGGGTGGGGCCTGGGATTTCAGAGGGAAGGAATCAACTTCAAAGGGGGATAACAGCAGATGTTTGGTAATTAGAGGTTTGCCCTGCCATACAGATGGGTCACTCATAAAATTTCTCTCTCCTAATAACACTTATTCTGGGAAAGACCCCCAATTTTGATTCTTCTATACAGTTAAAGGAGGGGCAAGATTTCTCTTCAGCCTGCAGGGTCTCAAGTGCCTTCAGCTCAAAATAATCCACATACCAAAGTGACACATTCTGGGGAACTGGGGTGTTGTCCTGAACCCCTTCAATAGCTGTAATTAGTATATTTGGTTTTGGATATACATTATCAATTAAGCATGACTTTTCCATTCAAATATTGTAAGAAGTGTATTTGCAATTATATTAATCATTATGTTTACCAAATACTTTACTCTTTAATAGCAGAAAAAATTACATATTGTATTGTCAAAATGGGAAGATGAAATGTCCCTGTAGTGTATTTTCTAGACCTTCTAGCCTTTAGTTTCAGATTTTTTGTTTTGACACACAAAATAAATATTTTACAGAACTATCATGTTATAGATTCATATTAAAAGCATTTATCTGTTCAAGTTAAACATCATTACACAGTATCTACTTGCACCTATTTTGTGAATGTTGCCCATATAATAATGGTTTTAAATACCCTGATTGATTTAGAGAGTAGTAAAACACCTCTCCACCTTCACTCCCAACCTCTGTTTCAGAAAATTTTCATTAAGGAAACCACCCAAAATTTAAATTGTTGATACTCCCTGCCCTCAGAGGTCCTTAAAAGGAAGATTAAAGAAAACACTTATTAAGAAAAATAGTTGAATGGCCATTGCTTTCTTCCAAAAATTAACAGAGTTTTTTCAAATACTGAATTGCATTCACATTTTGAAACTAAATATCATATTAGATCAGTCCCACCCTCATGTCTATTTCATACATATTTTATAGAGCAATGGCCTCTTTCCTTCTCTCCCTTCCCTTTTCCTTTCTCTTCCTCTTCTCCCTTTCCCCCTCTCACCCTTTTCCCCATTGTTCCTTTTTTGTTTTGTTTTGTTTTGGTCAAAATAGGATACTTATATTTTCTCAAACCTAGAGCCCCTTCAAGTTTAGGCTAACAAAGTAGTGAATCTTAATCAGAGTAGGGAAGGGAATGTTGTTGGCAACATAACACCTCCCTGCTCGCACCTGTACTACTAGGAAGCTGAAGGAAAAAGGACATGACAGTGACAAAGAGGGGAAAGAGTTTTATTAATACTTCATGGCTTACTGATTGAGGCCATCTAGTGTGCTGTTTAAATCCCAGAAGCTTTAATATTTAACAAAGACTTTACCAGAAAAAAAAATTATTTTTACATGATTAGAAAAAGTATCAGGTATTTTTTTTTTTAACTGATTTGAGCTATATGTATTTAGGGCCTCTGGTTTCAGTTCTAGACCACAGGCCTGAGCATTCAAATCTTATATTCATTAAAAGCAGGCCTCTTAAATGCAAATTTGTCACTCTGCTAATGCTTCTGCTTTGCTTGAAATCATTTACACATGCAAATGAAAGTACATTAAAAGTGTCTTTACCAAAGTATTCATTTAGCTATCATTAAAATGAATTGAATCTCTATGTTGACAGGTATGTTTTTTTTGTTCTTGCATGAATCAACTGACCAGCCGTATGTGCAGACTTAGTCAACAGAGAATTCACAAAGGGTCTTGCTTCACAAAACAGAAAATAGATAAACTGGAAAAAGCTTCCAATATTTTCTGCTGATATATCTGTTTCTTGATTTGTCCCTTGCTTTTAAGAAAAATTAAGCTTTATTAGAATAAAGCACAGTAATAAATTTTCCTATCATATATAAATGTGTTTCTGAACTATGATCACCTATTTGTCATTTAGCCAAAATCCCTTTGAGGCGTTCACTCAATTTGTTTCAGCTCAAAAGCAGAAAGATCCTCCGAGAATATATTACCCATATTGCTGTTGAATTTATTTTTTTAAAAAGGATAAAATAGTTTTGCTTTTCAAGGCATGATGTGAGGTGCTAATGCATAACAACTCTTCAACTTAGACCTTGAAAAATTCAACTTTTGAATGATAACTAATATTTAGCTGGATTCTACCTCTCAAATTCTTTCTGGATAGATGTATGCCCATCATAATCTTCCTATTTAGCTATACATGTAAACTTAGTTTTAATATAATGACCAATTTTGCCATAAAAACCTTACCAAGCTTTTATTGTCACTATTAAACATTTTCACAGAAATAGCCATATTGCTAAACTACTAAAGCCTTATATTCAAAGTCTAGAATTGTGGTTTTCAACTGTTTTTAAAGCAATGGGATACTTTGTTTTAGTTTAAAGACATGATCTGATTTCAAGAAGGAGGCAAAGAACAGCTTCTTTCCTCTAATCTAACAGACTCTAGCGGAGCACATGGCTTACTCAGATCTATTTCTGCTTCTCAGCACCTCTAGATCCTGTGGGCAAAACCAGGGCAGTACTCAGCTTGCTAACAGTAGGGTTTTTAAATATGTGGTCCAGGAAAGAGGTAAGGATACTGACACGTTGGTGGAAGAGAAGAGAGGTAGGAGTGGGTGCAATGTCTAAGTTCAGCCTTCTGTCCCCTGAATGGCTCAGCAATGAAATAAGTTAGTTCCATCGTGAACCAGCAAGAAAATCAAAATATTTTCTTTTATTGTGCTAACTGTATATAATCATGGCACTTCATACAAATGGTCCAGAGTCCTAAGCTAGACAATCCATGGAGAACAACAGGACAAACTTCAAGTTATGAAAACCAATAACTCCCTTAAAATTCAAAATGCCTAAATTCAAATTACAGCATTTTGAAGATAATCTAGTGACTACCATTACAAGATAGGACGTTTTAGGGGATGATCAAAACCTGGAAACAGAAATTTTCTCTGAAATATATCTATATAACATCAATTCTGTTACATACACCTCATAAAATGCAGGCTAAGGTAGTATTGATCTAGTTTTTTTTTGTTTTTTTTTTTTTTTGTTCTTTTTTTTAGAGAGAGAGGGTACACAAGCAGGGGAGAGGGGTAGAGGGAAAGAGAAAAAGGATCTTAAGAAGGCTCCATGACTTAGCAAGGAGCCTGACACGGGTCTCCAGGTCAGGCTCAATCCCATGACCCCAGGATCATGACCAGAGCTGAAATCAAAACTCAGATGCTTAACCAACTGAGCCACCCAGGCACCCAGACCTAGATGTCTTTACAAGAGGCCTCCATTGGTCATGTGTGTGCCACACTTAGTATTCTGCAGCATCCGTCCACCAAGCTCTGATGAGCAGGGTTAGAGAGAACCAGTCTGGAGTTTAATAATTTTAATGGACCCTGAAGTAAAAATTCATTTGTACTGAATCCTGGTATCTTCAAATGCAAATTTTAAAAATATATGCTATTTTTTGTTGTTGTATTAGCTACCTTAATGATGTAGATAGAATCACAGCTCCTGGATATGTCCCAAATGAGCAAGATGTTCTACATTCTCGAGTGAAAACAACTGGAATCATTGAAACTCAGTTCTCCTTCAAAGATTTGCATTTCAGGTATGAACAATGTCTTTTCTAATCATCAACTGAAATATTCAATATGTATATATATATGTATTTTTTATTTTTCATATATATATGAATATATATATATATATATATTTTTTTTTACAGAGAAAGGTCTAACCCATATTCAAGCCCAGTGAACCTTAGGCATACTTTCTAGGCCTTCCTAGCTCACTGTCAGTGCTACTTTCCCTTATTGCCTTCCTATAGCCCTACACCCTAACCCCCACCCTAAGTCCCAATACTTCCTCCAAGAAAAACGCCTCTGTATTGACCAGGTGGTAGCTAGATTTTATTTTCCTCTTACTTGAAACTGATATCCTACTTAAAAAAAAGAAAAGAAAATGTATTTAAATTAAATTTAAGTAACAGGTGCCACGGATACTATTTCCTTTGCCTTCCTACTCTCTCATTTGCCTGAAATACTCTTATTAATTCATTTCCTTAATTTAAAATGATGCAAATAATTGAGAGGAGAACTATTTGAATGTGATGCCATTTACTGAAATAACAAGGCCTATTTTATAAGCATGGTTTGGGTATGAAAATGAGTCCAGTATTTTTATTGCTGTCACATTATCAAGACCTTTCTAGAAATGCTAGTGCAAAATCATTCAGTTTCTTAAAAAATGTTTTTAATGTTTGTTTATTTTTGAGAGAGAGACAGAGCACAACCAGGAGAGGGGCAGCAAGAGAGGAAGACACAGAATCCAAAGCAGGCTCCAGACTCTGAGCTATGAGCACAGAGTCTGACGCAGGCTCGAACCCACAAATCATGAGATCATGACCTGAGCCAAAGTCAGATACTTATTTAACCAACTGAGCCACCCAGGCACCCCAAAACCACTCATTTTTTGAACTAAGAATTGGAAATCCAAACCATAGTGCTATAAAACATCATCATATTTAACTGCCTCTCCCTATGGATTGTTGATGAGATGGACTATTAAACATTAAAACCAGGTTCCAGATGTACCACTAAATAATGAAAAATTAATAAAAATACAATTAGTAAACCCATTCATGTACACAAAATGGGAATACTTTTAAAAAGTAGAAAAACTGAACGAAAGTGACATGAATTATCTGTATCCATTTGTGAGGCAAAATTCACTTCCGTGGGATAAAAGCTTTAAAATTTTTTTAGTATTAGAAGTGGTGAGACGTAGTATCTAATTAGAATAGATATTACAGAGATGGCCAGGATATTTTCAAGTTAATATCAAATAAAGCCCTTCAAAATTTACACCCAAATCTCAGGTCCACCAATAGTTACTTTTCTGAAAGATGACCCAAAGATCAAACTAGGATAAAGGGGACACAAAAATTTGGATCCACATCCACTCTTGGCAAACGTAAGCAGTTTGTTTTCGGTACTGTCATCGCTGTTCCTCTTTGGCAACTACGTTCTCCAGGCTTCTGGTTTTTGATCCAGTTTCTAAGGTTTTCCCATGGGAGTCCAAGTCCAATTGCTTGGACCCTCTGCCTCTCCTAACCCTGTCAAAGCATTACACAAGCTAATGGAATTTTCTGGATTTTAGGTCGCTTGGCCCATAAACCAGTTATGAAAATTAGTATCACATAATGAATACCTAGAAGCTTATAACTCAGTCATTCTCTGCAACACCAACTTAGTATCTTCTCAGAAATAGTCACTTTGACAAATTATCTGCCATATATATAGATATAGATATATGGCATATATATAGTCACTTTGAAAAATTATCTGCCATATATATAGATATAGATATATGGCATATATCTATATCTATATCTATATCTATATCTATATCTATATCTATATCTATATCTATATCTATATATCTATATCTATATATCTATATATATCTGTTCTTTGAACATTCCAAACCTTAGGACCTTGCTGTTCTCTTTGCTTAAAATGCTCTGACCCTGGATGAGAAGGACTGGCTCCTTCTTATCATTAGGTTCCCAAATCAGATACTATCGCCTCATGGAGACTTATTCATTCTGTTACCCATCGCCTCACATCCCTGTCACTACTACACCCAGTAGTGTACTGGTAAACATATCAATAGGCTCTCTGGGACACAGGGAGAGGGAAAGCCTGATGCATGGCTCTTGAGGATTCCCTTGCTATAAATACCCTAACAATGGTTAATTGCAACCTAGCAAAGTGAGGTCACTGAATGCGGCACTGGGAAGAAATGTAAACAGCTCTCACTAGCCATACCAGTGGGAGCCAATGCCTTTACAACACTGAAATATCAGACTATTTTGCTACTTAAAAAACAAAAACAAAAACAAAAACTTACTAATGTGTGAAGTTTCCTTGTTTCTTTATTTGTTTCCTCCTTTGTTTCTGTTTCTGTCTCCTATGCTCTGAGCTCCTGGAGGCCAGGGTCATGTCTGTTTACAGTGCCGTCTCCTGTGATTATCACAGTGGCCAGCACAGAGTAGGCGTACTGTCAGTTCTTGCTAGATTAATAAATGTGTGATGCCAAGCACTATATATACCCTATTTTTACATGCTCACTATAACATGTTGACCTGAGTATTGCTGTACTTATTTTGGATAAAGAAAAAAATTAAAGCTAAAATGAGGTGAAAGATTTCCTCAATATCATACATAGAAGTGTTAGAAATGTGATTAGAACATACATCTTTCTAACTTCAAAAACCACACTTCTTGCACTGCATGTCATTGTGGGCTGTTAGGTAAATTGGGACAGAAACCATTCTTTTTTAGGGGCACCTGGGTGGCTCAGTCGGTTAAGCATCCGACTTTGGCTCAGGTCATGATTTCACGAGTTCGAGCCCCACGTCAGGTTCTGTGCTGACAGCTTGGAAGCTGGAGCCTGCTTCGGATTCTGTGTCTCCCTCTCTCTCTGCCCCAATCCCACTCACTCACTCTCTCTCTCCCTCAAAAATAAATAAATGTTAAAAAACAAATTAGAAAAAGAAAGAAACCATTCTTTTTTTCTGTAGAGTAAGTGCTTCTTCAAATGTTTTTGGTCATTCATAACTCCCTTCAGAGAGAAGAGGGAAGGGAGAAAAAAATGACCGCCTGTTTGTGAGATATCTCTGAGTTGGCAAGGCTCAGTACCTTTGCACATCTGTGCTTCTGAAACCAGGGACATGACGATTGCCAATGAACACATAAACCTCAGAAAGTCATGTCCATTATTTGGAACATCTATTTCACTCAGTACCAAATAATACTCATAGAATTTTAAAAAATTATATCCTGAATAGAATACAGCATTTGCATTAATATTTTAAAAAGTGATTTTAGGGGTACCTGGCTGGCTCAGTCAGTTGAGCACACTAGTCTTGATCAGGTCATGATCCCATGGTCGTGGGATCAAGCGCTGTGTCAGGCTCTGTGCTGAGTGTGGAGCCTGCTTAAGGTTCTCTCTCTCCCCCTGCCGCTCTCCCCTGCTCATGCTCCCTATCTCTCTAAAAATTAAAAAAAGCAATTAATAAATAAAACATTATTTTAAAGATATATTAACCTCATAATAGACCTCTTCAGAGTATACCTTTAAACCCCTATTGGTGTACCATTTTCCCATTCTTTTGTAGTTCTGTGTTTTGTGAGGCATTGTCATAAGTCATATAGACAGGTGATTGCCTATGCTGCTTTCATATATTGTCGGCGCTTATGAAGGAATAAGAAAAGGACTTGCTAATTCTCTATGACAGCATCAATGCTGAAATGGAAGTTGTTTGTGAATTGGATTTTGGAACCAAGTTAGGATTTCTTTTGACATAACAGTTTCTATACCACACAAATACAACCTCTTTGCATTCATTCAAACAGGTTTGCAGCTCTTTTGTTTTAATGTTTTGTTTTTCTTCTTCCTGAAGAGGGTGTATTATTAAAGGCATCTTCTGTTAGGAAATGGAGAAGGATAATAACTCAAATGCAGGGAATTTCTTTAAAAACAAGTATTTAAACAATGAAGTTTTGAAAGTATTTAAATTTTACTACAAAATATAAAAAAGGCAACTATACTTTTTTCTTAAGGAACTATTTAAAATCATTTAATTACGTTTTTAAGCTTAGTCACCGCAACTGAGATATATTAATCCCTTAATAATTTCCACAGTTAAATCACTTGGTTTTTTTTGAAGTGCTGAATAGGATTATCTAAAAGTACACAGACTTTTATAGTATAAAATTTGGTAGTGTTTCAAAATAGAAAGTCTAAAAATAAGATACCTTCCAACTTCATTTCAGTAAGTGCCCAGGTATTAAAATATATTGCATTAGCATTGATTTGAATTCACATAGCATAAATCATCCTGTGACTATTTAAAACTAAAGATTTAATTTGCATACTAAACTAGAGAACTCTAGAATTTTAAACAGGAACATCAAAATGAAAAATTCTGTCTGTTAAGATACTGTATCATCTTCCTGTATCACCTAATTTAATGGAAATTACCTTAGAGTTCTTATCAAACCAGAATTCCAACAGTCAAATGTAAAATAAATTATCTTTACAAATGTTAAAGTACTATGTAAATGGAAAACACAAGTGTGAGCTCTTTTATTGTTATAAAATAATCCCTCGGGACGAAGAACTTACAGATTTATAATGATTTATCCAACAATGATAGAGAAGCCACTTTCTCCCTAATTGTTCCACAATTAAACAATAGAATTAAGAGGACATAAAACTATATGGAAGTCGAGGAAGAGAGGTCAGCAATTATTACAACATAGAGTTTTAGGTTTTATAAATTCAACATAACTATTCTCAACAATGTTTGAGTGGATCTATGAAATAAATTATAATTTTCTTAAATTTCAAATTGATCATGTGCACTCTGTTTATTTCTGTGGGGGCATAAGTCAGTTTAGGAGTGAGTCTGATTGTCTACTCAGCTGCTAGATCTCAAATTAGCTTTGTCCTTCTCTATTAGATCTCACAGAGCAATCACTCATGTATAGCTATATATTTGTTTCAAGTATGTTCATGGTTAGTATTATCAAGACAATAAGCTATGTAACATGTCTAATTTATTCTAGTGATATATTTTAATGACTTTGTGAATTATACTATTCAATAATTA
The DNA here is from genome assembly GCF_027475565.1 of Acinonyx jubatus. Lineage (NCBI taxonomy): Eukaryota > Metazoa > Chordata > Mammalia > Carnivora > Felidae > Acinonyx > Acinonyx jubatus. The sequence continues at coordinate 83,083,344 of NC_069383.1, forward strand.
GAGAATTATCTAGTGGGTATATCAAGTTCCAAACAAACACACACACATTTTGTAGCAAGTATATAATGTTATTAACAATTATGAGCATTTAGAGACCCTGACTGTTTTATGGTTATAACTCCTTTTGATTCTGTTTTTTATATACAAGCAGTGAAGGGATTTAGAATGATCTCTGTGCATATCTTTTTTGTCTGCAAATATCTGTCCTAATCTATTTTGAGAACTTGGCACCAGAGAAAGACTCGGTTAGGCTATTTTGTGATGGCTGTGTGGTGGTGACACAGATCTATCCTGGCCCTTTAATATGTTGCCATCTTAAGATGGTTTAATATTATATGGTCAAATATCTTAAAAAAGCTCCACCAACAGAATAATTTAAAATAAATTCCAAATCAGGTTAGATTTTCTTTTTTTTTTTTAGCGTAGATTATGCAATAATTTTTAATTGCTATGAAGTACAGATTATTTCATTATAATCTATCTAATATGAACTGTGAATAATCTTGTGTGGTTAAATATTTAGCCAACTGTTTGACACAAACCTATAAAATTCAATAGCTTTCCAAACTGTTTAAAATAGATTATAAAACACAACTGTTTAATGTAAAGCCAACTATTTAATATAAAACTCTGGCAATTCGCCCTATATTAATACCATGGGTAGTTTAACAAATAGTAATGTTCAGCTATCACCTAAAAGCCTTGCCTGTGGATTTTTGATTGTATCATACAACTCAGGCATTTAAAAACTTTTTTTTAATTTAAGAATTCTGACAAATATCAGAATTAATAAGAAAATATGTATTACCAAAATATACATTAAAAAAATTCATGCAAAATGCAAAATGAGAACTGCATATTCTATTCAATATCATTAAGGCTCTGGTTACCTTAACTGCTCAAGGAATTAAAGATACTCAATCTGTATCACATGTACATTTACCTCATTAATTGTTATGTAGATTTGACGAATCCAAATGTTCAGTCAGCAGGAATGAATGTTATTCTCTGATTTCTACTTTTGTTTTTCACAGAATGGTCATGATGGAATATATATGTATCCATACTCCCATATACTTATATATTTATATATACTCATATACATTCTTAAATATATTTTTATATAGAAGAATACTTATTCAATGAAATATATAAGTAAATGCTTCTACTTTGGGAATCTTGAAAATGTTTCAATAGATTGTAATGCTTTACACCTCTAAAATAAGCCCCAAATTAAAACTTAGAGAAAGAGCTAAAAGTGAAGAGAGATGTATGACAAGAAAGGACTACAATAGCAGGAAAACAAAACGTAACTTCTTAGAGCTAACATTATATCCAGTACACTCAATATGAAAACAAAACTCCAGATGTTGGTCTGATTTGCTAATGAACATTTCAATTCTGTAATGGCAGATGACATTAGAGCAATGGCCAATGCTTCCTGGACCTTTGTCTCTAATGTCAACCTGCTCCCATGCATATATACACACACACCACTGTTTATCAAGTGAGTCATAACATAAGTAGGTTATTGGCATGCAATCTAAGACTTCCAAAAGTCACTTTTATCAACATAACAAAACACTCAGAGGGCAGATCTTTGTCCTCCCTTCCTTGGGAGAAAGCTAAGCCTATTAAAATGTGTTTAGTGGAGGCTGCATGATAGGTTAAAAGAACTGTCGGCTAAGGGTCATACTACATTTTATACCCCTCGCTGATTTTATACATTTACCTGAAGAGAAGAGCTACCCTTACACAAAGATGTTAATATCAACAGTAGGCTTTGAAGAAGCTGAATGATCAGAGAAAGTCAGCAGAGAGCCAGTGAGATTGCTGGGCTTGCTTTGACTCTCATCTCAAAGGTTTTGCAAACATTTATTTTTGGGGAAAGCCATTTGCTATCATTACATTGTAGAAAAGAAATACATGGGAAGTATATGAAATTTCTGTTTTTCCCTTTTCCTGGGGAGTTTATATTCCCCTACGAGTCCATAAATTGGTAATACTCATACCTTTATCATTCTTATTACCATTTTCATTGCAAGGGGTTCCCTGGAATTTTTTTTTCTTATTCAAAACTATTAATATGAGATTACCCTCTTTGAGGTAAAATATATGACCACCATGCTAGGAATCTGAGCAGTTATACTAAGTCACCTTGTCAGATTTGTAACTTTTGAATATAATCTAATTGAAAATATAAAAGTGATTTTAAAAAAGAAATTATCAGATGTGGGTGGCTCAGTTCATTAAGGGTCCAACTCTTCATTTTGGCTCAGGTCATGATTTCACGGTTCGTGAGACTGAGCCCTGCATTAGGCTCTGCACTAATGGAGTGGAGTCTGCTTAGGATTCCCTCTCTCCCCTCTCTCTGTTCCCACCCTGCTTGTTCCCTCTCTCTCTCTTTAAATAAATAAACTTGAAAAAAATAAAAATAAAAAAGAAATTATCAGACAGATAGCTTACTTAGTTGGCCATAAAAACAGAGATAAAGGAGCTCAAAAACAAATGCTAATTAGACTCATCCAAGTGCTATTTAGTGGAGAAAACTTAATCAAGGTGTCCTGGAATTTGGTTCCTGCAGCAATATCATTTCTACTGTGGAAACTGAAGATTGGGCTGTCTTAGCACAAACATTCTATTCATCCAGCAACTTTTGCCCTCATTCCATGATTGGTTAGTTCTCCATTATAGGATGTCCAGTATGGAAGCAAACCCTGAAGAGAGGACTAGAACACAAGAGAAAACAAGAATTATGGAGATATTTTCATGTTAAAATCTAGTGGGTGGAGATACAAGGAGTTGTTTTAGTTTGAAAAGCCTACAAGGAATTTAAAACTCTGATGTATATTCAGTCCTCTGTGCACCAAAACCCACAACTTGATGCATCTTTGTTCAGTCACAGTATCACAGTTCTTTACCAGATATGATCCATCATATACTCATATGATCAAGTGGAGAATATACACAACAGCTAGATTCCCGGAGGTCTATACCATCGCCATTAAAATAATGGAACAAAACACCTGGTAAGGGGAGAGTTTTACATTTTTGCCCAGTTTGACAAAACATAGAGCTATTGTTTGGCTTAGGGGAAGAAAGATAGACTCTACAGTGAAGGTAATTCTGGCCCACTGGTGAGAGCTTAAGAGTTTTAAAGCTAACTGTGGACACTATGTACTAGTTGGGGATCTCTGGTCTAAGCAAATAGACTGACACATGATGAGGTTCACTATCATACCCACAGAACCTATCATGGTGCCTGGTACATAATAGCCTGTACAGATATTAGTTGAATTACTAAGGCTTGGGCAAGTTGCTTTAATGTCTCATCTGAAAAAGAGAAACAATAGTTGTACATAAACTATATGTATATTTACATGTATACGTATAAACTATAAGTTTTTATTTTAAAATTTGAGTAAATTGTTATAGATTGCTTACATGCCTGGCAAATAAACTCTCATTAGGTATGTTACATTAAAATTAAGATATTATTGGGGCTCCTGGGTGGCTCAGTCGGTTGAGCATCTGACTTCGGCTCAGGTCATGATGTCACGGTCTGTGAATTCGAGCCCTGCGTGGGGCTCTGTGATGACAGCTCGGAGCCTGGAGCCTGTTTCGGATTCTGTGTCTGCCTCTCTCTCTGACCCTCCCCCGTTCATGCTCTGTCTCTCTCTGTCTCAAAAAAACAAATAAACATTAAAAAAATTTAAGAAATAAAAAAATAAAATTAAGTGATATTTGGTGATCACAATTGGTGATATGAACATTTATGGAGGAAATAAAAGTCACGATCCCAACTATTTCCATTTGTACTACATGATATAATTTCAATAGATAAAACTACTTTTCAAAGTCTGAAAAAAAGACTAAGATTACTTATAGATCAAAAAAACTACAGATTTAAATGTCTGAATGCGTATTTATTATCCTTGCTTCCCTAAGAGTGTTGACTGGTTTTTAACAATTAAGTTTGTTGATTGATTTACTCATAATATAATCTTGAAGTCAAAATGCTGTCCTCTTCCTCCATTTATACTGCAAGTCTGAAACTGCAGAGGGCTTGGTATTACCAGCACCTGTAACAGTATTTATTGACACTGGATTTAAATTTCCAAATCACATAACCACTGAACTCCTAAGCACTATCTTGAATATTGTGAGCATCTTCTCTTTCAATCTACTACTGAACTCTTTTTGTACTGGGGTGTGTGTGTGTGTGTGTGTGTGTGTGTGTATTTGAGGAATTTCAGTTCCATATGTTTGTTCCCTACATGGTTCATATATGAAGTGTGCAGTAGTAAAGAAGGGCAATGTATTATACTTTTATCTTCAGTAATGTCAGCTGATTGACATTTATTATCCCAAGTATAGTTATTGCCTTTGTAATCTTTGTGCAGCTTGGATGTTTCTTAGTAATTAATGTCTTGCGGTTAGGCTATTACGAAAGCCCCATAACTCCTTTTTCTGCCTCTAGTCTCTTTCTTATCAAATCTATCTTCTGGACTCAGATCAAAGTGACCGAATATAACAACAAACAAACAAACAAACAATTTTAATTCCCTGCCCCCAAATCTCACATCATTCCCCACTGATTCTAATATAAATATCTTCTCACGTGATATAAAAGGCCTCATTCATCTATTTCTGGCCTGACTCATCAGCCTTACTCCTGCCTGCTCAAATCCTTTGCTCTTGCTGTTTTCTCTGCTGCCTTTACCTGGAACGTTTTCCCCAGACATCCACTTGCCTCAACCCCCCATCCTAAAATTTTAATGACTGCAGTTTCTGATTACTTCAGTTCCAATCACCCCTACACTCTCTATCTGTATATCCTATGTCTGTTCACAAACACACAACATGCACCACTGCCTTCTCTGCCACCAGCAAATTAGAAGCTTCTTGAGGTTGAATCTCTAATGCCTGGCATGATCAATAAATATTTATTGAATAAATGAATAATGAGTAGGCCATATATCTCAGTGGTTTTATCTAAGTTTCCATGTTCCCCAAAATATAAATTATGAGCTTACCCTAAACATGCCATGTCCTCTCATTCCTTAATGACTTTTGCACCTGCACTTGATGTCGAAATCCACCCTCCATCCCATTAACATGCAATATATTCATTTGGTCAGCAAATATTTATTGCATGTCTACTGTAGGTCAGACATAGTGCCTGGTACTGGGAATATAGTTGTCACTAATATAGTTAAGTCCCTGCCCTGAGCTTGGTGTTCTATTAGGAAGATGGTAGATATTAAACCCATAAAAAATAAACAAACTAGTTAATTACTGGTTGTGACAATCACTACGAAGGAAAGAAAGTGATGCGATAGAAATTAAATGGGGATAGGAAGAGAGACCATTTACATAGATGACCAAGGAGGCTTCCTTGTGAAGGAGACACTGTAAGACCGTCAAGTTGCGAAAAAGGCAGAGTTATGTGAGGAAGAAAAGTGACTTACTGTGCAGTAGTCCTGAAGCAGCAAAAAGTAGGTTTATACTAAAGTCACTTAAAGAATAGCCTTGTGATTGGACTGGATTAAAGAGGAAAGTGGTATGAAGTAAGCTGGAAAAAGGAAGCAGGAACCAAAATAGCCAGAGCCTTACGGGTCATCAAACCAGTCTGTGTTTGGTTCCATGGCTAAGAAGCCTGTGGCAAATCACAGAGTTTTGCAGTGGCTATGGTGAGCACGGCGAGCTTGGGGAATTTGGGGAACTTGGGCAAGTTGGGGAGGTTGGGGAGCTTGGTGGCTTGGGGCACCTGGGTGGCTCAGACAATTAAGCATCTGACTCTTGATTTTGGCTCATGTCATAATCTCATGGTGGTAGGATTGAGCCCCGCATCAAGCTCTGCACTGAAAGCATGGAGCCTGCTTGGGATTCTTTCTGTGGCCCTCCCCTGTGTACTTGCTCTCTCTCTGTCTCTCTCTCAAAATAAATAAATAAACTTAAAAGAAAAAAAAATGTTGGTGGCTTGCACAAGACAAGGGGACTTGGAAAGAAGAGGATGAGTTGGGAACTGAATTTTGTATGTGTATTATATGGAGGGTAAGGGAAAGGGAGGTCTTAAGAATAGAAACTCCTAGTTTCTTTACCAAGTTGCTATGTCCACAATGATGTCTTTTGCCGAAATACTAACACAGGGGGAGGGCCAAATTCTAAAACACTTCCTGTGAGTAGGTTCCATGATGACTCTGGCTGACTTAAGTTTTCCTCTGGGCTCACATTTTACCTTGCATTTTAGAGTATTTATTATATAATACTATAATAGCATATTGGTTTTCTCTCTGCATGACAGAGAGCTCTTTGAAGATAGTGACTGTATCTATTCATCTCTGTGTTTGTAGTCCTCGCACAGTGTGTAGCACATAAAATGCAAACAGTAATTGTTTGAATGAACAAATGAATGAATGTAGCAAGAGCTAAGAGAAGAAACAGGGATTGTAGTATCAGAACTATGGTGGCTTCCAATCTTTTTGTAGGTTCTGTTCATTTAAGATTATGCAGAGACTTTTTTTTTAAATTATTGTTCTGGTACAGTTACCATGCAGCATTCTGTTAGTTTCAGGTGTACAATATAGTGCTTCAACACTTCCACACTATGCATAGCCTTTGATCGAAGTTTCTCGACTCTAATAGATTTCCTACTAAAACCATAAGCTGCTTAAAACTCCTCAGTCCCCCAAAGCCAGTATGTGAGTTATTGTATCTTTTATCTAGTTTTCATGAATACAAAAAAATGAAAGAAAAAAGATGAACTTTCTCTTTTTCTATAGTCCTTGAGCTGCAAATTGACCAATTAAAGTATCTTATAATCAATAAAAATAAAATCTTTTAAAGATAGGAGAGCATTCATTTATAACTAGAAATGTTACATATTAATGTAACTTTTGATAGGTATCTCTAAGGTTTGCTATTCTTTTCTTTTTTAAAGAATGTTCGACGTAGGAGGACAGAGATCTGAGAGAAAGAAATGGATTCATTGCTTTGAAGGCGTTACATGCATTATATTTTGTGCTGCGCTCAGTGCCTATGACATGGTCCTAGTGGAAGATGAGGAAGTGGTAAGTCTAAAAGGAAAGCAAGGCCAGGGTAAAACAAACAAACAAACAAAAAAACAAACAAACAAACACCTAAGCATTTGTGCTTTCTGACATTACTACCACACTCCCCAACTCAGTGAATTCCTTCCAAACATAGATGTTATTTCTAGAGCTTTGCTTATAATACCCGGTGTTAATATTTTGCAAATAATAATCCTACACATTATCATCTTTTATACCTAACAGAACAGAATGCATGAAAGCCTTCACCTATTCAACAGTATCTGTAATCACAAGTACTTTGCAACCACCTCCATTGTCCTGTTTCTCAATAAAAAGGATCTCTTTCAAGAAAAAGTAACCAAAGTGCATCTTAGTATCTGCTTTCCAGAATACACTGGTGAGATCTTCTTTCTTTAGTGCCATACTAAATTCTTTTTAAAATGTTTTTTAATGTTTATTCATTTTTTGACAGTGAGAAAGAGAGTGCAAGCGGGGGAGGGGCAGAGAGAAAGGGAGACACCAAATCTGAAGCAGGCTCCTGGCTCTGAGCTGTCAGCACAGAACCTGACATGGGGCTAGCACTCACAAACCGTGAGATCATGACCTGAGTCGAAGTCAGTTGCTTAACCGACTGAGCCACCCAGGTGCCCCACTAAATTCTTACATAGACCTATATTTTCCTATCTGCATCTTGACAGGTAGCATTTATGAAGTTGAGGCTTATGATAATTGCTTGAGTCACGTGTATGATCCAGACTGGAAGAATCCAAACTGTTTGCAGCTAAACAGAAAACCTTCTACATTAAAGCAAAGCTCTAGTCAATAAACAGGAGGTTAGGTAGACCAGGGTTGCTACTCTATGTATTAAACAACATTGCAAATTATATTATCTTAAACATTATAAACAATATATTCCAAACTGACATTTTTTACTTATTCCCCAATGAAACCTTATAATGCAGTGGTTTCTCAAAGTCAGAATTAAGTTTCCCGAAGGACAGTTTGAATGATTTTGAGAATAGTGACATTTTCTCTTTCCAGTTTTCCTAGATCCTAGAATTGTAGTGCTGATTCTGTTAATCAGTGACTATAAATGGCAGGTCTATAGGTGGGTTGTTTTTCCCTCAGAGACAACTTTTTTTTTTCGTATATAGTTAAATGTTCTGTTGTTAATGATATTATGTAAGATGGAAATTTTCATGATTTAAACACAAATAGAAGCCCAATTCCACCACTGAGATACTTGGGTAACCCAAATGTTACTAGTCATGGTATACGGTCGCAGTAACTATGCTAATCTAAAACAGTTGCTTATATCTTTCCTCTAGCTTTGTGAATATTATCATTTCTGTGTTAACACATTCATCATGTGATTAAATATAGTCACGATTCCATGTTGAATACTACAAACTAAATATAGACTAAGTAAAGCTCTTTATGTTTTCTTCTAACTAATCGACTATTTCTTAGAGCAGTCTTTAGTTTAAAGGAAAAATGAACAGAAAGTTCACTCATAAAAAACAGAGTTTCCATATACTCCCTCTGTGGTCAAATTCTGGTTTCCCTTATTATTAACATTTTGCCTTGATGTGGTGTATTTGTTACAACTGACTGATAGATATTGATACACTATAACTAAAGTCTATAGTTTTCAGTGGGGGCTCTGTGTGTTACTCAGTTCTGTATGCTCTCCCAAATTCATGTCATGTACCCACCATGACAGTAACATACACAATCGTTTCACTGCCATAAAAATCATCTGTGTTCCACTATAAATTTATGTTTTTACCCTTCCTTCTCTCTGGTGGCAACCTCTGATCTTTTTATCTATAGCTGTGCCCTTTCCAGAACACATATAGCTGCAATCATACAATATATGGCATTTTCTGACAGACTATTTTCGCTTTCATTTTTAAACGCAATATACATTTAAATTCCCTCCACCACTTTTCATGGGTTGATAGTCCATTTCCTTTTATTGTTGAATAGTATTCCATTCCATAAAGAAACTAGTTTCTTTAACCTTTCGCCTGTAGAAGGACACCCGAATTACTTCCAATTTTTGGCAATTCTGAATAAAGCTGCTATAAACATCTATCTTCATGATTCTGTGCACACATAAGTTTTTGTGTAAATACCTAGAAGCAAATTTGCTGGACTGTATGCTAATACCATGTTTAGCTTTATAAGAAACTGCCCAACTGCCTTCCCAAGTGGCTGTACCATTTCTCATCCCTACCAGCAATGAATTAGAGTTCCTATGGCTCAACATCTTTGCCAGCATTTGGTGTTATTAGTGTTTTGGATTTTAGCCATGTTACATGGTTTTAACGATTGTCCCTCATGGCATTTTTCTCCTAGATACAATAAAGTGGGGAACAAAATCTCATCTCCTTGGAAAATCTTTATGCTACTGCCCTATGGTGTGTTAGGTCCCCACAAAGTATATTCTGTTATAAAGCCCACCAACAGATCACTTTTGGCTACCTTGTGTTTATTAACATTTGTATTTGTATTGATCCATTGTGTCTTCTGCTTCCAGTCTAAAATTCCCAAGCCCACCTTTCATTGACTCTCCATTTGGTTCTACTAAAGCATCAGTCAAGAATAGCTGTCTTGGGTGCCTGGGTGGCTCAGTCAGTGAAGCAAGGATCCAGCTTTGGCTCAAGTCATTATCTCACGGTTTGTGTGTTACAGACCTGCGTCAGTCTCTGTGCTGACAGCTCAAAGCCTGGAGCCTGCTTCGGATTTTATTTCCCTCACTCTCTGCCCCTGCCGCTTGTATATTCTCTCTCTCTCAAATAAATAAGGTTCAAAAAAAGAACAGCTGTCTCTAGTTTTACATATGTCATTTCAAGCCCTTTGTTTAGTTAGCAACATAGTCTCTAGTCTGACCCATGCCATCCTTTCTACTTGATTTGCTACAATTCCAACTAGATTCTGCAAAGTGCACACTTGCACTTTGCAGTGCAACCCTACCTTCAAGTCTAGTGACACAGGCCATTCTCCCACTTTTGGCCTTCACTCATGCTATTTCCTTCTCTCTTCTAGCTACCCCTCAAGATCCAGCTCAAATACCACCCTCATTCTGTAGTCTACTCATCTCCAATTTCTATTCTTTTAGTTCATATTAAAGCACATACACACACCCACATGCACACAGACATGCACAGCCTTTGTCATGTATATAAGCTTCATTACTAGCTTATTTATGTATATATGTTTGTATTCTTACTGTATTGTGAGCATTTCAGCCAAATGAAGTCCCTACCCAGCTGGGTAAGCATCGTTCCCAGCAATGTAACATTGCGTAAATCCCTGATAAGTGACCATTGCCATCTTGATTTTTCAATAGTGAGTATATCAAATAGTAGCTTACAAAGTAAAATGCTAACACCTACTGATATTATTTCTAACTTCATTCATTTTTAAATGCAATTAACGTTTCTTTATTTCTTTTTGTAACAAGGACCAAATACATTTGAAGATGCAGGGAACTACATCAAAAACCAGTTTCTAGACCTGAATTTAAAAAAAGAAGATAAGGAAATTTATTCCCACATGACCTGTGCTACAGATACCCAAAATGTCAAGTTCGTGTTTGATGCGGTTACAGATATAATTATCAAAGAGAATCTAAAAGACTGTGGGCTTTTCTAATCAGCCCTTTTTTCTTCCACTCTTGTTCTTGTACACTTTTCAAGATATAAAAGGAAAGGTGCTGTGTGATGTGTTTAGTTTTAATACTATTAACTTATCTAGAAATATAACTAGTGTTATAAAACAAACATTTTTCATATAAAAATTTTAATATATTGTCAGCTCACTCTGGATGTTTCAATTTCTTTGGCACAGTGAGGATGGGGGTGTCTTTGATGTCTGATGTCCTTAGGTCTGAAAATATACATTTGGCAAAGCTCTATCAGTACATATCACTGACACTGAATTTTCTTGGTAGTAAATTTCTGTATTGTGGTCTATTTTTAATTATAGAACAATGAAAAAATGCAGAGTATCCCATATTATTTTCATTGGCTGGAATTTGAGAGACATTTGTTTTCACTGATATGTAATTGTGCCCGTACTATAAAGACTATTTATTATTGGCCCATTACTCCTATTCAGTAAGCTGCAAATGAAATGTTCACTCTACATGTAATTGTGGACAGGAAATTTTATATGCAAAAGAAATGCACACAATTTTATCTGTCATGTTTCCCTTTGAGAAAAGTGATTAATGCTGAATTTTACCTTAGAATTGAAGATTTTAACACAATATCATTTTGTATCAGCCTAGTTAAAAATGGGACCGTGTATGGTCAAATATATAGCATAAGGCTGTTCAGGCTGAACAACAGTCCTTAATGGAGTACTTATTCTCACATTTTGCTCCAGAGTGGCATGGAGCATTATTACAATTGATGGTTTAGGAACAACAATTTTAAGCCACAGAGAGGAAAATAACTCAGTTTCTTAACACTAGTATGTTTTGCTTTTATGAATAAGAAGTAGGAAGTAAGAGTGAGTAATTAGGAGATTTTGTGGAAGAGAAACATTGAGCTTTTTAGTATTGTAAGGGCCATTCTAAATGCTATACAGTATGCTAATGGTCAAGCCTGTTTTTTTAAAACCTAATCTGGTGCCTTACAAACCAAATCATATGATTTGCAAAAAAAGATGACTTCTTCCTTTCTTGAAGTGTGTAACATTTATAACATATACTTTTCAAGCAGGTCTTAATACTGTTTGCCTTCTACCATGGGAAAAAGATGATACATAGGTCAGAATAGTAGGTCAATGCATGAGATTTCTAACTACCCTGAAAAGAGAGCTAATTAGGTTTTTACAAGCTAGATGAGGAAAAGGTAAATTAACCCATTTGCCAATCTGATGAATTCAGGTAGTTTTGTCTCAATGTCACTTCTTCACGGTTCTGTAACACTTCCCTTCTAAACACTTAAGAATTATCACTATTCCATAAGTAGCCTTGACTGGGGTGTCTGTGGCTTTATTTTCAAAACCATAAAGGAGTTTTCAACAAATACATTCCTACAAAAATTTCATAGTAAGAAAAATTAATTGGAAATTTCTTTGCAGAATATAAATTTTTAAGGAGCCTAAGATAGCAAGGACAAAAAAAAGAGCAAACATTTAGCGTGAGAATTTAATAAATTTTTCTGGCTGAACCAATATCTATATGACTAAAAACAATAATGTGCTAGGAGATATTCAATGTTAAGAGATTTTACATTAAGATTGCAAATGCTATCATTTCATCTATTGCTTTATCTTTTTATTTTCTCCCATTCTCCTTTAACCTGCTTTTCTCTACCAGTGTGAAGACAATTTCCAGTAAATGAACAAGATGTTTTGTGAAATGTTACTATTATTATTTGGATTTTGACTCTGTCTTACCCTTAGGATTTCTCTTTTTGGTGTAAAGCATGGGGTCAGAAATGGTTCATTTTATCTTTTACAAATACATAACTCATTTCAGTCTGTGCAAAAAAAAAAATGACAAGCAGAAATGTTGTAAAATACCATTCTGTGAGAAATTTTAAATGACCAAACTAAAATTAGAGGTCAGTTTGGATTATGGGAGGGGGGGAACCCTTAAATTCCTTCCTACCCTATGCTTGAAATTTTAAAAATTTCTTCACAATCACAAATTGTTGTTATCCTAAACAATGCATTTTCATTAAAAAGAGAAATTTTTAGTAGAGAAAATAGATGTTTGCATTATTTCTTAAATGATCACCCTCCTTAAAATTGAGTCTATTTGTGATTTTACTTTTTAAGTTTTTAATTAAAAAGGTTGGCGTAGAAGCACAGTATTTTGAACTAATTAGAGTAACAAATGGAAAATCTGGGAAATCTGGAAAAATCTTCTGGCTTTTCCCAGAAGAAACTTGTACTGAGACCAACAATGTTAAAGTTGGTTAGAATTCAATATTCCAACTGCACAGTTAGTGTTGTTGCTTTGCTAGTGTCTCAAAGAGGCAGTCTTAGCCTTTGTCAAAGTTCAAATGTTATTATACTGATATTCTCCTTTTCTGTTATTTGAGGTCTCTCTTCCTCACTCAGAATGTTCTCAAATCCTCATGCCTTAGATTTGTAACACTCCCAACTCTTTCACTTCTAAAATGTGCCCAACTGTGGACACACTACAGTACCTCAGAGATCTGGGGCAGGCTTCCATCTAATGGGGTCACCATAATTAATCCTTGCAGAGTTTTTCCAGAAGCGTGAACTGGTGAACAGATAAGTCTTTGCACCTTGGGACTAGTGACTACAGAGTTAATTCAAGAAGAGTATTAATTGGTAATACCCTTGAATCAAATATTAAAGTTGGTGACTCGAAAAAGAAGCTCTATAGAAAAGGGTTTTCAAATTCTAGGAAATCTACCACATACATTATAGATATCCCATATCCTATTGATTAACAGAATTTATAAACCAACACCAGTCTTCAAGTGTATCCTACAAATTGGCAAACTAATTCTTCAGGCTGTGGGCCTGTCCTAACACGGGTTTTTTTGTTTTTGTTTTTGTTTTTTACTTGATCCATTATCTTATTTAATCACGAAATATATTTTCAAATATTTGCACAGAATCATTCAGGCTTGACTTAGTCAAACAATATGTGAGGAAAAATAAATTTTGTGTGTGGACATAGGTTTTTCCTCTGTGACATCACTTCAGAATCAGCAGTGGATGAGCTGGTTCACATGAGTCAACTACTAAAAATAAGATATTTGTAAGAACTATAGGAGCAACTGTGAATCCTCTCACTTAGAATAACTTTAAAAATAAGAGAGGCGACCCTCCATCTTGTTGCAGTAAGTATTCAATTAATTGATAATCTAACCAGCTGGGGCCTTCTTTCTTTTTAGGCCTTTCCTGACAATCTTACCTACTAGTCTCCAGCCACATGGGGGCACACTAACATCATGTGTTTTTCTACCCAAATGTTGCACAAATAATAAATTTAGATGGCCAACAGCTTTAATGAGACAGATAATAAAATCCTACTAAGAAATATAACTCTGTTGTGCTTCCCAGGTCAGTAGGATCTGATCATCTTCTGATAATCATAATGTGCACTATTTGAGCCAAATCTGTGAATAACAAATCTATCGAAATAGGTCCAAATTTGTTTCGTGATATACAGACACTTAGTCTTTTCTCATGCTCTAATTTCTATTTTTTTTTTGACATTTTGAACCTGTTGTTTAAATCTAAGTTATCATTAGTTTTGTACAGTGTGGTTTTCCATATTGTTTCTAAAATATTGTGTCTAAAATCTTGATTAGCTTACAGAGAAATGTAGGAGAAAAATAATTTGATGTTTAACCACTAGGTTTCATGAATAGTAATTAAATGGCTGCTTATTAATGTGTTTCTTTTCAATAAATCAAAGTAAAATTCCACCCGGCTATCACATTAAGCATCCCATTATTGTGTTTATTACAACTTTTTCCCTAATCGCCGCTCCACGAAATCAACAAGAAAATAAGTGCCCTGTGACATTTTGTTGTTACCAGCCCTGTTGCTGCCAAACACGTGTTTCATTAGTAATAGCACAATTTTTATTTTAAGCCACATTTGTCACACTAGTTAAGAAATAAGTACAGTCACATGAAAGAAAAAGGAAATAAAAAAGGCCCTAATTTAATTCCCGGGACAGTCAGGGCCCTCTAACTTTGACACCCTTCAGGAAACAAAGAATAAATGAGACCTATAAGCAAAGTGATTATTTGAGAGACATTCATCTTTTCTAAATTCATCAGATTGGAACTAAACCTTGCACATATATGTGATTGAAAACATTCTTTTCAGTGGATATTGCTGTGTTTTCTTTTTTGAAAAAGAAAAATGGCCACATGTGACATGCCATTATAATATCAGAACCAGGGGTGACTGTTTCTACTTCAACATATTAAAAGGCTTACACTGGAGAACATACTAGGTGACTGGACTTGCATAAGAAAGTTAGGCATGAAAAGCACCGCATGCAGAATGCCAAAGATAAAGATGACCTATGCTGTGATTATGTACCCTACCCAATTAGAATCTGAATATTTTATTACATTAAAAATACTAGGGGCGCCTGGGTGGCGCAGTCGGTTAAGCGTCCGACTTCAGCCAGGTCACGATCTCGCGGTCCGTGAGTTCGAGCCCCGCGTTGGGCTCTGGGCTGATGGCTCGGAGCCTGGAGCCTGTTTCCGATTCTGTGTCTCCCTCTCTCTCTCCCTCCCCCGTTCATGCTCTCTCTCTGTCCCAAAAATAAATAAACGTTGAAAAAAAAATATTGATGTACATTTATATGCAAGCACATCTTGTCTCCCTGCACTTTGCTTTACTGTGCTTTGTAGTATCCTTTGTCTATAAATTGAAGGCCTGTCAAGGTTTGACCCCCCTCTCAAGCAAGTCTTTCGGGGCCATTTTTCCAACAGCGTCTGCCACTTCATGTCTCTGTCACATTTTGGTAATTCTGGCAATATTTCAAACATTTTCATTACTATATTTGTTGCGATGACCTGTGATCAGTGACCTGTGATGTTACTGTTGTAATCATTTGGGGTGCCACAAATTGTCACCGTATAACACAGCAAGCTTAATCAATAAATTCTGTTGTGACCACACAGAAACCAAGAGTCCAATGCTCAACTGACTGAGCCATCCAGGCACCCCTACTTTTCAGTTTTCAGTTGAGGGCATAGAATTGCTATTCGTTGCCGGGGTAGATGAATCAAGCATCTAACATTGGCCCTAGTAAAAGGCTTCACAAGGGCAACATTTCACTGTTCAGGCTGATAAGAGTCCTTTGCCATACTGGGAGGAAAATTGTACTGATTAATGTATAAAAATTTGATTAAAGATAATGCAACAACTTGGCAAAATAGCAAATTTTTGAATTATGCACTTAAAATCGGTAACTATATAAATCATCCCTCAAATTATAGTGATAAAGATGATTTTTAAAAATATAACACTCACTCCTCCCCATAGTATCTCACACATATTACAGGTAATGGGATAATTAATAAATTAATAAATAAGTTCATATTTCCCATAATTACCTCTCAGTCTAAAATGGAAATGTACCAAACTCCAACATCCCTGTCCTATCTAGGACCACCTTCCCTGCATGGTTGATTGCTTGAAAGTAATAATTAATTTTTTAAAAAAAAACTCCTGGAAGCTGAGATTGTTCTCATGCTAAAATAAAGCTTCAGGTTAACTTGTAGGGCTCCGTGTACATGGCCAAATCCCTCACATAGTACATCCATAACATTTGCTGTTTCATTGTCAGAACTGCCCCCCTCCTGCTTCGTGCCTTACTAGCTTCTACATTATTCCTTAAATCTCAAATCAAGAGTTTACCTCTTCAGATAGGGGTTCCCAGACCTCAGAAGTACACCTACTTTGTATTTTTATAGCTCCTTATAATACACTTACTCTTTATGACATATTGAAATATACAATGAAATATTTGTGTAATTATTTCATTTACATTTGTTTTCCCATCTTTCTGTAAGTTCCCTAAAGGTAGAGCCCATATAGGGCTTTTCCATACCTGTGCTTGATGCAAAGTAAGAACTTCATGAGTATTTGTGCATAAGTGAATGAATCAATGGTCGTTTACCAATTTTTCCTGGAAAGCTTCTATTCTTTGGCCTATGTAGTACAATATTTTCCCCATTTTCCTCCTATCTGGTTCCTTCTCTTCCAAGTCTTCTGAACAGCTTGTCAATATTAGTATTACTAAAAATACGTATCTACATCCTCTTTTACTACTCTACATATACTCTGTTAGGAATCTTAAGTACTTTTATGACTTCATTCTTTTCTAGGTAAGATCAGTCTTCTGATCTCTAGATGTGTATCTTAACTGCCTCTTGGGACATATACAAATAAAACTCAACACTTTTAAAATTAAACTCATGATTTAATGAGTTTAATTAAATTTAAAATCACCGAATCTATTTCTCCTCAGAACACTTTAGGCTTTACCTTTCTGTTTTCTCTTGTCTAATTCCCTTCTCACATTACTCTCAAGTTTTACTCATTCTGCATGCTAAGTATTTCTTTAATTGCCTGCTTTTTTCCATCATCACTATCCCTTGTGGAGTCCAAGTCTCTCTCTTGCAGAGATATCTGGGACCGCTACTTAAGCTGTCTGTCATGAGCACGCTATGAAGGTGCACACACGAGATGTGTCTTTCCACAGTGTCAGCTTTATTCACTCATAAAGCAAAGTTACTCACAATTATAAAGCAGGTTCAGGATTCCCAGCTCAATGACATTTCACCATGTGATTAAACTTGGCTTCTTACCTGGCACACAGAGCAGGACAGAAGACCAACCACCCAGCAAACAAGATGACAGAAGGGTGCAGGAAGTTAACGAACCAAACACCAAGTCAGTCTGTGGGTGCACAGTTGAGATAAGGCCTCTGTCTGGGCCGGGTCAGCTCTCTGCGCTTACTGCTTATTTTGTTCAAGCAGTGAAGGCTCTCATTTGCATTCGGAAATGAGTCAAGCAGAGATTTCAGCGCAGTTGTCTTTTTTAAGTGGTCCGACACAGAGGGGTCAGGTCTGAGGAGTCTGGCAGTTTGCTGCAAAAGTCCTCCCCCTTCGAAAGGGATTTCATCTGTCTTGGGTCTCTGCAGACCTCCTCTGGTTCTGCCTGTTACCAGTTCTGGGGTGTCAGCTGATGCTGGTCCCGGCGATATCTCCTAGTGCTTATCCCGGCTTATCCCGGCGATATCTCCTTTAACTGCTTGTGTCATTGCTGGACACAGGCCTCTGCTTGACCTGAGAGACTCCATTTTGCTTTCTACATTCTCCATAGCCAGGTACGTTTTTACCTGTCAAGTCCCATCTTACCATTCTTCAATGTAAATCCACTCACAAATGTGCTCCTTCCTAGAATATTCCTCCTTCTCTCCATTTGTAACCCACGTTGAGATAAACACAGTTGTAGGGCGCCTGGGTGGCTCAGTTGGTTAAGCAGCCGACTTTGGCTCAGGTCATGATCTCGCGGTCCGTGAGTTCGAGCCCCGCATCGGGCTCTGTGCTGACAGCTCAGAGCCTGGAGCCTGTTTCAGATTCTGTGTCTCCCTCTTTCTGACCCTCCCCCATTCATGCTCTGTCTCTGTCTCAAAAATAAATAAACGTTAAAAAAAAAATTAAAAAAAAAACCACAGTTGTATGTATGTTTTGTTTACACCTTGTGCATGTATTTCTGTTTGTTTTGAAGGTCACAGCGTTGGGGTGCCTGGGTGGTTTAGTTCGTTAAGTCTGGCTCTTGGTTTCAGCTCAGGTCGTGGTCTCATGTTTTATGGGTTCGAGCCCCACGTGGGGCTGTGCACTAATGATGTGGAGCCTGCTTGGGATTCTCTCTCTCCCTCCCTCTCTGCCCCTCCACCACTTGCTCTCTCTGTCTCTCTTGAAGTGAATAAACTTAACAAATTTTTTTAAGTTCACAGCTCTGTCTTAACATTCTTGGTGTGGTAGCAAGGAATAATAAAAAAAAGTCTAAACACAATGATGTATCGAAACTAAAAAAACATCATTTATTTTCTACCTAATTCAGACCTAAAAAAATTCTTGAATGCATTTGGTAAAGTTTCCAGTCAGTAAATCTTTACCTATTTACTTTATATTCCAAATGAGGCTGTAATGTGTAACAAATGAATATGTCAGCAATCTCTATTTTCTCAAAGCTATTTACCATGTCTTATTGGTATCAGTAGGAATGATACAAACTTCTAGAGAGGAAGTCATACCCATCACTATTCTAAGAAATAATAGTACCATCCTAAAGACATTTGAAAAGAAAGCAACATCACTCTTGCCTTTGTTGTCACACTGATGCCTTAGTAAAAACAAACCTATATATGGGGAGCCTGGTTGGCATAGTCCGTTAAGACTCTTGATTTTGGCTCAGGTCATGCTCTCATGGCTCATGAGTTCAAGCCCTGAATTGAGCTCCACACTGCCTGCTTGGGATTTTCTCTCTCCCTGTTTCTCTGTGTGTATGTATATATACATATATATGTATATATGAATTTATGTGTACATATGTACATATATATGTATATATGTATATATATATATATATATATATATATATATATATATATATGTGTGTGTGTGTGTGTTTCTCCCCCTCTCCCTGTTTCTGTGTGTGTGTATGCATATATATATATATATAATGCATATATATATATAATGCATATATATATATATGATTTATATTTATTCTTTTAGAATATATATAAAAGAAACTTGTCTAGATTATCTCAGAAACCTTGAAACAAGACTGGTGATCTGGAGCAGACATGTAAGTCAAATATATTTTTTGAGGCTTTGGATAATGAATAGTAGCATTATTGCAAAGGCTTGTAACAACACATTCATTCCAAAACAAACCTTAAAATGTGAGCATTTCTCTGGTGTACCAGCTTGTACAGATAGAATTATGTCATATGAAGCGCTGTCCTTAGAACAGTAATAAAGGAACAACACAGTAATAAAAGAACCAATCTTTAGAATCTTTAGACATTTCATTTCAAAACTTTTTATGCTATCTTTATACTAATTAGAGGGTAACCTGCTTAGATTTACTACTAATGTCTTTATATTCTTAAAAAAAAAACTATCTTTAAGCTTTGTAAAAGCAACTCTGTCACCTTAAAAATGGGACAGACTCCAGGCACGTGGGTGACTTAGTTCGGTTAAGCATTCAACTCTTGATTTTAGCCCAGATCATGATCTCATGGTTTGTGAGTTCGAGTCCCAAGTTGGGCTCTGTGCTCACAGTGCAAAACTTGTTTGGAATTCTCTCTCTGCACCTCCCCAACTCATGCTGTCTCTCTGTTTCTAAGTAAATAAACTTAAAAAAAAAAAAAGAAAATGGGATCATTAAAAAAAAGGGGGGGGGGACAGACTCTGAAACTGCATATGTACATAATCACTTTACAAACATAAATCCTATTTTCACCAAGTATCAATAACTTTTAAAGCTAATACCATCTTCACTAAAATGACCCTATCTGTAACATTTTGAAAGAGTACAAATCATGTGCCCAAAGTTCTATCATAGAGCTTTGGAAAATGTTTATATCTTAAAATTTACAATATAACTTGCAGAGTTCATGAATAAATTACCCTTTAATGGCTATAAATCCAAGTAGATAATAGTGACACTCTTATTTGTATATTTTCTACAATTTGAACTTATTTTTTCTTTTAAATTTCTCACATTTTAACATATCTTTATGTAAAAAATATTTCCTTCACTGAGGTGTTTATAAGTATATTTAGTTGTTTGAGATAGATGCCAGTCAAAAATCCATAAAGGCTTATTCTCCATTAAGTTTAGCAATTGTGGTCTTTGATATAGATTTAGGAATTACATCATTTCCATTAATCATGTGTGGGGGGTGTATAATCACAAAATTTTTAGGTTTCTTTTATTTTCCTTTCTTAAATTTATAAACTCATCAAATCTAGCAAATTTCAATAATCTTATCTTCTTGATATAAAACATGGAGGCAAGTTGCTGACTATAATTGCCTATATCATCTCATGCTTCATGAAAACCTAAAACACCTTTGCTAAACACAGTTTAAAAAGTGTTTTTTAAACTAATGAAACCTCCCAGTTACTTAGTCGTTCTTTCAATTATGAGTCAAAGTCCAACCAGTTAGGGGTGTAAATTTTCTTATACAATTCACAGGGCTTTTTAAAAAATATTTTTTAACATTTATTTATTTTTGAGAGACAAAGAGACAGAGCACAAGCAGGGGAGGAGGAGAGAGAGGGAGGCAAGAATCCAAAGTAGGCTCCAGGCTCTGAGCTGTCAGCACAGAGCCTGACGCGGGGCTCAAACTCACAAATGAAGAGATCATGACCTGAGCCAAAGTCATACACTTAACTGACTGAGCTACCCAGGCACTCTTCACAGGCCTTTTCTTGATTAAAAAATTCAATAAAAAGCTTTTAAAAAAGATTCAGTGGACTTACTGTGCATGTGCTCTCTGCTATCTCTCAATTGTGTTTCAATTCTAAAAATATAACTAGCCTAAATTTCAATTTTTAGACATTTGAAGGGGCAGATCTTCTCTCGTGCATAATGGACAGACCGTGTTAAAACCAGCTTTGCAATCTATTAGACTCACACAGTGTGAATGGTGAATGTACACAATTTGACTTTCTGAAGATCATATAATAGTCTATAAAAGGTGTTATTTACCTTCTGAAGAAAATATTTTCACTTTGGAAGTCTTTTTTCGCTTTTAAGTTAAATGGAGTCTTACTTCAGGAGTGGCCTATCTTGAAACCCCTTCTCAGCAGAGGCTCAGCAGGTGTCTGTTTATATTACCATTGTGAGGTATGACAACACAATGCCCAGCTGAGCCCAGAGCATTTTACAAGTTCTCCAAACCCAGGAGATTGGCATATCAAACATCCACGTACTGATTGTGACATTAATCTACAACCATCAGCTGATAGGGGTGTTAGAACTATATTGGAAACATGTTGCAGTTTTAAACTGTTCCATCAAGTAACTCATACAGGGCCATATTTTATTATTATTCCAACAAGGAGAGCAGGAATAGTATAGCTGAGTATGAATTTTGAACGGAAAAAGCTCTGTTTTGATACACAAGTTGTAAAAGCAGAATATGATAAAACTGTGCCATCTGGAATGTAAAGGACATTATCATCTGTCTATATGGGAGATTTCTTACTAAATAGGGTGTTTTCAAATCACGAGAGTATTTGGTCCTTTCAAACCCAGGTATCTTAAACCATAATGAATTATTTAACTGCACTATAGACTATTCTGTCTTTTGAGATAGAATAT
Organism: Acinonyx jubatus; assembly: GCF_027475565.1. Taxonomy (NCBI): domain Eukaryota; kingdom Metazoa; phylum Chordata; class Mammalia; order Carnivora; family Felidae; genus Acinonyx; species Acinonyx jubatus. Next base: position 83,105,279 of record NC_069383.1, read on the forward strand.
ATTCAACATATTTTATTCTTTCCCTAATATCCCATCATTGTTATGATGAACAATAATTACTATATTGTAATGCAACAATAGCCTTAGTTTCATTTAGGCATGTGGGTTTTATTTCATTCATTGTCACAGGTCACAGGGACTCATACATGTGAGAGGCTAAGATGAGTAACCTGGCAAAAATACCTTTGGCTTTAAAGAGAAACACACAAGAGAAACCTCTCTAGTGGGAAGAGGATATAAATTGAAAAGAGCAGTACCAAGTAAGGGTCCTTCAGTTAGGTGTCTGGGCTGATATCTCCACTCTCTCACTGATTAATTGTATACCCTGGAGCAAGGTCATTAACTCCTCAGTTTCTACACCCATAAAATGAGAATAACAGTAGCTACAGGCAAGAACCTAGGAATAAATGAGACAGTACATGTGGAATGTATAGAAAAAAGGCTTGATCCATATTAGAGATTATTGATTATTAATCAAAGGAGCAGAAAATTTAACCTGCAATTGTAATGTTGTATTCAGAAATATGAAGAGGGTTCATAGTGTAACAGAGAACCTAGTTGGGTAGGAGGAAGGGATTGAAGGAAAGTGGAGGTAAAAGAGGAAGAGATTTGGAAGAAAGGCCCTCTAAAAGGGTACTACATTGATTAAAAGGATATTAGAGGATTTTTCTCTATATATGTATATTTTGCAAATATTGGTTCATCTTGCTGGTAGCATCTGACTTTAGCAACATTTATTTCATCTTTACTATATCTATGTTACATTCATTATGCTAGGGCAAAGAGTTTTTATTAATTTATTTATTTGCTTATCCTTCCATCTATCTATCCACTGACCCATTCATTAATTGAATTTTTAACAAAGAACTACTGTAAATTGTCACTTTGAAAGCTTCTGTGAAATCATTAAAGTTTAATATGAGGTCTCTGTTACCAAGATACTTTCAAATTAATAGAACAGTTCCCTACATGGGACAACATCAGTAAAAGCAAGGATTGAAGGGTGAGCTTTGTCAGACAAACCTTTAACATACAAGGTTAAATCAAGTTAAACATTTCTTTAATGCCGTATATTTTTGAGGAAGCACAGTGTAAGGATTCCCTTTTGGAATCCCTATTTTTGCAGCTAGTGTTGGATACAACACTACAATACAATACAACACTACAATACAGTCTGGGCAGTATTAGATAATAAATTAACAGCAGTAACATTATTGCATGGAATTTGTGACAGGTTTTTGAGGCAAAGTTCTCTTCTACTTACTTCCCAGTTTTCAGTTTTGTTTAGCATAAGGTGATGTGGTCAGAAAATAAATTTCAATGAAATAAGGGTACTATTTATGTTCCCTTAGACCACATACATGGGGAACTGACTTCAGTACAGTAAAAAGCAGGACTGATAATTGACCAAGTCCAAATAGCAGGACAGGGAGCCATGTTGTGCACATTGAGAAGGCATCTTGTAGATAATGCTTTTGGGCTGGGAGTCAGCACTGCTTTTTTTTCTGAATGTAGCATAGATACTAGTTTGTGTAGCATTTTCTTTAAAAAACAAAAAGCCCTGAATAAGTAGAGGCTCCTGGAATTTTGCAGGGCCTTGACTTTCATTCTGACACTTTGAAGTATATTTAATAGCAATCTTTAAGTTATGAAACCCTAATTCTGAAACCCTGATCCGACCTTAGCAGAAATCTTGACTGTTCCAAAACTGAAACCATTAGAATGTCATTGATCTGATTTATTATCATTTTAAAATGCTGAGCCAAAGACAAGATCCTTTCTCTCTTTCCCTAGGAAACCACTTGTCCCTTTGTTTAAAATCAATATGAGGTCACTCATCTGAGTACAACTCTTCCTTGACACTCTAATTTTTCACTAAAGTGCTACTGTAATAATCTTAACATGGCCTTCTCAGCCTAGCTATTTTCCAGACAATTTAACCCACACAGTTGAACTTAGAAAAATGTTAGCACTTAGATTGAGATTTCCCAAAAGAATATACAGTAAAATGTATGAGACATAATTGCACCATTAAGGATTACAATAAATCACACATTAAGTACAACCATGCTATCAGCATCCAATCTTAAGTAGTGTATCCCCAACCTGAAGACATAAGTAATAATTCCTTTATCATTCAGGAGGACAAACGTGTTCCTGCCTTTAGCAAAAAACTGATATATGAAATCTCAAGTATACTTATAATTCAGGAAAAATAAGGCACAATTTGCAAGTCTATTATAAATAAATATTGATTTTGGACTACAGCAATATGAATGTGTAGATGGGGAAAAGAAAAGGTAGGAAAAATAGAAGAATGTATTTTTTTTCTTAAGACGTGTGAATAAGGGGTGCCTGGGGGCTCAGTTTGTTGAGCTTCCAACTCTTGATTTCGGCTCAGGTCACGATCTCATGGTTCATGGGTTTGAGCCTCATCTTGGGCTCTGCACTGACAGTGTGGAGCCTGCTTGGGATTCTCTCTCTCCCTCTCTCTGCCCTTCCCCTACTCATGCTGTCTCTCTCAAAATAAATAAACTTAATAAAGAAGACATGTGAATGATGTCATTGTTTTTTTTCTCATTACTACATCTATTATCAATATAAATATATTAACAATGTTAAATTGATATTTCTCAAACCTGCCTTCTAATATCAGAGATAACTACTTAAAAATGTATATTCAGAGGTTCCCATTTGGATTCTGTTCCTTTGAAGAACACCCATGAATTTCTGATTCTTATCAAGGAGTAGGAGGAATATTGCTTAAAACATCAAAAAGAAAACATTGATTTGAATTTTGTTTCCACTTATATATTTTCTTTCAGTTTAAATGTTAACAAAACACTAAAACTGTGTTCCAGCTTACATATTTAAGGGAAATATGAGTGGGTTAGATTAGTGTCTACTTTCAAAAACAACTCTTCTAGTAAGGGAGATAAGCGAGGTATCTCAAGGGGAATTCTGTAACAAAAGTATGATCTCCAATCTTACATTTATCGAATTATTTACTTATTTATTTACTCAGTAAATATGTATTCCTCATCTGTTACAGCATAGGCATTATGTCAAATTAGGGGCCTATAATAGTGAGCAAAAATAAGCACATGTTCTACATAGAGGGAGAAAGCCATCACACAAATTAATAACATAATAAGTATAAATGCAATATATGTTATGAAAACAGTGAATATGATCTCATTAGCACATATCACATAAACACTGATATAGTCAGATGTGGCCATCTCTTTTCTGAATAAATAAACTTGAGCTGGGAATGAGGATGCAGTAAGAAGATGAAGGGAGGAAGGGAACTGTTCTGGGCCTAAGAATGTGCATGTGCAAATGTCCTAAGATAAGAGAAATCATGGTGCATGTAATACCATGTAAATATATGGTTGCTGGAACTCTAAGAGAAAGAGAGAACAGAGTGAGGTAAGTTGAAAAGATTGGACTATGCAGGGTCTTTTAATATACATTAAGGTATTTTGTCTTTATTTGAAAAATGATTGTTCAGAAATGGGATGTTATGATAAGAGTAACAATTTGAAAAATTCACCTTGGCTGTGATGTGGAAAAGTGACTAAAAAAAGGAAGAGTGCATTTGCACACATGAGTGGGAAGCTATTCAAATTGCTCCCACAGGAGAGAATAACCCACTCTAGGACAACAGAGGTGGAGAATAAAATGGCAGACAGACTTATAATGTATTCTGGAGGTCAAAGCAATAGACCTTGATCATTAATTCAGCACTATGAGATGTGGTAGGGCTAGTGGACAGTTGCACAGAGAAAATTTTAGGGGCGGTGGTGAGTTCCCAAGGTAGGGAATGGTCAAGAAGACCATTTGTGAGGAAGGAAGAGGGAGTATGTGAAAAGGTGTTGAACATGATGAATTTGAGGAACAGTCTGGACCAGAGAGAGGTATCTTTGTGAAGTATCAAGAAATAGTAACAGAAACTGTGGGTACAAATGACGTTGTCCAAGGATACAGAATAGAAATAAAAAACAGCTGTTAACCGTTATTTGGCAAAGAGGAGCAGATTGTAGAACAGAGTGAAAAGGGAAGAAAAATAAAAGTAGGATTCAGACCAGGGAGAGTGCAGGGACAGGACAACCTGGGAGAATTTTTCTAAAATGGAGAAGAGCTATCAATAGTTTTACATATGAAAAAAGGTTAACAAAGATGAAGCCTAAAAAATATCTATTGGACTTAGGGACACTGATGTCACTGACGACATGTCAGCAAAGTGCTGTGGCTGAAAGTCAGGTAACCCATGAGTAATAAGAGGATAATGGTGACGATGAGCACGGACGATTTTTTTTTAAGTCTGACTATAAAGAGGAGAGATAAGGCAATGCTAATTCCAAATGCCAATCAATATCTCCATTAATTTCCCAAAACATCATCTTTACTTTCTGACTTACTCCTTCTTTTACGTTCCTCTTCTAGTAAATGTACCATGAGCCTTTGTCAAGGAAACTAGTAATCTTGCTCCAACTCATCTTCTCTACGAAGACTTTGGTGGTTCCATCCCCCCTCTCCCCCACCAAGACAGGCTGAAATGATCTCTAATACCTTGAGCTCTCTTTCCTCTCTACCCAAATGAGCATATGACTTAATTTCACTAGAAGTTCCACCCTAGTTCTATCATTTAGTTACTTAAATTAATGTACTTAACTTTCAGTACATAATTTAACTTCTCTTAAACACTTTGCTCAACTGTAAGGGAAGAGTTGTGCTTACGTCCAAATTTGAACAAGATCATAAATCCTGGGGGTTCATTACATTTCCCCGATCACTGGAGTTCTCAATCATTATCAGTTGAATTTGAATTTGACTCACCTGTGCCTGGTGTTTTTATCTAGTGTTAAAATGAGACAATGGGCCCAAAATGGAGTTCACTATGGTAAGCCTTCTGTCACCAAACTGAGACTTAGAAGATTTAGTTACAGTATTGGCTTCTCCAACAAATGGAATCTTAAACCAGTCTATCAGGAGACACCTAATCAGCACTAATTAGGTAATCTCCCTGATAGACCCTTGCCATCCCTTAAAGTAACTTTACAATAACCAACTTGCCTTTTTGCCCAGTGCAACTTCCTTGTTCCTATTCCTTTCTCCCCATAAAAGTCATCTTGTACTGCTCCTCCAAGCTCCTTACCATCTGCTAAATTGGATGTTGTTTGATTCCTAAGTCATTGAATACAACCAGTAAGATCTTTAAAAAATTTACTCAGTTGATTTTTTTTTAACACCAGTTTCCACTAACTACATGCATAAATGGGTAACAACGACCTAAATGAAGGTGAGAAGATTAACCCTTAAGTAGCAATTCAGATTAAGTTGAATCACAAAAATATTCCTCTAAATTTTATAATAATCACATTACTTTAAAATAGATAATATTCTATTTTAATCTAAGTATTTGGGGAGCGGTTATAATAAACATTTTATTCATTTGGCATGTGGATCTCATGTCCTTATTTCCAGGAAAATTTTAATGCTAACATTTGAGTATGAGGTTTTTCCTATCTTCTCAACTCCCACCCCATCACATTAATTAGTAACAACTATAAATCTGTAGGATAGGAAGTGAAGCAAGGTCAATTTCCTAGACTCAGCTAATTCGATCCAAGTATTCTTAAAACACCAAAAAACCGGGGCGCCTGGGTAGCGCAGTCGGTTAAGCATCCGACTTCAGCTCAGGTCACGATCTCACAGTCTGGGAGTTCGAGCCCCGTGCTGGGCTCTGGGCTGATGGCTCAGGGCCTGGAGCCTGCTTCTGATTCTGTGTCTCCTTCTCTCTCTGCCCCTCCCCCCTTCATGCTCTGTCTCTCTCTGTCTCAAAAATAAATAAAAACGTTAAAAAAAAATTAAAAAAAAAAACAACAAAAAACCGAGGTTAGATTCATTCAAGTCATATACTTCATCCTTATCATTATTTACTGAAAGATTAAGAGGCTAACTTTAAAATAATTCAATAATTTATACTATTTCAGTTAAGGATAATTTTAAAAATAAATTTGCAAACAGTGATATAACAAAAGTTAAAGTTTATAGTTTGCTTTTATCACTTTTATTTTCAAGAGTAGGGATGGGCAAAAATATTCTATTCAGAGTAGAGATGTAATTTCCACTCACTCCCTTGGGTTTGCTGATTAAAAAGGAAAAACAAGGCTGTATATGGAGAAGTAGAAGAATGGCAGAAGAGGAAAATTGAGGGCCATTTTACCAAAGGATGGTGGAAAATCATGAATTATTTTTTTTAAGTTTATTTATTTATTTAGAGAAAGATGAAGAGAGTGGGATAGAGAATCACACGCAGGCTCTGCACTGTCAGCACAGAGTCCAATGTGGGGCTTGAACTCACAAAACCATGAGATCATGACCTGAACAGAAATCAAGAGTCTGTGGCTTAACCAACTGAGCCACCCAGGTGCCCCATGAATTATATTTTTTAATGTATGCATTTTCCTTTGTGTGAATGATAGTTCTTTGAGATCTCCAACAGAACTGAACTAGTAACAGGTGATCTAACAAAGTGAAATAGAATAAAAAGAATGTCTCTTTATATACTCATTAATTTTTGACATAAATTTGGAAATTTTCCAAGATGGGGCAATGATTCCAGAAGAAAAAAAATTGAAGTAGTAATAATTAAGGTAGGTGTTTTCAATACACTATTGAATAATATAACATGAAATAAATAAGAAAAGGAGAAAACATCTATGAGATTATAGCTTAGAGGGTAAATCATAACTTTTTGTAGGAGAGGCCTGTACACTCAGTGGGACCCTGGAAGGGATCATAGACTATTAGGTGAAAGAAATCCTGCTATTCACTTCCTCCTTGCTCTCCTAGATTGCTGTCTTTGAAGGAAATGACACTGTGTAATCAGAGTCAACTAAGCCCACTGCCAAGAAATGTAAGATCTAGAATGCCAATGTAGGATGCAGTCTCCTTGAGCTCAAACCCCAGCTCTACCACTTGCTAACTGTGTGACCTCACTTCTGAGCCTCAGTGTCTTTGTCCTTAATGTGTATGCTTTAGTCTGTTGGAGCTGCTATCCAGAATACCATAGATTGGGTGGTTTATAAACAACAGAAATTTGCTTCTCACAGTTCTGGACGCTGTAGGTCTGAGATCAGGATGTCAACAGATTCAGCATCTGTTGAGAGCTTGCTTCCTGGTTCACTCCTCACTATGTCCTCACATATCAGAAGTGGGGAGGAGCACAATTTAACTCATGAGTGCTCTACCCTCACACCCTATTATTTTTCTTTTCTCATTTCCCTCCAGCTTTTATAATGTTGCTATTATGTCTATAGCTTAAATTGTATTTTTTTAAAATGATTACCTGGACCAATAGGTCTATAATCAATATGGTTTTCCATGACTTGAAAATGGATGGCTCTTTGGCAACTTTTAACATCAAGATATTTCAATCCATGTGAAAAATAAGGCAATTATCCTTAAACATCATGTAACTGAAATTAAAATGTTTACGTATTTCTTGTATGATTATGTTTGTCTTCCATTTCATCTTAATCTATTGAGCTGTTCAATATATAATTTTCTATCTGTTCAATACAGGATTTTAGTTCTATGTTTAGCTCAATGTAGTAGGCAGGAATCTAAGATGGCCCCAAGATTTCCACCCTCTGGTATACACATCTGGTAGAATACCCTCCTCTTTGGTGTGGGCGGGACCGTGAATAAGATGAGATACCATTTCTGTGATAAGCTGGTAATCAGTTGATATGGAGGTAATCAAAAGGGCTTCTCTGGTGCCCATTCTCACTTCTACCCTCCATCTCTGCTCCCCAGGATCACTTCCCAAATAAATGACCTGTAAGGAATTTTTTTCTCTTAACGTTTGCTCTCTGGAAAACTCAGGTTAGGACTAAATGTATGTAAGACATATTTATATTTCTTAATTTTTAGTACATTTAATATGATTTAAGGTATTTAAAAACCTAATAATTATATTTTTGAACTCTAAATTACAACCTTGTGATATCATGTTTAAACAGAAGTTAATAGTCTCAATCAGATTAAAATGTTTATTGTATTAAAAAGAATGAAAATGTAATGCTCCTCCCATTAGTTGTAAAGTGTGTGGAGCTCTTTATTTTCTCTATACTTTTTGTTTAAGTAGTCTTCATGCCCAGGGTGGAATCTAATTCAGGGTTTGAACTAATGACCCTGAGATCAAGACCTGAGCTGAGATCAAGAGTTGGACACCCAACCACCTAACCACCTAACTGACTGAGCCACCCAGGTGTCTCCCCCCTCTACATTTACTGCTTTACGATAACTAACATGCTTTCCATCTTGTGTTAAGTGCATACTGATCAAGCCTTTCCAAATCATCTGCCATCTCTAAGCTTGGATGAAGATTCTGGTCCTGTCATCATCCAGGAGGTTTTGCCTATCATAAGTTGGCTGAACTGATACAAGCAGAAGATTGCTTTTAATTGATATCATGGGGTGGTCTTTTGTAGGAGAGAGAATGAGGGCAATTATAAAACATCTGGACAAAACAAAAATGGAGAAACACACAGGGTGCCTGCAGATGTGGAGGATTGCTTTCAGGGGAAGTGACCCTGGCCTGGGTCATGTATACAGATGTGGGAGTCACTGAATACGTGCCATTTTATCTGCTTGAGAAATATGCATTTGGTTTATTGGAACAACGTAAGATGAAATTGAGTGAAAAAAGTTAAAGTTTTTTAATTGCTCTAGTTGAAAACCTTAGAGAAGGCTGGGAATTGCTCTTTATGAGAAAAATAAAGCTCATAATACTCATGAACTACTTGGAAACCTCCAGACAAACAGACCATATCAAAATGCATAATCAGGGATTTTTTGTAATAGGAAGAACAATCACTTGGTTTAGTATGAATAACACAAACAGAGATACAGCTGAATATACAGCAAGCGGATATCAAATTTGAAGAGCTTTATGAAAAGGATGACAAATTCTAAAAGAAATGAGGCTGTGGGAGAGAGTCTCCATTAAAGGAATAGAGTGGTTTTACTTCTCAAATAGTTCCTATTTTGCTTTAATTCAAGATGTGCTTCTTAAAAGTATAATGAATTTAAAATAATATTACCCAAATAAAATGTACCCGGGCTCTCAGGATTTTGCTGGGTCTTTACTTGGACCTTGGGAACTCAAGTAGGTAGAGTACCTACCGCTTAAGTAGGTAGCTTATAGGCAGATCTACAAGCTTCAGAGTTTCCTTAGCTGTCATTCCTTGGAGACCTATGCTTTTTTGGGCAAAGACTTTAAAATGATAATTTCATGTCATTACTATCTAGAATTAGCTCTGCCTGAGAAGATCTGAGACTATGTAGTTTGACTCAAGACATGCCAGGAAAGTTCAATACTACTTTCGTGACTGAAATTGACCTGGAGGAAGGGAGACAGAAAAGACAGAAAAAAGGGCACCTAACATTTCAGATTTTCTCTGCGTATCACTCCCCACATCTGATATACACCAGGGAAGCCATCTTGTGTATATACTGGGAGAAAAAAATCTTCAAATGGTTACAATAAAGCCAGATCTCCCTTCTCCCTTTATTACCTCTTCCCATCACTGAAAACCCCTTAAAGGCAGACAGTAGCTTTAAAAACATAAAGCCCTTGTATAGATTTTTCACCTCTTTGGTTAGATTTATTTCTAGGTATTTTAAGGTTTTTGCTGCAATTGTAAATGGGATTGATTCCTTGATTTCTCTTTCTGTTGCTTCATTGTTGGTGTATAAGAATCCAACTGATTTCTATGCATTGATTTTATATCTTGAAATTTTGAAAACTATAGAAAGCTTATGAAAGAAATTGAAGAAGATACAAAAAATGGAAAAATACTCCATGTTCCTGGATAGGAAGAACAAATATTATTAAAATGTCAATATTACCCAAAGCAATCTACATATTCAATGCAATCCCTAACAAAATAATACCAGCATTCTTCACAGAGTGAGAACAAACAATCCTAAAATTTGTATGGAACCAGAAAAGACCCCAAATAGCCAAGGCAATCTTGAAAAAGAAAACCAAAGCAGGAGGCATCACAATCCCAGAATTCAAGCTGTATTACAAGCTGTAATCATCAAGACAGTATGGTACTGGCACAAGGACACTCAGATCAATGGAACAGAATAGAGAACCCAGAATGGACCCACAAACGTATGGCAAACTAATCTTTGACAAAGCAGGGAAGAATATTCAGTGGAAAAAAGATGGTCTCTTCATCAAGTGGTGCTGGGAAAACTGGACAGCAACATGTGGAAAAATGAACCTGAAACACTTTCTTACACCATACACAAAAATAAACTCAAAATGGATAAAAGACCTAAATGTAAAACAGGGAGCCATCAAAATCCTCAAGAAGAAAGCAGGCAAAAACCTCTTTGATCTTGGCCGCAGCAACTTCTTACCGAACACATCTCCAGAGACAAGGGAAACAAAAACAAAAGTGAACTATTGAGACCTCATCAAAATAAAAAGCTTCTGCACAGCCAAGGAAACAATCAGCAAAACTAAAAGGCAACTGACAGAATGGGATAGATATTTGTAAACGACATATCAGATAAAGGGTTAGTATCCCAAATCTATAAAGAACTTATCAAACTCAACACCCAAAAACAAATAATCCAGTGAAGAAATGGGAAAAAGACATGAATAGACACTTCTCCAAAGAAGACATCCAGATGGCCAGCTTACACATGAAAAAATGCTCAACATCACTCATCATCAGGGAAATACAAATCAAAACCACAATGAGATACCACCTCACCCCTGTCAGAATGCTTAACATCAACAACTCAGGCAACAACAGATGTTGGGGAGGATGTGGAGAAAGAGGATCTCTTCTGCACTGCTGGTGGGAATGCAAACTAGTGCAGCCACTCTGGAAAACAGTATGGAGGTTCTTCAAAAAATTGAAAATAGAACTACCCTATGACCCAGCAATTGTACTACTAGGTATTTATCCAAGGGATACAGGTATGCTGTTTCGAAGGGGCACATGCACCCCAATGTTTATAGCAGTGCTATCGACAATAGCCAAAGTATGGAATGAGCCCAAATGTCTATTGATGGATGAATGGATAAAGAAGATTTGGTATATATATATACAATGGATTATTACTTGGGAATCAAAAAGAATGAAATCTTGCCATTTGCAACTATATGGGTGGAACTAGAGGGCATTATGCCAAGCAAAATTAGTCAGTCAGAGAAAGACAAATATCATATGACTTCGCCCATATGAGGACTTTAAGACACAGAACAGATGAACATAAGGGAAGGGAAGCAAAAATAATATAAAAACAGGGAGGGGGACAAAACATATGGAGAACAATGAGAGGGCTACTAGAGGGGTTGTGGGAGGGGGGATGGGCTAAATGGGTAAGGGGCATTAAGGAATCTATCCCTAAAATCATTGTTGCACTATATGGTAACTAACTTAGATGTAAATTAAATAAATAAAAATATAAAAAAAAATAATAAAATAAAATAAAAACATAAAGCCCTTAAGATTCAGCCATGTTGTTGAATGTATCAATAGTTTATCCTTTTTCTTGCTCAGTAATTTTACATTGTATCAATATACCATAATTTATCTTTTTACATATGGATGGACATTTGTTTTTCAAGTTTGAGGCTATTACAAATTCAGCCGTTATGAATATCCACATACAAGTCTTGGTGTGGACATAGGCTTTCACTTCTCTTGGATGAATTCCTTAAAGTAGAATGGTTGGATCATATGGTAGGTGACATTTAACTTTTTAACAAATTGTCCAACTACTTTTTCAAAGTGGTTGTACCATTTTCCATCCCCATAGCTGTATATATATATGTATATATATATATATACATATATATATACACATACATATATATATGTGTATATATATATATGTATATATATGAGCCCTAGTTGCTTTACATCATTGTCAACACTTGAAGAAGTCCAACTTTGTAATTTTAGCTAATCAAATCAATATGTATCAGTATCGCACTGTAGTTTTAATTTACTTTTTGCTGATGACTAAAACTATTGAGCATCTTTTTGTTGTGTTTGTTGACCATTCACACACTATCTACATATTACATGATTCTATTTATATAAATTCAAGATCTTGTAAACAAATCTATGATGACCAAAAACAGAGCAATGGCTGGCTGTGGACAGGAATGGAGTTAACAGATGGGTTGCAAAGGTACAAAGGAAAATTTCTGTGTTCTATTGACTTACTACTTCATTACTACTCTCAATATTTTATTTGACACCAGATATATTGAGTTCACGTTTTCCTTGTTTTTGTTATTTTGCCATACCAAGCAATTCTGATTCTCCAGACACCAGCTCAGTGTCCTCTAACTCAATTCTGATGATATCTCTCTAGAGACAACATCAGATCTCACAGGTTAAGGGCTCAGTCCCACAGGACTTCCTCCCACATCAGACAACGATAAAAAGTCTAGGTTGTTATCTGTGCTTCTGACCAGCCCATTATAAATGAGAAGCTCTTCATCCCCTCTTCCAGCTCCATCATTTGTTAGAATGGCTCACAGAACTCAGGAACACAGTTTACTTATTGGAATATCGACTTATTCTAAAAGGATACAACTCAGGAACAGCCTTATGGAAGAGAGGCATCAGCGAAGTAGGTGGGAAAGAGTGAATGGCATTCATATCCTCTCCAAGCATGCCACTCTGGTAGCACTTCCTCGTGCTCACCCCCCCAAAGTTCTTGGAACCTATCCTTTTGGGTTTTGACAAAGGCTTCATTGTGTAGGCACAACTGATTGAATCATTGACCCCAGATGATTAATTCAAACTTCCACTCTCTGTACCAGAAAGTGTGGGATAGTACTAAAAGTTTCAAGCATCTAATTACATCGTTGGTTCCTTTGGTAACCAAACCCCATTCTGTGGTTATCTAGGGGCTTTCCAAAAGTCACCTCATGGACATGAGCTCAGGTGGCTGTAAGGGCTTATTGTGAATAACAAAATACACCTTTATTGCTTTTATAGCTTAGAAAATTCCCAGGGTTTTAGAAGATCTGTGCCAGAGGTGGGGACAAAGCCAAATATTTATTATAAATCAGAACATCACAAATGGGCATAAGGAAACTTTTTGGAGTTATGGCCATAGGTGTTACCCTCATTAAGGTGATGGTGTTAGAGATATATGCAAATGTGAAATAACCCAACTGCATACTTTAAATATGTATAGTTGACTGGATTTCAATTATGCCTTGATTAGTTTGTAAAATATGCGAAAACTTTATTACAAAGCGCAGCCATTATTGAAGGTACTTCACAGATCAGTTACTAGACCTCATGGTAAAGCCTTGACATTTTTTGGTACAGGGTTTGTCTGAAAGGTTGGAATAAAAGGTTTGTCTAAAAGGTTGTCTGAAAAGTCGGAGAAGGAAGCCCAGCCCAGCACATCAAAGGGAATGATCCAGGAGAAGATGGAAGAAAACCGGCTTTCTGAATAGGAGAATGTTCCAGGGAAGAGAGGCACAGGGGCCCCAGAAGGAGGTTGTTCTTTCAGGGCCTGGCTCTTCCATTGTTTTTGTAGATGACAGATCCTGTCTGTATCTAGAATTCTTCCTCCTACTTAGGGAATGGCTTCTGACATATACTAACAGAAAAGTGGAAAAGGAAACTTTGGGAAGATAAATTTACTTTGTTACTGGTTCTGGTTCTTCTGAGCCTTCTTGGCTTCAGTCCTTAGGATTCTTTACTCATGAGAAAGCATTCTAATGGTAGATCCAAATACTTACAGTAGGATCGTGAGAATGATGTGGTGTGGTTTTTAGAAAGATCATGAGATCTGGAGTTAGGCGTATGTTTGAATCCTGTCTTTGCCAGCTACATGACACTAGGTAAAGTACAATACCCACTTAAGCCTTTATTTTTTAGCTATAAAATATTGTCTATTAACTAATATGCATATAATGAGATCACTCAGCACATCTTAGCTTGTTTTCTACAGGTAACTGAACACTCTAGATCTAGAATTAATGTATTTTTAAATTGTGTTTATTAAGGAAAGTGTCTAAGGGTGCCTTCAAACATGATGTTTCTCTTTAAGCAAAAAGCTATCACTAGCTGGGTTATAGCTTTCTTTTATTTCAAAATTCCTAGTCTGTGTCCTCCACAATCTACCATAATTTTATTTTTTGGTCTGTGAATTAATTGCACCAAGCTTAAAGAATTTTTCAAAACAATGTATCTGATGAAATAATGGTGATTTGAACACTAATAAAATAGTGCTCCCACCCCCCATCAACCCTCAGTTTGTTCTCAGTTTTTAAGAGTCTCTTTTGCTTTGGCTCTCTCCCACTCTAACCTCTTTTTTTTTTTCTTCCCCTCCCCCATGGGTTTCTGTTAAGTTTCTCAGGATCCACATAAGAGTGAAAACATATGGTATCTGTCTTTCTCCCTATGGCTTATTTCACTTAGCATCACACTCTCCAGTTCCATACAGTGGACTCTTCAAAGGTCTCTGTATTCTTTGCACTGTCTGCAGACACAGTGAATGGCTGCATGTTGGTGTGTGCTGCCCCCTACTGGAGAGGGCGCAGAGCTATGTTTTCATGAGTAGGACGTGGCCTCAAGACATTCACATCACTGTCTTCACATCTTGTGTTAAAGACAGACATTTAGAAATCAGAAACAGCCTCAGCTTTCATATTCATATCTACTCTAGATTTATATTCCTACACATTAAAACAGTCACAGATCTAGTCAAACATAGATCCTACACTCCAAATGTCAGAGATTGAAATCTTCTAATTCACAGAAAACATTGAGGCCAACATAATAAAAAGACTAATATACTGGTTTAAAGCTAAGTTATACAGGCCTGGGTTTAAATCATACTTTCATTTTTCTGTGATCTTTTAAGTTGCCTAAACATTAAACCTCAGTTTTGTCATCTGCAAATTGTGATTAACAATGGTACTCCATAAAATTGCTGTGAGAATCAGATTTCATGCCTAAAGCACTTAACAGTTTCTGGAACAAAATACAGGCTTAAGGAATGTCGAATAATCATCCGATGAACGACTTAACATTTTCTAGAACTAAAATAAAAATCCCTCAGAAAACAGCTTTCCCTCCCTTCATCAATGTAGACTTATTAGAATGGTATTTCCTGATTTCAAAGGCTGCACTTGTGTTCTTTGTCTGACACTCTCCCACCTCACTTGGTATTTTTCTCAGTGAACAGTTCCCTCTCAGAGCTCCTTTCTTTGTAATGACTTCTCTTCTCCGATTACAAACATGCTTACCTACTTTGAATGGCAGCCCTATCACAGTCTTTCCTTTCAAAATCAAAATTGCTAACTATTTCCCCACATTGGCCAGGTCCCTGCCCCTGACTCCAGAAACCTTTGTTATGCAGTACTCCTTTCTTCATTCTACAAACACTGTTCCCTCCAAGGTCACCAACGCTTGATCTCCTTTTTGCCACATTTAGTATCCATGTCTCTATTCTTGATCTTCATGAACTATTTGTAGCACTGACATGGCTTTCTTCTTCAGTTTCTGAACAGCTCTGTTTTACTTCCTTCTTCAATTTCACCTTTCCATCGACTGCTTAAATATGGACATACTCTTGAACCAGCATTTGTCTCTCTTGCTCTGTAGTGTTACTGGTCTTTATTTTCATATTATCTTACTCTTATCGTTCTTCTCCGAATGAGTCTCAAATCCACCATCCCCAGCAATATTTCATCACCTATGCCATAGAACCCAGCAATTCCACTCCTACTTATATACCCATGAGAAAAAAAAATGCATCAACACAAAAACAGATATAAATGTTCCGAGAAGCATTATTCATGATAACCAAAAAGTGGAAACAACCCAAACATCCAAATGATGAATGGATAAATAAAATCTGATGTATCTATAGAACGGAATATTATTTCACAGTAAAAATAAAGTATTGGCACATATGACAACAATGACAAACCTTGAAAACATTATGCCAAGAGAAAGAAGCCAATCACAGAATGCCACATATTATATGATTCCTTATAAATGAAATATTTAGGTAAATCTCTGGAGACAGAATTTAGATTAACCATTCATCAGAGTTAGAGGATGGAAGAAGGTGGGAATGGTAACTGATTGCTCATGAGTGCATAGTTTCTTTCAGGAGAGAAGAAAATGTGCTAAAATTAGATTGTGGCAATGGTTGCACAATCATGTGAATACACTAAAATATTGAATTGTACACTTTAAATGGGTGATTGTATGATGTGTGAATTTTATCTCAAGGCCACTGCAATTAAAGTCAGTACATACACAAATAAAACACTAGTAACCATCAAGTAGCCTTTTAGAAAATCACTTTCCCTCAAAGAATTTTCATTTCGTAAGTATTTCTGGATTAACCCCATTTTCATTTCTAAAGCTCAACTTATGACTTTCACATCTTCCTGTGTTTTATATAAATATCTGTTTCAATCTAGTTATGCAATCTTTGAACCTAGAGAACATAGAGAAGTCTACCTTTCTTTACTTTCTTCTAAAAAAGCACATACTTAGGAAGCAGATTCATTTCATATTTAATGTGAAAACACTGCATACTACATTTTTAGTCTGCAGTGACAACTCAAAGCCTGTGACCTTTAGTTTTCTTTACTGCAAATTTTCTATCCTTCTAATTTTCCAATGGAAAATATGAAGTTTGGAATGTCCATGACTAAATACGTATGACAAGGTACCCATATATCTTCTGACAAGGTGATGTATCTATTGAGGAAAAGAAGATACCAAGGACAGACGTATTTTTAGCCTTGGGTGCCAGTTATTCCATAGAAAACTTGTCCTTTTTCTTTTTTTTAATGTTTATTTTTTTGAGAGACCAAGAGAGAGACAGAGCATGAGTTGGGGAAGGGCAGAGAGAGAGGGAAACACAGAATCTGAAGCAGGCTCCAGGCTCTGAGCTGTCAGCACAGAGCCCAATGCAGGGCTTGAACTCATGAACCACAAGATCATGACCCCAGCCAAAATCAAATGCTCAGCCAACTGAGCCACCCAGGCACTCCAAAAACTTGTCCTTTAAGGAAGCAATGTCATAGTGTTTACTTTGTTTTGGTTTTTAATTAATTCCATATGTGACCTTTATTTCATCAAGCTTTTTACTCCTACAGTAAAATGAAGGTAAGTCACAGGAAAATGGTACTATATTTTTCAGAGTGAATGATCTGTCAAATACACAGCAAAGCTGTTCAACATCAGCCTTAGCTTGCTTTTTTAATACCTTACTGTACACAGTGCTAAAGTTAATTAAGCATCAATTAAGATATAAAAGACAGGTTTGGGGTTTTCTTTCATGGCATGTATCACTTTTCTTAAGAAAATCCAGAATATTGTTTTCTTTCAAAAGGTCCTATTGAACTATTCAAAGTGATAAGGAGCCACAGATCTTGATTAATCTAGTCTGATCAGAAGAATATGAACTATTTTCTGAAGTACACCAAGATTGAAATGCAGAGATATTGGAAAGAAGAATGGCAAATGAGATTAGCAGACAGAGAAGACCTGTATAATGCTTTGAAAAAGATAAGAATATACCACTGGAAATAAGTGACATCAAAGAATAATAGAAAAGTGCTCTTTGTTCCCAGACAGGGTTGGTGAAGTTAACAATTTCAATCTTCATTCCCTTTTATATGGTTGAATAACTTTTTTAAAGCATCTTTGTGTGCTGAGTCTTAAAGTTCTCATGCCTAAATATTGTTCCCTCCTTCTTTCTTATTCAGAAATAGGTTTTCTTAATATATGTAGTGACAAAGTTATTTATGATATACTGTACATAGGAAAAATACTTTTATGGTTTCTAAAAATTTTGTTGTGTTTTATCTCAGTTTTCCCCCTACTAAATCCCAGGATCTTTGGGAGGGCTAGCACTGTTCTACAAAATTTACAAATGAAGGGACTGAGGCTTAGAAAGCTCTAGCAAGTTGCCTAAGGTATGTACGTGGTTAACATGATCAAGAATAGTTTCACTCTTTTTTACTTTAAACTCGAGAATTCTTTCTAAAATTTCAATTGAGATTTACTTTTTTAAGTAAAAGTATCTTTTTTTCTCTTTTCTAATCAGAAGGATAATGCACACACATTAGAAAATGTTTATATCTTGTAAAAATTTATAGAGAAAAAAGTGAGAAACACTGAATGTTAAATCTCACTGCTAACCACTGTAAAGTGTTTGGTGTCTCTTCTTCTGCTTTATCACCTTAATTTACACATATTAGGGTTTTTAACTAAATAAGTTTATGCAACTATCTTAGCTTGGGCTGCCATAACAAATATCACAGACTGTGTGGCTCAAGCAACAGTAATTTATCTCTGGTTATGTGTTATGATCTCTTTGAATGCCCATAGCAAAAAAGAAAGCAAGTTCTCTGGTATCTTGTCTTGTAAGGGCACTAATCCCATCATGAGGGCACTTCCCTTAAGACCCCATCTAACCCTAATCACCTCCCAAAAGTTTCTCTTTCCAAATAACATCACCTTGAAAGTTAGGGCTTCAACGTATGAATGTGGGAGGGATACGGACACTCAATCCTTAACATTAATATATATTTTTCTTCGAACAGTTTTTATAAACTATATTTGTAAAATACTCCCTATTAGTACAAACATAGTACACCAACAATTGAATGGCCACATATTAATCTACCACATAGATCCAGTAAAACATTATCAAATTATTGCTAAAATGAATATTCTTTATGTATCATTATATGCTTGACTTGGCATTCCCTATGGATAGAAATAACTGTATTGGTAAGGCTGAGCGCTTATCAGTTAAAATAATGTGCTGTTAACATTTGTTTCTTGAGAGAAATTCTATGAAGAAATGACAACCTTGTGCTTAAATAAGTTAATAGCATAAAGAAGTTCACGCCAATAATTCTATTTGGTTCTTCCAAGGCCTATGTAAAATGGAGTAAACACATCTAACCCTAATTTCATACATGAAGAAATCAAGGGATAGAGAGGTAAAAATTACTCCTCCAAATTCACATCTGAGTAATACCCGGAATTAGAATTCAGGCCCAGGTCTGTAGGAGTCCATGGTTAATATTTCTCATGTTTTCTGATGCACTCAGAAATAAGAAGAGGCCATGAGGCAAATGTGTACTGTTCACTTTAAAACTAGAAGTTCTCCTGCTTCTGAAGTTCTCTTCAGATTATTTATGTACCTGTTTTCTCAGTCTCATCTTTTTGCCATATTTTATTTCTCCCCCCCAGGTTCACATCATATTCAGATATGACAATGTCCCAATTTTGTGTCCATTTCCTTGGAACTGACTCTCTGGACTATGCCTTTATACCCAGCAAAAGAAGAGTAACTTGAAGAATAAGAAATACCAGCAGAAAACAGACAAGGCTCCTATCAGTGTTCTGCTGCACAGATGTAGTTTTTTCATAATGGGAAATGTTTTTTCAGAATGGGACTAGAGAGAATTATGTGTGTACAATATCTGTACATCATATCCTTCAGTCAATCAAAGATATACAAGCATGTTTCATTCTAACTATGCTTTTAGTTATGTTGATTTTTCTTTTTTTTTTTCATCTACAGAGGTCATTTCACCTTGTATTTTTTAATAAAATAGAACTTGTTCTACCCAAAACAAAAATTCATTGGTCTAATGAGCACAAATTCAATTATTATGGCCTGGAAAGAAACTGGATCATGACAAAGATTACACTCCTAATTTGTGGTGCCAATAAAGACAAAAAGTTTCATCAAAGAAGTAACCAAAATGAATCTCATACCTGTATTACATTAGATAATGTATGCAAAAATTGGACAAAAATCACAGGAAAGATGTGATCAGGCATTAATCAGCAAACATCAACATTTCAAGAATGTGATTTGGACATGAAGTATATAACCACTTAAATTATATACCTTAGAAGTTATTAAAAACGCCCTTCCCTGATTTCTCCCACAATCCCTGATATTTTATTTCCTTTTCTCACTTTCTCATAGTGACTGAATTACCACCAATTGAATATTCATTGCAGTTAAAGTGTCTTATTTTAAAATGTCAGTTTTTCTCAAAGGGTTTGGAAGTGGGTGTGGGTTATCAGCTATTGATACTTCTGGTATCATTTAATATAATCTAATTGTTTTCCTTTTAGATCCAGCTGACTTCTAATTGAGTGTGGGACTGTGAGTCTGAGTGGAAATAAAAGGTTTAGCCCAAAGTGCTTCAAAGGGTGTAAAGAAGGTGGCTGTATGTGGATTCTTGGTGCATCAAGTGGCTTTGGACAATACAAAAACATTGGGTACAAGAACAGGGGACAGGAGAATGCTGTAAGCTGGCTGGGCCAGTGAAGGATAGGGACTAAGCTAAAGCCAAATTGTGATCTCACTGAGGTCTCTCTAGGGGGCTGGTCCTTAAGGGGACAAGTAAAATATAAAGTAAACATCTTAATCAATGATCTTTAAACTTCTCTAGAACAATATTATAAGTTCCCCAATTACCAGCTCATAGATCTATGCATCCCATCTTTCAGACATTTTATTATGTGCCTGCCCTTCACTATAGCCCAGAGCTTCCTCCCTTGTGACTCAACCTACTGTTTCCCTTGCTGTCTCTCTGGTTTTGACTTTTTCTTTTCCTTTTTTTTTGTATGGACAAACTAATATAGGCATTAATAGCTCACACAGACTCATCTACCATCTCAAGGCTGTTTGCCATATCATTCTCCACTACTGAACTCCCAACAAAGGGAAGGCTAAATATGGAATTCAAAAATTATAGAACAGCGGGCACCTGGGTGGCTCCATCAGTTAAGTATTTGACTCTGGATTTCAGCTCAGGTCTTGATCTCATGGTTTAGGAGTTTGAGCCTCGTGTGGGGCTCTGTGGTGACAGTGCAGAACCTCTCTCCCTCTTTCTCTCTGCTACTCCCCCGCTAGCATATGCATGACTGCACATTTGTGTGTACGTGCTCTCTCTCTCAAAACAATTAAACAAACTTAAAAAATATCACAGACCTATTTATTCTTTATCCAGAAAAGGATTTCACACCAGGATAAAACCCAGACTTTTATGGGCCATATCTTAATAAATTCATCAGCCGTTTGATTCACAGAGTTCATTTTTCTGGTTCTTGAAGATTATTCTTGGGTGCCAAAGCAGATTCACAAAGAAATATGCCCAAGCTGAGATAGTTTATCTTGGTATGGATAATCATACATAAGCACTTCAGTTTATACTAAAATGGAAATGTTTTTCCTTTCCCCTTCTAGCAAAAAGTTTACGAAGTTTTTTCTATGTCATCTGAAATGCTAGTCTTTCAAGTACAAACAGATAAGTGTATTCAGATAGATGTAGAATAGTTTTTTCTTCCATGGAATTACTAACATCTGCTATGTAGAAGTTTTTGATTGCCATATTTAGTTCATGCCACTGTCCTTGTTGATACTAAGCATAACATCACTAAGGCTCATACTTGATAGAATCAAGATTCATGTTATGTTTTTAGTTCTTCTATTGCCTTGATTTATTTCCATTGCTTTTTGTATAGCTGTTTAATAAAATTATCTAGTTGTCTAATCATTTTTAACTTTTTAAAGTTTTTCTTGGTCATGTTTATTGTCATAGTTTTCATATTGCTATCTATACTCAATATTTTTAGTTCTTAATTCTTACTCTCGTTCTACAATCCTACCTACTCATGTTTTAAACAACATTGAGATAGGTCTATTTTTACATATTATTAAATTTTCCTTTTAATATTTTCATTTGTATTGTAATTCTCTTTCTTGATTAAAATTTTATTTTTCTGATTCCAATTCTTTTTTTGTAATCACTGATTGCTCTTTAAATCCTCTTATCTCTTTGAACCTATTTTTTCTCCCTTTATGTGTACCTTAACTGCCCGTGTTCTATTTATTAGTTTAATTTTCCATATTTTTTTTCTTTCTTAATCCATTTAAGATGGTCACAATAATATGGCCATGGACTAGGCATCTGGCTAAAGTCTACAGCACAAGTAGAGGATTTGGGAAACCTGTTCTGACTCACCTGTCCATGCAGCTACCTCTGTAACTCAGTGGGTGTCCTATCCTCTCAAGGAATGCTTTCCATAAGTCTTTATCATAACCAGCTGCTAGAATAGTAAGTTGTATCTCATAGGAGAAATTATTCTCTCTTTGTAGATATTATACCTAAAATATTGCTGTTGGATGACATACATTTGGCTGTTCATTTGATGAATTTGTGTTTGTATTTGCTAGTTTTATTCTTTTCTCTGACATATATAAACCCTAGACTTGGGGAAAATATGGTAATAGCCTGTTTTGGCGAAGAAGCCAGTATCTGGATAATGATGGACTAGGTAGTACTGATTCTCCCAGTAGACATTCATGGCAGAAAACACTGGAAAGTGCTACCATTTCAACGTTTGCTTCCTGCTACTGTATTTATTAGCCATTTGGCTCTGCTCCCTTTTCCTAAGGTCCATGGGAGAATTTGCTGAGTGCATGATTCTCACTCTCCTCTTTCCATTTTCATGGTCTAGGAGAAGCTGGATAGACAGGAGGTTATCCTGACCCATGCTGTGGGCCATTGGTATGCCTATTGGCGGCTCCCACAAATTTCCAGAAGCTCTACATGGCCTGAACTCACTGAGAAACATATAATCTAACAAAAAGGGAGACACACTTGATTCGTTCTGGATGTTTCATAGCATAACAGAGACAGATGGCTCTCTCTTTGTTTTTTTTTTTTAACTCTTCATAGGTAGAGAAAAGAGTAAGTCATTTTCAAAGCTGAAATTGTCACTCTCAGAATAAATTATATGTTTAAACTTTCTAAGGAGTAAGGTTAGCCCTATGCAAGAGATGACATAAATATTCAATCAAACTAATTCTGAGTACAAACTCAAGGATGAAAGACTATAAAGTGATTTTAAGTGAGGCAGCTCTTATCCTGGTAGATTCTTTTTCTCGTTTGAAGTAAAAAGAAAAAAACATATTCGTGACAGAAAAATGGTCTCAACGTCATCTACAAAAAGAGAACAAAGAGCAAAGTAGCATGATATCCAAAGCATAGCATTGGATACCATGGTCTTAAATGCATCAAGAATATCAGCCATTCTCACTTGCATGCCTATTGTCAATTTCATCATTTGTGAAATGGGAAAAATAGTATGTACCTTATAATAGGAGATTTAAATAATGCAATTTAATTGTCTCCCAGAAGATAAGTGTTCAATAAATATAAGGTATCTTAATTATTATATAGTTACCAAATTTAAGGATTTTAAACTGCTGTTACAGATATTGTAGACACATACTTAACTAGCATAGTATTTTAAAGCCTTTGTTAAATATAGCAGTGACATTATAAAAGATACTTTTAATCCTGTAATTGTAAGAAAGTGTTGATTTTTGTCTGTAGCTATTGTCCAATTAGGCACAATTCATAATCAATCAGTTTGTTTTAAAATCTATGGTGCAGCTTGTTCATTCCAACGATCTATCAAAACACACTAATTATAAACTGCTGTATTAGTCAGCTCAGGCTGCCATAATAAAACACCATAGACTGAGTGGCTTAAACAGCAGAAATTTATTTTCTCACATTTCTAGAGGCTAGAAAGTCCAAGTTCAAAGTTTGGCAGGATTCAGTTTCTAGTAAAAGCTCCCTTCCTGGCTTGCAGATAGCTACCCACACCTTCCTGCTGAGTCCTTACATAACCTGGGGGTGGAGACAGGGAGAGGGTGTGCAGAGAGAGAAGAGAAGGGGAGACAGGACAGGGAAAGATCTCTTCCTCTTCATTCATTCATTCATTCATTCATTCATTTATTTATTGAGAGTGAGAGTGTCAGAGAGAAAACGGAGGAAGGGCAGAGAGAGAGGGAGACACAGGATCTGAAGCAGGCTCTGTGCTGATAGTAGAGAGCCCAATGTGGGGCTCAAACTCACAAACTATGAGACCATGACCTGAGCTGAAGTCAGATGCTTAAATAACTGAGACACCAAGGCACTCCTCTTCCTTTTATTATTAGGACATGGTCCTATTAAATCAGGGTCCCACATTTATGACTTCACATAAACTTAATTTATGTTATTTTATGCTAAAGATAGTCTCCAGATACAGTCACATTAGGGGTTAGGACTTCAACATAAGAATTTTACAGGAATACAGTTTAGTCCATAGCATCTTCACAATCCAATTAGAGAGAATTGTCATATTTTAATGGGCAGCCTGCTTTCAGAGTGCTTAAGAAGGCAGAAGTCTAGAAATAATACATACAGTGTGTTATTTTCTTTAATGAGAATAGTTAGATCTTTGTATTAGCGTGAGAAAACATTAACTTATATAGACCAAGATACTGGTCTTCAAACTAGAAGAACAGATGTCGGGGTGGGGGGTGGGGGCGGGTGGGGGAGGGCGATCTATTATGATGGAATGTCTATTAGGGATCTGTTTAAAACATTTATAGGAAAAGTTTCTTCACTCTTTAAAAATAATTGAAATAGGGCACCTGGGTGGTTCAGAGTTAAACTTTCAACTCTCATTTCTGCTCAGGTCATCATCTTAGGGTTAGTGAATTAGAGCCCCATGTTGGGCTCTGCACTGACAGGGAAGAGCCTGCTTGGGATTCTCTACCTCCCTCTCTCTCTGCCCCTTCCATGCTAGCATGCTCTCTCTCTCTAAAAAATTAGCATTAAAACCTAAAAAATAAAATAAAATAAAAATAATTGAAATGAGCCCAATGTGTTTACAGACAGTATCTAAAAAGAGGCCACCAGAATGAAGAGTTAAAAATATTTTATCATAGAAAGATGATACTAATCTTGTCTAACATAATTCTATATCCATTTTAGTTGGGGTCATTATGCTTAAAATGAGATATGCTTATTAAAGTTGGGTTTTCACTTGGTCACTGCACCTGCAACAGACCTGCTAAATTTTATAGTTTCTATACTGTTCAATATTAGTCAACACCAGTAAGTGCTAGTGTGGGAATGCCCATTTATCAATAAAGAAGCCAGTATAAATAGCTGACTCACCTATAATCTAGTCATTTCACATGCATGGGACAACCTATCAACTCATAAAATCCAGTATCACCTATATCAGATACTACGTAAGAATAAGTATGTAACATATATAAAGCATGCATGACCTTCCTAGTAGTAGTGTTACTATAAGAACATTTTGTGTTAACACATGATAGAAAGAACTTAATGATAATACAGGATTTAGATAAAACTAGAGAATGATTAGGTTCATGTTGTCTGTAAATTTTGAAGTTTTTGAGATGAAGGGTTAATGTTCAACTAATGAGAGTCAGCATTTCATAGCAGAGAGAACTGTTGCCACAAGTAAGGAATGATGTCTTCATGTTGGCTAAAATACATTACTAAAATGGAGTAGTAGTCACCTAGGAAACACCTCTGTTGGGAATGGGAAACTGCTGTTTTTGTTTGTTTGTTTTTTACCTTTTATCTGATCTTCTCGAGAGAGTTATGAAGATGAATTCAGAGGCTAACTGAATCCACTTTTATAGACGCTTAAAATTTTAGGTTCACTTTTACAGATGCTTAAAATTACAACTTACAAAAGAGCCATCCTATTTTTTTTTTCTGAGACTGCTGTTCATATTGTTTTTACATGGTATATGGTTTTCTTTTTTATATTACTTCAGTCATACTGTACTGTGTTTTACCCTTCCTCTTTCAAGCTTTTGGAAAACAGATTTATGGATTTTTTTTTGTTTCATTTCCATCCAAGTTAACTAACATATAGTGTAATAATGTTTTCAGGAGTAGAATTTAGTGATTCATCACTTACATATAATACCAAGCGCTTATCCCAGCAAATACCATCCTGGAAAACAATTTTTAATTTTTTTTTTTTTAACATTTATTTATTTTTAAGAGACACAGAGAGACAGAGAATGAGCAGGGGAGGAACAGAGAGAGAGGGAGACACAGAATCTGAAGCAGGCTCCAGGCTCCAAGCTGTCAGCACAGAGCCTGACATGGGGCTCGAACCCATGAACCATGAGACCATGACCTGAGCCAAAGTCAGTTGCTTAACTGACTGAGCCACCCAGGCTCCCCCTGGAAAACAATTTTTAAAATAATAATTTATCTTAAACAACTTATTTAAATAATGACCTAGGTCATTATCATTTGTGGAATTTTATAGATTAGTCTGTATCTTATCATTCCATGCACCAAAGGATAGCTGGCCACCAGAATAACACAACAACCCAATTTTGCACTGGGTGTTCATTTTGATTACATAGAAATAGTTACTTTGAAAAAAATCTTTAAAACTCCATTTTTTTTAGAACACAGTAGTCATTTGTGTCCTAAGTCGAAACTGAGGAAAACTGACATACCACATAGATCTCTTGATTTAGAAGCCTTTTTGGTGATTTGAAAATTAATTTGCTAAGCTACAGATGTCTAGTACAATTAGATGTTTATTTAAAAGAAATAAAGCTATATATCCCACCAGTTTTCCTGGAATTAAGTAGAACATCCCAGAGTCAGTCATGGCACAGCTTAAAGTAATAATGGACACTTAGGATTATCTGACTAAGCAGCTCATTTGGGACTGAGACAAATAGTTCCTAATTCTAGTCTCCTGGGCCATCATTCAAATGTATTATTATTCAAATAGCTAATGAAACAGGAAGAGTTAGAACCATAATTGACTTGCATTCTCTTGGGAAGTCAGCCCTGAGAGTAGATCTAAATAAATTCCCCTAGTGTATTGTCAACACAAAGTATTGTAATTAATTTACTAGTCAGCCCCAAAGCATTGTGAGTAAAAGAATTGCCTAGCTCCTCTTTTACCAACTCCTACATTTCAACCTCTCTAGGAAAGAAACAAAGACCTATGTTCACAGATTTTGACATACAGATGGGATTTAAAATGTGAAATGTGTGATATTATGTAATACATATGTATATGTAATATGTATAATATGTATATGTATATATATACATATATATATAATATTTATGTATGTATAATATATATGTGTGTATTTCTGTATCTTTCTAGTTCCTAAACATGGCACAAAGAAAAAAACACTCATCAATGATAGTGCAGTAATAGAGATTGCAGAAGTTCAGTTATGTTGAATATTACATTATTTATATTCATAGAAATAATCATTATTATTGCTATACACCCTAAAATTTAGCTACTATAAGTCATTTAATCATCCTCACAGTTTCATGGTTTAAAATTTGGACAGGTAAATACTAGTAGTTCAATTTCTGGACTATAGAGTAGTTCTATTTTTAACTTTTTAGGAACTTCCATTTTGTTATCCAGAGTGGCTATACCAGTTTGTATTACCCATAACAGTGCAAGAGGGTTCTGCTTCCTGCACATCCTTACCAATACTGGTTTCGTATGTCATTTATTTTTAGCCATTTTGAAAGGTGTGAGGTGGTATCTCGTTATAGTTTTGATTTGTATTTCCCTGATCATCAGTGAGGTTGAGCATCTTCATGTGTTTGTTGGCCATCTGGATATCTTCTTTGGAAAAATTTCTATTCATATCTTATGCCCATTTTTAATCAGATCATTAAATTTTGGGGTGTTGAGTTACAGAAGGTTTTTATATATTTTGGATAAGAACCCTTTATCAGATATGTCATTTGCAAACATGTTGTCTTTTAGTTTTGTTGATTGTTTCCTTTACAGTGAAGAAGGTTATTATTTTGATGAAGTCCAAATAGTTTATTTTTCTTTTGTTTCCTTTGCCTTAAGAGACATATCCAGAAAGAAGTTTCTATTTGAAGGGATACATGCATTCCAATGTTTACAGCAGCATTATCTACAACAATAGCCAAATTATGGAAACAGCCCAAATGTCCATCGACTGATAAATGGATAAAGAAAATGTGATATACATACAATGGAAATTACTCAGCCATAAAAAAAATGAACTCTTGCCATTTACAATGATATGTATGGAACTAGAGAGTATTATCTTCAGTGAAATCAGTCAGAGCAAGACCAATATCATGATTTCATTCATATGTGCAATTTAAAAAACCAAACAAATGAGGGGCGCCTGGGTGGCTCAGTCAGTTGAGTATCTGACTCAATTTCAGCACAGGTCATGATCCCAGAGTTGTGGGATCAAGCCCCACATCAGACTCTGTGCTGAGCATGGAGCCTGCTTAAGATTCTTTCTCTCCCACTCTGCCCTTCTCCCCTATTGACACTCTCTTTCTCTTTCTAAAATTAAAACAAACACAAAAACAAACAAAACTGCCTTAAAACAAATGAGCAAAGGGGAAAAAAGAGAGAGAAAGAGAGAGGCAAACCAAGAAACTGACTTTTAACTGTAGAGAACCAACTGCTGGTTACCATAGGGAAGCTGTGGGGAGAGGAGGTATAAATAGGTGATGGGGATTAAAGAGGACCCTTGTGGTGAGCACCAGCTGTTGTATAGAAGTGTTGAATCACTATATTGTATACCCAAACTAATTTTACACTGTATGTTAGCTAAGTAGGACTTCAATAAAAAACAATAAATAAATAAAATTTGGACAGGGAACAGTGAGAATAACTTATTTCTCCTGCACAGTATCTGGGCCCTCAGCTGGGAGCAGTCAATAGCTAGGGGTGACTGAATCACAGGGAATCAACTTCACTCATATGTCTGGAAACTGATGCTGTCTTGCAGCCATGACCTCAGCTGAATTCATATGAACTACATCTGGTCTGTGTGGCCTCCTTCCACATAGAAGTTACAAGGTAGTCAAGTTTTTTACATTGTGTCTCAAACCACCAGTGCGAGGGCTTCAGAAGGCAATGTGGAAGTTGCATCACCTTTACAACCTACTCTTGGAAGGTCACACAACATCATTTCAGATGTATCCATCAGTTATAAACAAGTCACTAAATCAAGACCAGGTTCAATTAGATAAGACATAGATCCCATTTCTGTGTTAGAAGAGTGTCAAAGCTTTTCAGATATGTTTTAAAACTGCCACCACTTGAATGTCAGAATAAAGGCCTAGCATAGGAGTACAAAACTTCCTACACTAAAGTAGTGAGAGTAAAATTCAAATCATTTAAAGTTAATGTATCTTTCTAGAAGTTTCCAAAAAGATAAAATAACCAAACATAAAGGATAGAACGTAAAATTTATGTCAGATTTCTGAAGTTATACACCAGAATCTAGGGTACTATATTAATGCTTCCAAATTACAACATTTTTTGACAAAGAAGTAGACTAAGTGGGGGAAAATACTACTTTCAACAAATGGTGCTAGGACATCAAGACAGCCACAAACAAAAGAATAATTTTGTAGCCCTACCTCACACTATATGTGAAAATTAACTAAAAATGGATCAAATACTTATATTTAAGAGCACTTCTACTATAAAACATTCATGAAAGAAATTGAAGATGATACAAACAAATGGAAAAATAGCCTATGGTCATGAATTGGAAGAATTAATATTGGTAAATTATCCTTACTACCCAAAGCAATCGACAGATTTAATGCAATCTCTATGAAAATGCAAACAGCATTATTCACAAACCTAGAACAAATGATGCTAAAATTTATATGCAACTGCAAAAGAATTCAAATATCCAAAGCAATATTGAGAAAGGAAAACAGGCTAGTGGCATCAGCCTCCTAAATTTCAAGATATACTACAAAGCTGTAGTAATCAAAACACTATGGGACTGGCTCAGAGACACGTAACGCAAATGAACAGGATAGGGTACCCATACACAAACCCATGCTTATGTGGGGCAATTAATCTATGCCAAAGGAGGCAAGAATATACAATGGGGGAAAGAATCTCTTCAATAAATGGCACTGGGAAAACTGGACAGCTACATGTAAAGAATGAAACTGGACCACTTTCTTATGCCATACACAAAAATAAATTCAAAATGGATTAAACACTTAAATGTGAGGTCTGAAACCATAAAACTCCTAAAAGAAAACATAGGCAGTAAAATCTTGGTTATTAGTCATGGCTATATTTTCGTAAACCTGTCTCTCCAGGCAAGAGAAACCAAAGCAAAAATAAACAATTAGGATATCAAGGTGAAAATCTTTTGCACAGTGAAGGAAACCATGGATAAAACAAAAATGGCAACCTAATGAATAGGAGAAGATATCTGCAAATGCTTTATCAGTTCAAGGGTTAATATTCAACAGGTATAAAGAACTCCTGAAACTCAACACCAAAAAAAGGCCAAACAATATGACTGAAAAATGGGTGAGCGGTTTCTCCAAAGAAGACATAAAGGTGGCCAACAGACACATGAAAAGGTGTTCAATATCACTAAGCATCAGGGAAATGCGTATAAAAACCACAATGAGATATTACCTCATACCTATCAGAATGACTAGAATTCAAGACATGAAATAACAACTATTGGCAAGGATGTAAATAAAAAGGAATACTTGTGGTCTCTTTATAGAAATATAAACTGTAACAGCCACTGTGGAAAACTGTATGGAATTTCCTCAAAAAATTAAAAAACAAACCAACCACAAATCCAGTATATCTGAGTTTTTACTTGAAAAAAACAAAAAGAGTAATTGAAAAGGTATGTGTGCTACTATATTTATTGCAGTATTACTTACACAGCCAAGATACCGAAGCAACCTTAGGGGCCATCAAAAGAAAAAAAGATAGAAGTGGTATATATACACAATGGAATATTATTCGGCCATAAACAAGAATGCAATCTTGCCAGACCTAGCATGTATTATGCTACATGAAATTAGTCAGCCAGAGCAAGACAGATGCCATATGATTTCACATATATCTGAGATCTGAAAAACAAAACAAAAGTAGACATAAATACAAAGTACAAACTGATGGTTACCATAGGAGAGGTAGGTACAGGCATGGGTGAAATAGGTTAGGGGATTAAGAAGTGCAAACTTTCAATTATAAAATGAATAAATCACATGGATGCAAAAATACAGCATAGGAAATATTGTCAATACTATTGTATTAATTTTGTGTGACAGCAGATGGTAACTACACATGTCGTGGTATTTTCAATGTATGTAATTGTCAAATCACATTGTATGGCATCTATACTTTGATTTAAAAAAAAGTTAAACATAGATTTCCATATGACCCAGTAATTCTACTTTTAGGTATATACCCAAGGGGAAAAAAAAGTAACTAAAAACACATGGTAACAATCCAAATTCTCCCAAATTCTTCATAAGTAAATAAAAAAGGGTACATCCATACAACAGAATATTTTTCAGCAATAATATTGATAAAGCATGGATGAACTCTGAAAACATTATGCTGTGTGCAAGCCAGAATAGAGTGGCTGCCAGTGGCTGTTTGGAGTGAGAGATGACTGCTTAATGGTCTGGGATTTTTTTGGGGGGGTGGTGGGGTGGGTTGGCAGGGGTGATGAAAACGTTCTGGCATTAGATAATGGTGGATGGTTTCATCTTGTGATAGACTTGTAAATAGGTAAAAACCCCAAATTGTGTACTTTAAATTGGTTAATTTTGTGGTATGTGACACAAATATTTTATTAAAAATACGTACACGTGTTTTTTAAGACAAAAAGAGAAAAAAAAGGAGCAACATGGTGGAGAAGTAGGGGGAATCCATACTTCTCAAACAAATAAGTGTAGTCCCTCAAACAAATAAGTGTAGAAGCCAAAGGAGTTTGAACACCAGAGCCTGGGAGAAAAAGCAACTGAATCTACTAGGAAGAAAATGGGAAAGCTGGAAAAAAGATAGGTGGGTAACTGCAAACTGGGGGAGATTAAAAAAAAAGGCTGCGTGGGCACACAGGGAGGGACCCCCTTCTGCGGAGAGACAAAGGGAAGAGATAGAGCAGCTAGGGAAGTGCAGGACCATATCTGGACAGGAGAAAGGCCTTGGACTGAGACTGAGAAGGATCCGATCTCTAATGGCGGGGGTTTCTTTGGACTCTAGCCGGCTCCCTGTTCCCCGCACCTGGGGAGGAGGGGAGCTAGGCCTGGGTGCGGTGGTAGGTCAGAGGCTCAGTCTGCAGCTGGAGAAAGTGGTGCCCTCCCTGGAGGGCTGCGCGACAGTACAGAACCTGCCACCCCTGGGTGCAGTGGCTGGGCGGAGGATGCGGTCTGCAGGAGGAAAAAGCCCCCGTTTCCCTGGAGTGCTGTGGGGAAAGACAAAAGCTGCCTGTGTCCGCCACCCAGGGGGGCTTGCGGTGAGGGCAGCGGCTCTCAGCCCACAGTAGAAGGCGGTCCTCCCGGAAGTGCAGTGGCACAGACAAAGCCAGCCAGGACCACATATCGCTGCACTGAGAGGCACTTCCCCAGTGCCAGAGCACACTGAGCATGACTTTGAATCCTAGCCAAGCACAGGGTCAGGGGAGTTGGCCGAGCGAGAAAGCCCACCCTGTCTGCATCTGCACGTGCGGCACACTGAGGCCGACTCAAACAAGTCTTCCACTGGTCCTTCTCTGTGAAGAGACTGGGAGATCGCCATTCCCCCGTCCCCGCCCACCACCACCACAGCCACCACCAAGGCGGTGCCTCAGGGATCACCCCCCAGGGCCCATAGTGGAGGTGGGTCCAGAAAACGCCAAACCACGCCTCTTTGCACTGGGTAACTGGTATCCACCAGAGCAGCACAGACCCTGTAGACAGCTACTACCTACAAGGGATGAAGCATTCCCTGGATTAACTCTAGGTCAATTCTGGATATATAGATATCCCCCCCACACCCCATTCCTCCTCCTTATCTCTTCCCTCCCCTAGGCTGCTTAATCTGGTTATTGGTCTGTCTAAACAGACATATTGAATCCACTGTCTTGATACATGTTCTACACCTCCTTCTTTACATTCCTTTCTCTTTCTCTGGAATAATCAAGCCATATAGTTTCTCTGTCTGGGTAATTTTACCTTCATTTCGATTTCCCCACCTCCTTCTTTATTTGCCTTTCTCTTTGTCTGGAAAAAGCCCTTTAGTCTCTCTGCCTAATCAATGCTTATTTCTCCCCCCCCCCCCCCCCGCCCCTGTGATTTCTCTCTTTGTATATGCTCTCCCATCAGCACCGCCTCCACCCTCTTCTTTACTTGTAGTCGGTCTTTTGGGGTTTTTTGTTTTCAGTCTTTAGGGTTTTGGTTTTGTTTATTTGTTTGTGTGTTTGTGTGATTTGTCTCCTGTTTGTCTGTTTTCCTTTACAGGGCTACTCCAAGGGACAAATCAAAGCACACCTGATAGAGGGTCCAAAATATTACTTTGAGCAGGGTAATAAAATAACCAAAGTCACAACAACAGAGATCAAGTAACAATCCCTGAAAAAACACCTCCTGAAGGGCCAGGCCCTGGACAGTGTGTGATCCTCCTTCAATAGAGCAATACCCACAGGTGCAGAGCACACAAGCTTTTAAAACGCATAAGGGACAGAAAACTAGCGAAAATGACGAAATGGAAGAATTCTCTTCAAAAGAAATTCCAGGAAGTAGCAACAGCTAACAAATTGATCAAAAACAACTTAAGCAACATAACGGAACAAGAATTTAGAGTAATAGTCATAAAATTAATCGCTGGGCTTGAAAAAAGCATAGAGGATAGCAGAGAATCTATTGCTACAGAGATCAAGGGACTAAAAATAGTCATGATGAATTCAAAAATGCTATAAATGAGGTGCAAAATAAAATGGAGGTGAGCACAGCACAGACTGAAGAGGCAGAGGAGAGAATAGGTAAATTAGAAGATAAAATTGTAGAAAGAGAGGAAGCTGAGAAAAAGATAAAAAAAATGGAGTACGAGAGGAGAATTAGAGAACTAAGTGATGCAATCAAACAGAACAATATCCATATCATAGGAATTCCAGAAGAAGAACAGAAAGGGGCTCAAGGTGTACTTGAAAAAATTATAGCTGAGAACTTCCCTGATGTGGGGAAGGAAACAGGAATTGAAATCCAAGAGGCACAGAGAATTCTCTTCAGACGTAACTTGAATCGATCTTCTGCCTGACATATCATAGTGAAACTGGCAAAATACAAGGATAAAGAGAGAATTTTGAAAGCAGCTAGGGATAAACAGGCCCTAACATACAAAGGTAGACACATAAGGGTAGTAGCAGACCTATCTACTGAAACTTGGCAGGCCAGAACGGAATGGCAGGAAATCTTCAATGTGATGAACAGAAAAAAATATGCAGCCAAGAATCCTTTATCCAGCAAGTCTGTCATTCATAATAAAGGGAAAGATAAAGATTTCCCCAAACAAACAAAAACTGAAGAAATTCATTACCACTAAATCAGCCCTACAAGAGATCTTAAGGGGGATTCTGTGAGTGAAATGTTGCAAGGACCACAAAGTACCAGAGACATCACTACAAGCATTAAACCTACAGACATCACAATGACTCTAAACCCATATCTTTCAATAATAACACTGGATGTAAATGGACTAAATGCTCCAACAGAAATGGATCAGAATGGATATCAGAATGGATTAAAAAAAAAAGACCCATCTATTTGCTGTCTACAAGAGACTCATTTTAGACCTGAGGACACCTTCAGATTGAAAGTGAAAGGATGGAGAACCATCTATCATGCTACTGGAAGTAAAAAGAAAGCTGGAGTAGCCATACTTATATCAGACAAATTAGACTTTAAAACAAAGGCTGTAACAAGAGATGAAGAAGGGCATTATATAATAATTACAGGGTCTATCCATCAGGAAGAGCTAACAATTATAAATGTCTATGTGCCGAATACGGGAGCCCCCAAATAAATAAAACAATCACAAAGGTAAGCAACCTTATTTATAAGAATATGGTAATTGCAGGGTTACAATTTGGTTGCAATTACCATTGCAACCATTGGTTGCTCTTTAATACTCCACTTACAACATTGGATAGATCATCTACACACAGGATCAATAAAGAAACAAGGGCCCTGAATGATACAATGGATCAGATGGACTTGACAGATAAATTTAGAACTCTGCATCCCAAAGCAACAGAATATACTTTCTTCTCGAGTGCACATGGAACATTCTCCAAGATAGATCACATACTGGGTCACAAAACAGCCCTTCATAAGTATACAAAAATTGAGATCATACCCATGCATACTTTCACACCACAATGCGATGAAGCTTGAAATCAACCACAGGAAAAAGTCTGGAAAACCTCCAAAAGCATGGAGGTTAAAGAACACCCTACTAAAGAATGAATGGGCCAACCAGGCAATTAGAGAAGAAATTAAAAAATACATGGAAACAAATGAAAATGTAAATAAAACAATCCAAATGTTTTGGGATGCAGCGAAGTCAGTCCTGAGAGGAAAATACATTTCAGTCCAGGCCTATCTCAAGAAACAAGAAAAATCCCAAATACAAAATCTAACAGCACACCTAAAGGAAATAGAAGAAGAACAGCAAAGACACCCCAGACCCAGCAGAAGAAGAGACATAATAAACATCAGAGCCGAAACAAACAATATAGAATCTAAAAAAACTGTAGAGCAGATCAATGAAACCAAGAGTTTGTTTTTTGAAAAAACAAACAAAATTGATAAATGTCTAGCCAGGCTTCTCAAAAAGAAAAGGGAGATGCCCCAAATAGATAAAATCATGAATGAAAATGGAATTATTACAACCAATCCCTCAGAAATACAAGCAATTATCAGGGAATACTATGAAAAATTATATGCCAACACACTGGACAACCTGGAAGAAATGGACAAATTCCTAAGCACCCACACGCTTCCAAAACTCAAATAGGAAGAAATAGAAAACTTGAACAGACCCATAACCAGCAAAGAAATTGAATCAGTTATCAAAAATCTCCCAACAAATAAGAGTCCAGGACCAGATGGCTTCCCTGGGGAATTCTACCAGACGTTTAAAGCAGAGATAATACCTATCCTTCTGAAGCTGTTCCAAACAAAAGAAAGGGAAGGAAAACTTCCAGACTCATTCTATGAGGCCAGCATTACTTTAATTCCTAAACCAGACAGAGACCCAGCAAGAAAAGAGAACTACAGGCCAATATCCCTGATGAATATGGATCCAAAAATTCTCAATAAGATACTAGCAAATCGAATCCAACAGCATGTAAAAAGAATTATTCACCATGATCAAGTGGGATTCATTCCTGGGCTGCAGGGCTGGTTCAACATCCACAAATCAATCAGTGTGATACATCACATTAATAAGAGAAAAGATAAGAACCATATGATCCTGTCAATCAATGCAGAAAAAGCATTTGACAAAATTCAGCATCCTCTCTTAATAAAAACCCTCATGAAAATCAGGATAGAAAGAACACACTTAAACATAAAAGCCATTTATGACAAGCCCACAGCTAATATCATCCTCAGTGGGGGAAAATTCAGAGATTTCCCCCTGAGATCAGGAACACGACAGGGATGTCCACTCTCACTGCTGTTGTTTAACATAGTGTTGGAGGTTCTAGCATCAGCAATCAGACAACAAAAGGAAATCAAAGGCATCAAAATTGGCAAAGATGAAGTTAAGCTTTCACTTTTTGCAGATGTCATGATATTATACATGGAAAACCCGATAGACTCCACTGAAAGTCTACTAGAACAGATACATGAATTCAGCAAAGTCACAGGATACAAAATCAATGTATAGAAATCAGTTTCGTTCTTATACAGTAATAATGAAGCAACAGAAAGACAAATAATGAAACTGATCCCATTCACAATTGCACCAAGAAGCATAAAATACCTAGGAATAAACCTAACCAAAGATGTAAAAAATCTGTATGCTGAAAACTATAGAAAATTTATGAAGGAAATTGAAGAAGATATAAAGAAATGGAAAAACATTCTGTGCTCATGGATTGGAAGAATAACTATTGTTAAAATGTCAATACTACCCAAAGCTATCTACATCTTCAATGCAATCCCAATCAAAATTGCACCAGCATTCTTCTCAAAGCTAGAACAAGCAATCCTAAAATTTGTATGGAACCACAAAAGACCCCAAATAGCCAAAGTAATACTGAAGAAGAAAACCAAAGCAGGAGGCACCACAATCCCAGACTTTAGCCTCTACTACAAAGCTGTCATCATCAAGACAGCATGGTATTGGCACAAAAGCAGACACTTAGACCAATGGAATACAATAGAGACTCCAGAAATGGACCCAAAAATGTATGGCCAACTAATCTTTGACAAAGCAGGAAAGAATATCCAATGGAAAAAAGACAGTCTCTTTAACAAATGGTGCTGGAAGAACTGGACAGCAACATGCAGAAGATTGAAACTAGACCACTTTCTTACACCAGTCACAAAAATAAACTCAAAATGGATGAAGGACCTGACAGGAAAGCATCAAAACCCTAGAGGAGAAAGCAGGAAAATACCTCTCTGACCTCAGCCACAGCAATTTCTTACTTGACACATCTCCAAAGGCAGGGGAACTAAAAGCAAAAAATTAATTTTTGGGACCTCATCCAGGTAAGAAGCTTCTGTACTGAAAAGGAAACAATCAACAAAACTAAAAGGCAACCGACAGAATGGGAAAAGATATTTGCAAATGACATATCAGACCAAGGGCTAGAATCCAAAATCTATAAAGAACTCACCAAACTCCACACCCAAAAACAAAGAATCCACTGAAGAAAATAGACACTTCTCTAAAGAAGACATCTAGATGGCCAACAGGCACATGAAAAGATCCTCAACATCACTCCCCATCAAGGAAATACAAATCAAAACCACACTGAGATATCACCTCACACCAGTCAGAGTGGCTAAAATGAACAAATCAGGAGACTATAGATGCTGGAGAGGATGTGGAGAAACGGGAACCCTCTTGCATTGTTGGTGGGAATGCAAACTGGTGCAGCCACTCTGGAAAATAGTGTGGAGGTTCCCCCCAAAATTAGAAATAGATCTACCCTATGACCCATCAATAGCACTGCTAGGAATTTACCCAAAGGATACAGGAGTGCTGATGTGTAGGGGCACTTGTACCCCAATGTTTATAGCAGCACTTTCAACAATAGCCAAATTATGGAAAGAGCCTAAATATCTATCAACTGATGAATGGGCAAAGAAGTTGTGGTTTATATATACAATGGAATACTACTTGGCAATGAGAAAGAATGAAATCTGGACTTTTGTAGCCATGTGGATGGAACTGGAGAGTGTTATGCTAAGTGAAATAAGTTAGGCAGAGAAAGAAAGATACCATATGTTTTCACTCATATGTGGATCCTGAAAAACTTAACAGAAGACCAGCAGGGAGGAAAAGGGTGAAAAAAAAGTTCCAGAGAGGGAAGGAGGCAGACCATAAGAGACTCTTAAATACTGAGAATAAACTGAGGGTTGATGGGGGTGGGGGGGGAGGGGAAAGTGGGTGATGTGTACTGAGAAGGGCACCTGTTGGGATGAGCACTGGCTGTTGTATGGAAACCAATCTGACAATAAATTTCACATTAAAAAATAAGACAAAAAGAAAAGTTTAATATACATTTCTATTGTCTCATTCACTGCCTTAAGAGAATGATACTGGATGGTGGGGACCAAAGCAGTTATTGGTTTAAGCACTTAATTATTATGAATTTTAGAACTATATGCATACTTGTTTTTACACCTGATCAATGTGTTCATTATTATGATTTTAATACTATAGTTTTATTTCTTTATATAAACCTTTCATTTACAGTCTAAATGTTGCTCCTTTTACAAAATACATCATTTTACTTTATATGAATCATTAGAATATAGTCTTCAGTGTGTGTTAAAGCATTTCTATTGGGTTTGAAATACTATAAACTGTTTTCTAAACCATATGTTTTATGATTTTGTAGTTCTAATCATATATCCAAGTATATACTGATTTATCATACACAGGACCAAATCATTAGATCTTGGCACCTGGATTGCCTGAATGTACCATCTACTGTCCATCAGAACAATAATAATGTTTTTGAGGCCATTAGAGCATGACCCTAATCTAAGGATTTTTCATAAACACTAAGAAATAGATCCTCCAAAATGTGGAATAACCCTAGTTCTGACTATTTTGTTTTGGTGTGTCTGATTTGGGATTATCAAGGAAACACTTGCAGCATTTAAGTGTATCCAAGGAATTGTCGGTACAGCCAGGAAAGAAGTAAATGGAATAATCACAGAAACTGAATCTAAAGTAATTGTTTGTAAGATTCTCATTACTTTCATATTTCTATAGTGGAGATTGTTTAGCCTATTTGTTGCCTTGTTTCACTCATATTTAGTTGTTAAATATTCAAATTACATTGTTAACTAAAAATCAATAGTTTTATATTTGTTTCCATCCCATTTACTGCCTCTTTGGATTAGGTGTTACTTGTTTGTTTCTCAGGACAGGTGATATTTGGTTTAAGGCTAAGGTAACATGGATCTGGCTTCCTTCTCATTTCAGCTCTCTCCTCACTAAATTCCCTCACAAAGAATCTCATAGAATTCATCTGTTTAGCTATAGAGGTTAGACCTTGACCTTAGTGCCTGGCTTAAAATCCAGTGTGTTCGTTTACATCCAGACGACAATTATAGAAAAGGAATAAGAATGATGTGTCCACAGCGAGACAACAACAGGAAAGGAAGTTTCAGGAGAGTTTAAACAAAAAGGCAAAATACAGATGGCAGAAGGAAGGGTGTTAGCTGATGAAGCAGACAGGAGGAAACCACCAAAGATATTTTAAGTGGGAGCTGCAATTGGAGAGTCTCCACAAAGTAAAGTGACGTTCAGGACAAACTCAGAACTCAGAGAGCATAAATTGAAAAGGGCCTGAGTGAGGACTGGGGCATTAAAAAGTTGAACAGGAAGTCTACAAGGAAGAAAATCCTTTCCCCCAATAATACGTTAATTCATTACCTATACTCATATGTTTATATCTAAATAAAAACAATCAGAAGTCTAAAAACAAAAAAAGACTGGAATGAAATCAGAGAAACTTATATGGAAGTTAGCCCTACAGAGTTGAAACTCCCTTCTTCTGGCATTTGGTGAGCCACCATCTGTACCATTCACTCAAAAATGAAGTTGTCTGCTAGTAACCCCAAGATACTCTCCAGAACCTCCAGTCACACTTTTCATTGTTAAATGTGGACAGTCAAGAGTCATATAACATTTGGAAAAAGGTTTGACATGAATGAGTAGAGAAACAAGAAACTTGGGAAAAAATCATCTTGGATGAAATCTAAGTTCTAAGAAAGGAAAAAAATTAAATATTCTGATTAATATTCTCATATATGTGTGAAGATATCACATTCACAAAATACAAATAAAAAGCTATGACCAATATAATAATAATGACTTTTTGTTATTATAACATATATTTGTAGATTAAAAAATATTTTAATAGTAGTCAAGGAGATCTTCCAGAGGATAGGAAAAAAAAATAGAGAAAATACAAGAGGAAGCAGAGGATGAACCCAACAAATCTAATATCTATGTGATGGAAAAATTTATTTTAATGGGATTGGAAAATATAGAGGGAAAGAAGATATCAAAGAAATGACAAAAGAAAAATTTCTAAGTTTATTTATTTTGAAAGAAAGAGAAAGAGTGTGCATAAGCAGGAGAGTAGTGGGGTCGGGGGAGGAGCGGAGGAGAAAGAGAATCCCAAAAGAGGCTCTGCACCATAGCATGGAGCCTGATGCTGGGCTTGAACTCATAAACCATGAGATCATGACATGAGCCCAAACCAACAGTGGTACACTTAACTGACTGAGCCACCCAGGTGCCCCCGCAGACAATTTTCTAGGAGAGAGCCATGAATTTTCAGCAAGGGTCCACAAGTGCTCCAAGAATGAATACCCATATGTAGGTATAGAATATAGAATTTTTATAACAAAGAACCAAATCTTTATCCCACATCTCTTTCTTGTTTTTTTATGGCACCTTTTCAACTTTGTACATTTTCTTAAAAACTGCTTTCTGTACCATAACTCAGTTTCTTTTATTTATTTTTTTTTAATTTTTTTAACGTTTATTTTATTTTTGAGACAGAGAGAGACAGAGCATGAACGGGGGAGGGTCAGAGAGAGGGAGACACAGAATCTGAAACAGGCTCCAGGCTCTGACCTGTCAGCACAGAGCCTGACGCGGGGCTCGAACTCACGGACTGCGAGATCATGCCCTGAGCCGAAGTCGGCCGCTCAACCGACTGAGCCACCCAGGCGCCCCTCAGTTTCTTTTATGAGTTTCTATACCAGACTCTGACCTCTTTCGTGTCAAGATTTTATTCTAGGATCTGACATCCAAGCATGTCAGGTAGTCACTAGAGCCTACTTTCTGCCTAAATGAACATCAGTATCTGCAGATTACCTATTGTTTGTCTATCCTCCTTACTCTACTTATGGATTACCAATATCTTCCTATGACCTCTTTCCAAGAAATCCCTAGTTCATCTATTGTGAGGGAATAAAAGTTTTTTGTGTTTCTGGAGAGTTGGAGCATTTTTAATGATTTTTGCTGAAACGGGGTATCATCAGCTAACAACAAAACTTGGGAAGTTAGTTGGCCTCTGCATAGATGGTCTAGAGAACTACAGAGATAGTGACCTAACTCTAGAGGTATTAATTTACATTTGAAGAGGAAATGAGGCCTATGACCTTGGCAACATCTTTAGTCATAAAATCTAGAGACATTGAATCTTATCTGGCCTTTGGAGAGAGATATTTACATTCCAAAAGATTACAGGAAGAACACAGGATAATTCTCATTCATCTCCAAGGAGCAAAAAATACTTTTCTCCTTTTGGGAGGGCAGAGGAAGCAGTTGCCTCTTTCTCTTGTATAAAAGCAGAGAAAATCTATTTTACTGTTTCTCTCCTATGATACAGATTTTGAAATTTTCTTTTATAGGCGATTATACCTACCTTTCGTTTCATTGCCCAGAAGTTAAAATCTGAGTGTGGGGAATTACACAATCACTATTTGACTTTCAGGTGAATCATGATTATCTTTAATCCATAAGGCTTCATGGACACATTTAGGATTAAATTAATAAAGATAAATATTTAAAAACCCAATGCCTGTCTTCCCTAACTCAAGACTGAATGTCAGTCTTCACAAGAACTCCAGAGATCAAAAACCAAAAGTCTCAAATGTTAGATTTTGAAGGAGAGAAATAGATATTCCTTTCCTTTTTGTAATCTAACATAGCATCATACATTTCATAATAATATGAGATAATCCAGAAGTTAATAAGTGAATTATTTTTTTCACTCAACAAAAGATGCATTATCTTAATCTATCTGAGGTAATCTAAGTAACATTGAGTGAAGCAAGAAGAAATGGCTGAAGATGGAAAATAACATTTCCAGCTAGATGTAGGACACATTAAAGCTAAACTAAGCTGAATATTTTAAAGATTATTTTATCTCACCACTTCTTCTATGATTCTCTAAATAAAAAATTTAGTGTAGAAGAACAAAATATGTCAAATATTTTGTATCTTGAACCAAGACTACTTTTAACTTTTGTATTGATCGGGGGGGGGGGGGTGAGGGTGACTAGGGTTTAGACTCTGTACTTTCTAATAAAGTTTCAATGTGATTTCATAAAGCTTTACATCTCTATAGTGAATATGTATATAATTGAATTCTCCCTGCATCATCATTTTAGATCAACTACATACACAGAATAGGGGCAGTTTTGAACTATTGATTTTCAGCTTGATGTTTTTTTCCACTCCCTTTGGCCTATGTTTATAGAAAACAAATAGTTTAAATCTTTGAGATCAGATCATTCAAGGGAGTACCGATGCAAATTTTGCAGTTAAACCTACACCAGAAATAAGCTGGGAGCAACTCCATAAACCCCAAAGGTTTCCTGAGTCAAACTTTAGTTCGAAACTTTAATACTTACAGTTTTGTTCAAATTGTCTCAAGAGCCTCCTTTAGCCAGTTCACTAATAATGCTGTGCTCTGTGGTCTCTTTGTCTTTTCACTACAACTATCCTAATACCATCTCTGGAGAAATCTATCTCCTCTGTACCCCCTAATTTTAGGCTGCCAAGCATTGCCAGGCAGTCAGATAGCCTTGCACCCAGACATTACAAATACATGCTGCTCTTTTGAATCAGCCTGTAATCAGTTAAGAATTCTATGTATTGACTAATCAGCATTAACTCCCCTTTCCTTAAAGCAATTATTCGCAAACTAGAGTATTCTCCACAAACTTTT
Organism: Acinonyx jubatus; assembly: GCF_027475565.1. Classification (NCBI taxonomy): domain Eukaryota; kingdom Metazoa; phylum Chordata; class Mammalia; order Carnivora; family Felidae; genus Acinonyx; species Acinonyx jubatus. Next base: position 83,148,509 of record NC_069383.1, read on the forward strand.
ATTTTATTCTTACTCTAGTTACCTTCATCTAATAGTTGGTTTTACACGATCATCTTTCAAAAGAACATTCTGTTTTCATAATTTCCTTTATTTTCAGTCCTTTTCTACCTTCAAATTTTAACAAGAGAAGTGTGCCACTCTATTTTACAGAGTTAGCTCTTGTACTTGTAATCTTGATTTTATCTTACTTTACCATCCCCAGGACTTGCTCCATTAAATATCTTTTTTTCTGATTGTAACTGCATAAAACTCTCTCCCACCCACCCCCCTTTTTTTAAGTTTATTTACTTTTTAGAGACAGAAAGAGAGTGAGTGTGCCTGTGCCAGCAGGGGAAGGGCAGACAGAGAGGGAGAGGGGAAGAGAGGGAATCCCAAGCAGGCTCCATGCTGTTAATAAGGAGCCTACATGGGCTCCATCCCACCAACCATGAGATCGTGACCTGAGCCAAAACTGAGAGTTGGATGCTGAGGCACCCAGGCACCCAAACTCTCCCTTTTTAAGACTAGAAAGATTTCCTGCTATCCTAGATTCCCAAACAAATTCTCTTCCAAACTTTCTTTGAAGAAGAATAGGAACTTTTCCCATATCTCAAATAGTGTTAAAAGCCCTGCAATCTGGCTTTGTCAAAGACAGAGTCAGTAGTGACATCCTAACTACTTAAATAATACTTAACCTTCACTTTAACCCTCTGTGGTTCCTCTTTGGCGTTTTATATTTTAAGGTAATCCCCTTCTTGAAGCACTATTTACTCATGACTAGCACGGCACTGTTATCTTGTGGTGCTCATTCTCCCCACATCACTTCTGGCTTCCTCTAAGTGCCTTCACCTATCATTGTCTAGTGTTCCCACATTTTCCTTGAATAATCTCATAAAACTCAGCTCATTGGCCCTCAGTTCTTTATCTCCATGTCTCTTCTGTATTTGGCTTACCTCTTCCTAGAGATAGGATAACTTACTCAGAAATTAACCCTTGTTGGAGATTTAATTTCCCTAAGTAGTCAATCATACTTTATGTAACTCTTTGCTGCAAAATAGGACTGCACCTAACTGGAAACTAGAAGAATAATACTCTAAGTGGTAACCATGGGGGAAATAAAATATACCACCATTTCATATTTTTCAATATTAAGTATTTATTCAGTTAAGCAAGACAGTATTTATGGAGGAGAAATAGATGGTTTTAAGACCTGGAACAAAATGATGCCATCATCATGGTAGCATAGTTTTTTTTTTTTTTTCTCTTCTTTTCAACTTACAACTAATCAAACTTTCTAAACTAAAAAAGGCACCTCTGTGCAGCACACAAGGATACCTGAGACTCCACCCATCTGTAGACCCCAAAGTGGGGGGACTGGACCTCAAAGGAGGCTGTGGAGAGAGAAGAGTGGTGACAGTGGCAGGTCCCCACAGTACTCAGCACTTTCTTGGCAGAGGAGGTGGAAGGTGAAGGGGGTGAGTGGGGGTCTGCATGGCTCTGCCCAGCAGCTGGGGACCCCCATTGCTCTCTTCGGGAAGAGACTTCAGTGACTAGGGGCTGACAAAGGAAAGGGAAGAAGGGAGACAACCAACTGAAGGAAAGTGTTTCTTGTTGTCTGTCCTGGGATTCTGGCAAGATGACTACCCATGACCCCTGCCCCACCCCTAAAGGACCCACACTACCAGGCCCTGGGCATTCATGATGCCCCACTGCTAAGCACACACCTCACCCCAGTCTGCTGCCATACTCCTTTTTTCCTTGCCAGTTTTTTTTTAATGTGTACATTCCCAACCTCAGCATTGAGTCAGCTCTGCCAAGAGAAACCAAAAACTAGTGCTCTAGTGCCACTATCTGGAAAACAAAAGGAAGGTTCCTAATTACCAACATGTTGAATTGCTAGAATCAAAGTAAACAAAACCTTACCTAAACAAGAAAGTTGTTAGCACTTGAAGTGCAGTGGCAGAGTTATTTTTCATCAAACACTATGAAAAATCATGCTAGTATGGTTTTTCAGAAGGAAAATGATAATTTTCCAGCAACTGAACCCAAAGACATGGGATATTGTAATCTAACTGATAAAGAATCCAAAATAGCATTTTTCAATGAAAACTCAGAAAGGTAATACCATGTTCTCAGGAATAAAATGTAGTGAACAGATGGAGTACCAAAGAGATTAAAGTTCTACAGCTGAAGAATTCAATAAATGAGAGGACACTAGAAACCATTGGAAGAGACAATAAGTAAGCTCAAGTATAGGAATATCAAAATAATTCAGTTGGAAGAGTAGAGAGAACTCATGTTTTAAAAAAATAAAGAAACTCCATGTGAACTATCAGACTCCATTAGGAAAGTCAATATAAGATTGCTGCCTCTGGATCCCTGGCTGGCTCAGTCAGAGCATGTGATTCTTGATCTCAGGGTTCTAAGTTTGAGGCCCATGTTGGGTGCAGAGAGTACTTAAAAATAAAATCTTAAAAAAAAAATAATGGCTATACCAGGAGAAGAAGAGAGGGAGTAAGGGCAGAAAGTGTATTAAAAGAAATAATAGTTGAGGGGCGCCTGGATGGCTCCATTGTTAAGCATCTGATTCTTGGTTTCAGCTCAGTTCATGATCTCATGGTTCATGTGCTTGAGCCCTGCATCAAGCTTCATGCTAACAGTGCAGAGCCTGCTTGGGATTCTCTTTCTCCCTCACCCTCTCTCCCCACCTCTCCCCCAGCTCATGTTTTGTGTATTCTCCCTCTCAACATAAGTAGACTTAAAAAAATTAAAAAAAAAAACAAACAGATAATAGCTGAAAGTTTCTCAAACCTGGGGAAAGAATGGATATACAAATCCACAAAACTAATACAACATCTCATTATCTCAGTGCAGAGGACCTTCTCCAAGACACATTGTATTAAAACCACCAAAAGGCAATGATAAAGAACTTTAAAGACATCCAGGGAAAAAGAGTATGCCAGCCTGCAGAGGAATCCACATAAAGCTACCAGCTGATTTTTCAGCAAAAATTCTATAAACCAGGAGACAATGGAGTGACATATTCAAAATGTTGAAAGATAAAAACTTCAAGCCAAGAATACCCTCTTCAGCAAAGTTATCCTTCAGATTTGAAGACATAAAGGTTTTTCACGACAAACAGAAGTGGAGGGAGTTTACCACCTTTAGATTGGCCTGAAAAAATGTTAAAAGGAGGTCTTCTAGCTGAAATAAAAAGGCAAAAGTACACAAAACTCTGATTAAGGTGATAAATATATAGTCATTAGAAAACTAACTCTTTTTTAGAAAGACAAGTATCATAGGACTTCACTCATATGAGGACTTTAAAGCACAGAACAGATGAACATAAGGGAAGGGAAGCAAAATTAATATAAAAACAGGGAGGGGGACAAAACATAAGAGACTCAAATATAGAGAACAAACAGAGGGTTGCTGAAGGGGTTGTGGGAGGGGGGATGAGTTAAATGGGTAAGGGGTATTAAGGAATCTACTCCTGAAATCATTGTGGCACTATATGCTAACTTGGATGTAAATTAAAAAAATAAATTAAATAAAAATTTTAAAAAATGGGATCATCTTAATCTCTTAATTATGGTATAAAGGTTAAAGAAAAAAAGCATTAAAAATAACAATAGCTATTACCACTTGGTAATTAAATTACAGCATAAAAACACAATTTGTGACATAAAAAAATAAAAGGGGAACAATAAAATGGCCTTCTTATAGGCAAATGAAGATAAATTGCTATCATCAGAAAAAGGACCATTTCATCTAGGAGATGTTTTATGTAAACCCTGATAGCCACAAAGCAAAAATGTAGAGCAGAGATACTTTTCTTTGTGCTTAGTGCAATACTGTATACCTTATATAACACCATGGGATGCATACTAAGTGCCACTAGTGATGCTGGAAGAGCTCCCATAAAGCAGAAAAAAACCCATGACATCACAAGAAACGTTGAATTAATTGACATGTACCATATACTAAGGTCTGCAGCTGTGGGTACCTGGCATTTCAAAATGTCAATCCAGTGTAAAGAGCATTGGAAAGCAAGAAAATTTGTGAAGCTACCACTACAGTTATACCCCTAGGCATGAAAAGCTGGCACTTCTTGTACAACATGTATGTTTTTATCTTCTTTCAATATGCAGAACTTCAGTTGGGTGCAGTATTGCTTCAAGAAAGGCATTCCTATAGATTCTAACAGGATTGGAGAAAAGTGAAGTGACTATATGACAAGTTAAACCAAAAGGAAGGTGAAGGATCTAAGGGTAGTGCATACAAAGGATGGTTGGGTAATTTTACAAAGAAGTTTGGCATTAAAAATGTCCAGATAACAGGAGGAGCACCTTCTGTTGGCCAAGAGGCAACAGTTGAATTCCTCGATGGTATTAAGAAAATCATTGAGAAGAAAGGATATCTGCCCAAACAGGTTTTTAATGCAGATAAAAGTGCCCTATTCTGGAAAAGAAAATGCCACCAAGGACATTTATCGAAAGGGAAGAGAGAGCTAGGATTTAAGGTAGGAAGGGATAGGATAACTCTACTGTTTTAAGAAAACGACATCAGGTTTATGATCGGGACTGCCCTTGTCTAAAAAGCTGCTAACCCATGCCTAGAAAGAAAGAGATAAATACTAGCTGCCAGTCTTTTGGTTGCACAACAAGAAGGCCTAGACAAGAACTCTGGCCTGGTTCTACCCATGCTTTATCCCTGAGGTCAGGAAGTACTTTGCCAATAAGTGGCTGCCTTTTGAAGTTATTTTGATATTGGACAATGTTCCTGGCCACCCAACACCCTATGAGCTAAACACCAAAGCATCAAGTGGTCTGCTTGCTCCCAAACACAATGTCTCTAATTTAGCCTCTACATAAGGAGGTTATAAGAACCTTTAAGGCTCATTACACACAATTTTCTATAGAAAGGACGTCAATGCTATAGAAGAGAACCCTAATAGAAAAACTATCATGAAAGTCTGGAAGGATTACACCACTGAAGAGGTCATCATTGTCATATAAAACCCCATGAAAGCCATTAAGCCTGAAACAATAAATTTCTCTTGAAGATAACTATGTCCAGGTGTTATGCAGGACTTCACAAGATTTATGGACAGACCTAATGGAGGAAATCATTAAAGGATTGTTGATATGGCAAAAAAAAAAAAAAAAAAAGGTGGCAGGTGAAGAGTTTCAAGATATGGTTCTTTGAGAAACTAAAGAGCTAATAGACAAAGAACCAGAGGAATTAACCAATGACTTGATGGAAATGAGTGCTTTCAAACCATGACACATGATCAGGAAGAAGTCATAGAAGAAAATAGTACCAGAAAACAAATGGACATTAGACAACCTGGCAGAAGGGTTCTGATTATTCAAGACCACTTTGAACTTCTTATACAACATTGATCCTTCTATGGTACAGGCACCAAAACTAAAGTAAATGGTAGAAGGATTGGTAATGTACAGAAACATTTTTAGAAAAATAAAAAAGCAAAAAAGTCAGAAATCACAATGTATTTCCATAAAATTCCACCCACTATTCCTGCCTCTTCTGCCTCCCCTTCAACCTCTCCCACCTCTGCCCCCCTGAGACACCAAGAATACCCCCTGCTCTTCTTTTTCCTCCTCCTCAGCCTACTCAACATGAAGATGACAAGGATGAAGACCTTTATGGTGATCCACTTTCACTTAATCAATAGTAATCATCATGCTGTAAAGCTGATCAAGTTACCTATTGTGTATGTATCTATCTTCACATGAATATCTCAAAACTGTACAGCAACAACTGTATGAGACATTTCGCCATCATCCCTGCGTAAGTTTTCATTATGTAGGACATTCTGTAAGAGCTTCATGGTAGTACATAGTCTATCCTTACATAGACATAAGGTGAGTGATAGCTAATATAAAATGAATTTCATGTTAGTTTTGTGTTTTATAACTTTTCGCAAAGTATTACTTTATCAGACAATATGCCTCTTTCTCATTAATGGAGAAAAAGTCTTAGCCTAACATCACAGGTAAGTGGTTTTATACATAACAATGTTTCTAACACTTTATCATGAATATGACTGTAATGCTGTATGCTATAAAGATTTTTATAACAAATCATTCTTTAGTATATAGGCTAGGCTACCATGAATCCATCATATCTGTTACACCAGGCTACCATAATACAATCATACTGCTGCTTCTTCATTATCAGTGCATCAATTATTTTAATTGTAATATAATTTTTTCACATTGTCTTTTCACTTTTGATGTCTAACACTAGGAATATGTATAACATCTACATATAATATTTTGTATCTTCACATTAATGTAGGTACTGACAATTGATGCATTTTGTAAACCAATAACGTAAACTTACAGTATTGATAAATACAGTACAGTACTATATATGTATTTTCTTTTATGACTTTCTTAATAAAATTTTCTTTTCTCTAGCATACTTATAAGAATACAGTATATAATTTATATAACATACAATATATGTGTTAATTGACTCTTTACATTATCAGTAAGGCTTCCAGTCATTAGTAAGCTATTAGTTATGGTTTAGGAGAGTCAAAAGTTATACATGGATTTTTTACTGTATGAGGGGTTGGTGCCCCAATTCCCATGTTGTTCAAGGATCAACTGTATATGCTGCATACAGGAGACTCTTTTCAGCTCTGAAGACATACATAAGCTCAAAGTGAAAAGATGTAACATGATATGCCATGCAAACAAACCAAAAAAAGGTGGGGATAGACTTATTTATATTAGAAAAAAAATAGACTACAAGCCAAAAAAGGGTAAGAGAAGACAAAGAAGGTCATTATATAATAACGAAAGGGTTGACATCAAGAAGATGTAATAGTTATAAATACAAAGGCTCTCAATACTTAAGCACTAAAATCTATTAAACAAATAGTAACAGATTTTAAGGGAGAAATAGAGAACAGTACAGTAATAGTAAGGGATTTCAATACTCCACTATTAGCAATGGATAGATCATAGATGGAAAATCAACAAGGAATCATTGGAATTGAACCATGTATTAGAACAAATAGATTTAACAGGATATACAGAACATTCCAGCTAAAGGAACATATGTTCTTCTCAAGTACACATAGAGCTCTCTCCAGGAGATCCTATGTTAAGCCATGAACATGAACATTGTTAAATTTCTTCACAAATTAAAAAAAAATGAAATCATATCAACCGTCTTTTCTGAACACAATGGAGTGAAATTAGAAATAAATTACAAGAAAAATGGAAAATTCACAAATATTTCGATATTAAACAATAGGCTACTGAATATTCAATTCGTCACAGAAATTAGAGTGCAATAAAGAAAACCTTGTAACAAATGAAAATGGAAATACACATACATAAGTCAGTTGCATTCCTTTACATAAATGATGAAGCATCTGCAAGCAAACTATCCCATTCACAATGGCATTAAAAGACAATAAAACACTTAATAAATTTGGGCAAGGAATTAAATTTGTACAATGTAAACTATAAGACTTTGATAATAGAATTTGAGGAAGAAACAAATGGAAAGACATACTGTGTTCATCACAAGACTTAATATTGTTAAAATGGTCATAATACCCAAAGCCATCTTCAGATTCAATTCAATTCCCACCAAAATGTCAAAGGCATTCTTTGTAGAAATAGAAGAAATGGGGGGTGCCTGGGTGGCTCTGTCTGTTGAGCGCCTGACTCTTGATTTTGGCTCGGGTCATGATCCCAGGGTCATGAGATTGAGTCCTGCATCAGGCTTCACGTGGAGCCTGCTTAAGATTCTCAGTCTCTCTCCCTCTGCCCCTCTCCCCAACTTGTACTTGCTCTCTAAAAAAAAAAAGAAGAAGAAGAAGAAACAACCCTAAAATTTGTGTAGAATCACAAAAGGCCTTGAACTTATGAACTTATAAATTTCAAACTGTACCTCAAAGCCATAGTATTAAAAACAGTATAGTACTGACACAAAAATAGACACACTAATGGAACTAAATAGGGATCCCAGAATTAAATCCCAGCATATACAATGGACCAGTATTTGAAAAGAGAGCCAAGAATACCTGATGAGGAGAGGATAGTTTCTTCAACAAATGGTACTGGAAAAACTGGACAAACCCCTGCAGAACAATGAAATTGGACTCTTATCTCACAGAACTCAGAAAACAATACTCAAAATGTATGAAAGACACAAATGTAAAATTTGTTACCACAGAACTCCTAGAAGAAAACAGAGAAGTTCCTTGATATTAGTCTAGGCAATTATTTTCGAGCCCTTAAAAGCATCAAACATAAAAGCAAAAATCAAATGGAACTACAACAAACTCAAAAGCTGCTGAACAGCAAAAGAGACTATCAACAAAATGAAAAGATAACCTACAGAATTGAAGAAAACTTTTACAAATCATATGTCAGATAACAAGTTAATTCTTAAAAATAAATAACTCAGTCAACTTGATAACAAAAACAAAAAACACATAATCCAATTTAAGACAGCCCAGGGCATTTTCCAAAGAAGACACCAAAATTTCAGACATAAAAAGATGCTCAATGTCAATAATCATCAGGAATAATCAAATCAAACCCATAATGAGCCATCACCTCCCACCTGTTAGAATAGCTATTCTCAAGAAGAGACAACAGGGGATGGCGAGGATGTGGTGAGAGGGAAACCCTTAAAAATTGCTAGTGGGAATGTAAATGGGTCCAACCACTATGATTAACTATGTGGAGGTTCCTAAACATATTAAAAATAAATATTTTTATTATTTGTTATTTTATTTATTATTATTTTATTATAATAATTATTTATTATTATTTAATATGTTATTGCTGCCATATGATCAGCAATTCTGCTTCTGGGTATATACCCAAAGAAAGTAGAAACAGGAGTTTGACAAGTTGTATGCACTCCTATGTTTATTACAGCATTATTTGCAATGGCCAAGATATGGAAACAATCCAAATGCTCATCAAGGGACGAATGGATAGAAAAGATATAGTACATATACACAAGGGAATATTATTCAACCTGGAGAAAAGATATCCTGCCACATGTAACACGGAAGGACCTTGAGCACATTATACTTAGGAAGATAAGTCAAACAGAAAGACAAGTATTGTTGGATATCACTTATATGTGGAATCTAAAAAAAAAAAAAAATAACTGTTAAAAAACAAAACAAAACAGTAAAATGGTGGTTACCAGGGGATGGGGGAGGGGGATAAGATCAATGGTGTTTACAAGTACTAACCTGTAATGAACAGTAAATAAGCCATAGAAATCTCATGCACAGCATAATGAATATAGATAATATATTATACTGTGATTATGTAGGGTGATAAATATTGCTACACTCTCAATCATATTACAATATATAAATGTTTCAAAGTAACATGCTATATTCCTTAAATTTACACAAAATTATATGTCAAATTTATCTTATTAAAAGAAAATAATAAAGTATAAAATACATTAATCTTGTGTTGATTACATGTTGAAATTATAGTATTTTGGATTAAATAAAATGTAATATTTTTTTAAATAACTGGGACAGATTATAAAGCCATAGAATCCTCAAAATAAGAAGAAAATGTGTGATTCATTTAAAAACTATAAATGCCTCTTCTACATAATAACTACCAAACTGACATTTTTATTTTAATTCCCCATGGAACATATTCTCCATTCATTGTCTCTGGTTAATGTTTCTAAATTGATCTCTAACCAAGGTATTATGAATATAGCTTTCTATATTCTATTATACTCTATCAAAATGACCCAAAGCAGAACAGGTTTCAGTAGGATTTCCTTTTTATTTTGATGAATGAATTTGTATTTGGAATTGTAAAGTCTTCATTAGAACACTGAAAAATAAATTATTAATGTTTTCAAGCAAATATAAAAAAATCAGAATAATTGGAGCTAATGTTACAGAGCAGAACAAATGTAAATGTAGAAATTGTTAAATATGAATAGAATCTAGTCTTAATTTTGCTACTGATTAGCTGGAAAAGTTGTTTCACATAGCTTTAGGGTTTTAACTTACTTATCTATAAAAAGATCATTTTGAAGTTAAATTAGATTATCCCTAAGGTACAACTAACATTTCATAATTTGGCGTAGTTTTATTATTCTCAATCATTGCTTGGTGATCAACACATACTCAGGTTAATGTCGCAGCCAAGTATTCCAAATATAACTGCCTCTTCAGGTATTTAACCCACTTTATAATGATGCCACTCTTGAAGGATACTACCAAGAACAATGCGTACAGTATGCCTTCTCTATAAAACTTATGTTCAGAGTAGAAACTAATTATATGATTTACTAGGCAACTAGAGGAGAAACAATGGTTACATTTTTGAGCTATCAGAAGAAATGGATGAATTAATTAAATGAAAGTGCATTTTTTAGGTACTTGAATAGAAGTAATTAATGTTCTCGGTTACTCCAAGAGTTGCTGATGTGGGTAAGAAAGACAAAGAAATTTTCGTTTATTTTAGCTGATAAATTCAGTACCAACTTTTCATCCTATATTTTATTCAAAACCATTATGGGTTTATGATAGTAGTTAATGCATGTTACAGTAATTTCAGCCAATATATGAAGAAAAAACTAAAAGCAACCATAACTGCCTATCAAGAGATGACAAACACTAATATTTTAGTGACTTGCCAGAGAGACAGTATTGGGAGGCAAAGACCACCTCTCCAGAGCCAAGCTATCTGCTGAATCCCACCTCTATAAAGTTACGCTTTAAGCTCTTTCTTTTCTGATTTAGTGTCAGATTTTACTCTGTAACATACATTATATATTAAAAATACTTTTATAAATATTATACTATATTATAGATGATATATAATAGAAATCATGTATTGTATATACCTTATATTTTATATTATATAGTTATATAGCACATTATATATAATATGTACTTACACAAATTTCACAATTGCATCAGTTATTATATATGCATACTTATTCCTAAGGATTTTCCCAAAGATTAAAAACCAGCCAATTCATTGTACAAAACTGAACACATGATAAAGTTATAGAATCTTTGATAGGAGTTTTTTTCTAAATGCCTATTCTACATAGTAAATATAATATTACATTTTTTTATTTTGATATATTATAAAACAAAATTTCCATTAAATGTCTCCAGTTAATGGGCTTAAATAGACTGCATAGTATTTGCAACATATGGATGTACCTGAATTGATTTAGTAATTCTTCTATTAGTAAGTATTTAGGTTGGTTTTAGTAATTTACTATTATAAATAATCCTATTAATACACTTGTTTTTGATCCTTTTGCAGTAAGATTTACAGTTATTTGATAATCAGTATAATCTGTAAAACCTTTACCATATTCTCCCTGCTTACCTAAATAAAATCCTAAAAAATATAGCTCAAAAATTTTCAAACACTAAAACATTCATGTGTTTTATCAGTTTTATAGCCACGCAGCTTGAGGAGGGACTATAAGATTCGTACATTCTCTTAGGCTTCCTTATCATTCAAACACATTCTTTCATATGCATGTATCATTTATAATTTACTGACACTTTAAGATATTAGAGCCAAACTAGACAAGCAAAATACTTAAGGATTCCATTTTACAATACATTATTTCTAATTGTAGTTATTACTCTAGTGAGGGAAGTAAGTGGGTCATTAGACATATTATGTCATATTAGTCAGATTTTATTCTTTTGCAATCTATTATTTAAATATTAGTTTATGTCATATGTAATTCTTATGTATGTCAACTCATCTATCCAAAATGCCAATTCTTACGCACACCTCTACCCACCATATCTAATTAGTAAAATGTCTATTGTCTTCATTCAAGAATCAGCTCCTTTTTTGTCCTTTCCACACAGCCTTTCTTCATTCTTATTCTTAAGAAGAATTTGTCATTCTTTCTGATTGTACCTTACCTTTCAAGTACCTGTCATGCTGTTCTTATCATGCTGCCTAAACCCATACAGTTCCCTGAAATATATGAGCTCCTTCACGGCAAGATCCATATTGAACAGCTACATATATCATTCAAGACTTTATCCAATATAACTATCGGCTTGGTGCTAACAATGAATGAATGAATGGATATTTTTATGGTATTTAAGGATCGTAATTAAAATTTCTTGTGCTGTTTTCAAACTCTGTAAAGATTTTACTACATAAAGAATACCATTTAAGATGTAGTTGTTTCCTTATCTTTTCTATTTTACAGACTTAGTTCTTAAAATATATTAAGAAAGGAATATAAAATGATTGGCAATCTTGCAAGAATGGTATTTTTATAAATTCATCCTTGGCACAGAGAAAATTGTGATCACAACCTGTCACCATTCTAAACATCATTTTTATGGTTGTGAACAAAATATATTTGGCGGGGAGTAATTTTAGAAAGAAAAAAAATCACCCTGATTTCTTAAATAGGAATGGAAAATTCCCTGAGTTACCACCAACATATCAAGGTTATCCCCAGAAATGTTTTAAGATGTATTGTATGTGCTAGAGATATTTTTATTTATAAGGTTACCACAGTGATAACTACACACAGTATAAATTCGAAAATGCTTAAAAAATCAAACTTTGGGAAAGCCTAGAAAATAGTGAAGGAAAACAAATGAGTATTTATATCCATGCTGAATCCTTAATCATGTGTTAGTGATGGCATGCGCTGTTTTGAGAAAAAAAAAAATGTATCATGTCAATTGGGCTCAGCCTTAAGAAAATCCATTGGGAAGACAAAGGTAGATGTGAAAGAGCAGGTATCCTTTCTTATCTTCTTACCCACATATGTTGCTTGGACTCTGACCAGTACATCTCCCCTTCATTTCTCTCAACATGCTATTGATAACTGACTGATAACCTCTGTAAAGTGTTTTCACCTTGGTAGGGACTTTCTGAAGAAGTGTCATCAAGATCTAAAAGAAATTAATCTTTAATTGCAAACTTTCAACCCGAGTTTGACAGTGGACACGGTAGAGGTATTTGTAGAGGGCCCCACGCTTAGTCTCCCTAACTCACTTGTAGACTTCCCCATACACTTAGTCTACGTCATCAATTGCACCCTTGTGGAAAGTTGCTCTCAAATACAATATTCCTCCCCCATTAAGTACTATTTTATCCTCTTTTAGAACTGGCTAGAACCAGGGATAGGAAGAAGCAAATAGAATCGGAGCAATGTCGAATATTACAGTTTTTTAGCAGTGTATTTTAAAAACTCTGACAATTTATTTATTCAGCATTGAAAAGCCTTCTGGTGCAAGTGGGGTATATTTTGTCACCATCCCCATTTTACAGATAAATTTATTGAGATCAAAATTATTAAGGTAATTAACAGGGGGGAAAAGCAGGCCTGGTATCCTACCCAAATAGCATGTTTCCAATTCCATATCCTTGTCCTAACAAAATAGAAAAAACTCAGAGTTAATATTAAAAATGCTTTTATCTAAGCACAACCACCTCTCTTGCACACACAGCTGCAAAGGCTTAAACAGAGAAATAAGCCACGTAAGATCAACCGCATTCTAAGAGGAAAAAGTCCCCACAGAGTTGATAGTCCTCTGACAGCAACTGGTTAGTAGAGGTTCTTGATAACCAGTAAGAGTGAAAGGTTTTCAGGGCAGTCATGATCTAGAGTCAAGGTCTTAAAGGGAGTCAGCAATTAAGTTTGATCCTGACTCTAGGGAGAAGGGACCCTTTGATGGATTACATATCCTGGGATATCTTGCATTTATTTCCACTATAATAACGTAAACGTCTGCTCTCTCTCATTCCCCATTCTCTTGCTACACGCACTCCTGCTTCATGAAGTACTTTGCACGGTGTGGAAGGCATACACAAAACTGTTTTTTGCAGAAGTGAAGGAAGGTCTAGAGGCTCACAAACCAATTGAATGGTGGTCTTCGACTCCACTGAAAACTGTACTTTACTCTTTCATTTTGCATCCAATTTTCCTTGCCCATTCTTGAAAAGACATTATCCATATTTAATAACTTTTTCTAAAGCTTCCTAAAAATTCCTGGCATTCTAAAAATGCACTGAGTTGGAGAGAGTGGAGAAAATTATCTTTAGAGCATGGTGAAATGAAAAAAATAAGCTTCATTCCAAAACAATACCATTTATAGAATTCAACACAATAAACTTTTGTGTGCAAATAATTTAATAAGTCATCATAAATTTTGATTGAAGAAGTCAAAAAAGGAAAATACATTCCATTTTTCCATGTGCAATGTACTGAAATGCATGCCAGTTTCACTTATGGCAAATTACTCTGTGGGAGGCAATGCATATTAATATGTGTGTACAAAGAATATAGCTTCACAGACTGCAAGAACATCAATATTTTCAACCACCAGATGGCAGGAATACAGCTACAGAAGTTTAGAATCTAAAAATTCAGATTATACTAAAGAAAAATGTAGTCCCCATCTTGATTTTATTTTTAGTTGAATAGCCATAAAAATATATTGGTGCAAATTCTGTTGTGTGTAAAGCAGGAAAATTACTTTTATTAACCACAGTTTTCCTTTTGAATGAGTTGCCAACTCATTTTTGCATCAGATTATTGAGTCTTCTAAAAGAATTATTTTTAAAGACAAGCTACAACAAGATCTGGAGTATAAAAAAACTATTTAATCAGCATCTCCTTCTGGAAGGCATTCTAAATCAATCCCACCTGTTTCTTACCATGCATCACTCTCCTTGTTTTGCTTTCTTAACCTTTTATACTTTCTCATTTTTCAAAAACTCATCAGTTGTCTATGCATGTGAACTGGATGGGTTGGGCTTGCTAGGTCATTCTCTCTGGTGTGTTTTGTGATCTCCAGTAGGAACAGTATGGGTTTAATTTTGATTTGCTGCACTAATGTTTATGTATAATACCCATAAAATAATATATACCCATGAATATAATAATTATTATATAATTATATAATTATATAATACCCATAAAACTAATAAAGAGGAAATGTCTATATAACATATAAATAAGCTCAGAGTCCAGGAATCTGGAATTTCTCATTTTTGTGGTATAGATATTGTGATAGCTCAATATTTTTCTTACCTTCCAACAAGAGATATCATGAAAGAAATACCTTGTTAAGTTAAATGATTTCTAAGATATGATACTTTATCTTCCTTAGATTAGCTAAGATTTTTAATATCTTCAATGTAAAATTTTATTTTTGTAAGATTTTGTAAATGTAAACATTATTAATGTAAGTTAATAATAACAATAGTGTTCAATGTTAACTGGGTGCCAAAAACTGTTCCAAGAACTTTAAAAGGATACAATTTAATCTTTTTAACAACCCATGGGATAAATACCATGAATGTCCCTGTTTTACATTTGAGGATGCTGAGCCACATTTGGCTATAGAACTTTGCCAAATCTCACAGGTAATACGTATGTAGCTGAGCCCAGGCTTATATACAGGTAGTCATTCTCCTGTTTCTGCTCTTAACCATGGCACCATTCACCTGAAGTGGACTATTAAACAAAATAAGAACAACAAAAAAGCAGTAAGAAAAAAACCCACACATTTATTCAGTATTTATTTTGTGCCTTTGTTCAGTAAGTATTGAGTGCCTACTTGCTACCAAGGATGGAATATTTGTAGAAAAGTTAAGGAGACCCTACTCTGGAAGGTGTCTAGTATGATGGAGAACAGAGATATGTGATATGTAAGGACAATAAGGATTCATGGGCTCCATGACACTGAAAAAAAAAAAAAGGTGGATATAGGTACTTTGTATAAGTACATTAAGTACAATAAGGATTCATGGGGATCATGACAGTTAAAAAAAAGTGGATAAAGTTACTTTGTACAAGTGTTTTCTACCAGGTGACTGTATAAGCATTGTAGGTCAAGGGATAACAGGCATAGGCATGTGCAGAAGTACTACAGAATGAGGCAGATTTCAAGATACTTAAGTAGTTCATTATTCTTGGAGGTTAAGTTTTAAAACACTATAGGCATTCCTGGGTGACTCAGTTGATTGAACATCTGACTTTTCATTTGGGCTCAGGTCATGATCTCATGAACCTGAGAATTGAGACCTCACATCAGACTCTGCACTGACAGTGCGGAACCTACTTGGGATTCTCTCTCCCTCTCTCTCTGCCCCTTTTCTGCTCATGCACACGCATGTTCTCTCTCTAAAAATAGACTTAAAAATATAAATAAATAAATCAACACATACATGCATAAATACATGCATACAGAGTCTCGTGGGCATACATGTTAATCAAAACACAAAGAATGATACTTATTGACTGTGACTTTTGCTATACATAAATATGTCCAAAAAATGTTTGCCAATCTAGCAAAGACAAGTTTGGAGAGTCAGGAAGCCCTGCTGACTTTGCATGACATGCTAAGGGGCATGCATTCTACCACACATAGAGTGGGGAGCTTCCGTTCCTGTGGCAATGTGAGGACAGGTTGGGGTGGCATGGGCAGAAGCTAAATGAGCATGTAGGAGACTGCTGCAATAGTAAACACAGGTGGTAAGGACTGGACTAAAGTTACAAATGAAATAAAGTAAGAAAGGAGCTTGAAGCTATTTTGATGTGCAATTAACTGACCTACTGGAGGGCTGTGATCCAGAGCAAAGGAGGTAGAATTAGATTGTACCAGGCATCAGCAAGTTTGTCTACTGAGACAAGAAGGAAAGTGGTGAGGGTGGGATCAAAGAGGTTGTGTCTGTTACAGTAGCTGATCACTTTGATTTTCAGTACATGGTCATGTGCTAAGTCATGAGTCATCTCTAGAGATAAGGCCTTGAGCTTGCAGGGAGACAACTTGAGCAAACAGTGAGACTATAGAATAGCTACGGAGAATAAAAAAATGAAGATCAGAGACACATAAAATGATATCTACTGCTGACACATAGTTTAAGGATGACATAGTGATAGGTACAGAGGAAACAGAGAATATCAACTCTAAGGGGAAGAAATATTATAGAAAAGTAGTTTAGTATTTCATGACTCAGCAGTGACTAATAATCACATGGTCATAAACTAAATCTTGATCTAGAAAATAACTTAATAACTAACTATCCCTATATGTGGAGGTGGGTAGGGAGGTCAAGGATGAGTGGGAAGATGGGGATAAGTGATTAATAAAGGTAAGCCCTCTTACTCTGTAGGAAGTCAACAGCTAATATCTAAAAGTGAAAAAAAAAAAGAAAAAATGATATATACATGATATTTATAAATCTGAAGGCAAATTCCAAAAGAAGCAACCAGGAATTGAAACTATTGCCTCTTCAGGTGCCTGGGTGGCTTAGTTGGTTAAATATCCGACTCTTGATTTCAGCTCAGGTAAGATCAAGCCCCATGTCAGGCTCTGCCCTAACACGCTGGAGCCTGCTTGGGATTCTCTCTCTCTCTCTCTCTCTCTCTCTCTCTCTCTCTCTCTCTCTGTCCTTCCCCCACTAGCATGCATTTATGTGCACATGTGTGTGCCTCTCTTAAAAATAAATAAATTGGAGTGCCTGGGTGTCTCAGTTGGCTAAACATCCAACTCTTGGTTTCAGCTCAGGTCATGATCTCATGGTTCAAGAGTTGAAGCCCTGCATCTATGTCTGCACTGGCAGCATAGAGCCTGCTTGGGGTTCTTTCTCTCTCCTTTTCTCTGCCCCTCCCCTTCTTGCACTGTCTCTGTCTCTCTCAAAATAAAAAAAAAATAAATAAATATTATAAATAATAAAGAAAGAATTGCCTCTAGGGCCTAGAATTTGACTCCGTGTTTTGCAGACTACTGGATTTCTATAACAAGCTTTGTAGAACTATTTACATTTTAAAAGTATATCCATGTATTACTACAATAAAAATGTGTATACAATTTAAAATAATTGTTAATGACATTAAGAAAAGTAGTGGTTTGGAAGCCATCTTACAGAATCAGGGGATGCCACGTATGTTTTGAAACCCTGTGGCACATGCTGTTCTCAAGATGGGCATCTGAGGAAGACAGTGTAATCAGGGAGGAGGAGCTTTGAGCGATGTGAGAGGTGTACAAGTGCTTGAAGACATAGGAAAGTTTGTTCAAAGCAATTTTAAGGTTCCACTGTGTGATATAAAAGAAAAATCTGGAAGGAAGACTCCTAATAGCATGGGGATTAAAAACGGTTATTTTAAAAAAGCATATTAATAAAAATCAAGAGTCAAATGTAATTTTAGGCAGATGAATCATTCCCCCACCACCCATAGATCAATGTCTTGGTATTTGATAGTGACCACAGAGATATTTTTGAGTCCAAAAGCCTTAACAAGAAAATCTTGAAGGTCTTATGACCCTGCTGACTATCCTACTCTGATGAGAAAGACACTTACAAAAAAAAAAAAAAAAAAGAGGAAGAGAGCAGGTTATTTAAAACAAAACTAAATTAACTGGGTTTCTTTTCTCCTTAGAAGGTGGTCGTGTTAACACAATAGGGCAGAGGGCTGCTGAACCCTTCTGTCCTAATGCATACACACAAGTTGACAATTTAAGTAACAGAATTCATGCCTTGAAGTCAGAATATTATATTCGAACGTTTCTAGGATCACATTTTCCTAACTCTAAAAACCTCATAGAAAGCAAGCCAGAGCATACAGCAGAGAGTCAGGAATGAAATAGAATGGTTTTGCCTCAGGGCAATCCCGAATTTGCCCAGTGAAGCCAAGCAGAGCACTCTGGCTGAAACACACACACTCCTTTGTTGGTAGCATTTACGTCCGCCCCCCTTCCCCTTCTTCTGACCTTCACTTAATTCATTCAAGAAACGAATACTTCAAAAGTAGGTCATTTCCAATCCACACAGTTTGGAATACATATTTAAGTGTTTCTTGGTGACTAGAAGATAGCAATAGATTAGAGTTTAAAGAATTTAAACTTTTCCTCAGTGTTGGACTGTAAGCTTTACCATTGTCTTCATCTCCTTTTGTTTAGGGATTTAAGAATCCCAACACTTTAAAAACAGAGACTCCTAACTCCACCCTGAGATTTCCATTATTCCCACTGGATGATATGGTTTCACTGCAGCACCATTAACTGCCACAAATTTTAGTATATGGTAAAACAATATACTTCCGGTTTTTAAGGGATTTTGTATTTTGGAAACTGACACAGGTATTTTCAACGGAATAAATTCTTCCTCCTGTTCTTTGATCTGTGCATTCTGAAAAACTTCTAGTTCCCTAAATATGACATGGGGATGTCAGTCACATCCTCACCTTGTTCTCCTGGAACAGAGTCTAATGTTTTCAAAATGAGTTTAAGTATTTTGAATTGCCTCCAAGATTAATGACAAATTACCAGGTCAAATGTAGTGACTGTCTCAAACTTTCTTCAGCCATCTAAGGTATGCTCATCCCCTGCTTAATCCCATAATTACAGTCTAATGTTTTGTATTCATTCATACTTTTATTACATTGGTTCCCTGAATTTAGCATGAGACTCTCAGAGTACTGGTCAACATGACTGTTGAGCCCCACCCACCTGGCTCTTGATTTAGTGGTCTGGAGTGAGACCCCAAGATTTGATATTTCTAAACAAGCTCTCAGGTAATGATGCCACAACAGTTTGGGACCATACTTTGAGAACCTCTGGTTTAATAGTTTACACCTATTTATGTACATCTGTTTATTCCATGTGTTACAAGGTACATCAGACATGTGGACTCAGTGTAATCCTATTTACTGCCCATTTTATACATGACAACATAGAGGCTAGAGAGATTAAGTACTATACCCAAGGTCACAGAAACAGAAGAGGCATAATCAGTTTCAAAATAAATTCAGAAATTACTGTAAGTAATTATCTATTGTTTGAGAGGCCTATCAGTAAATATTGAAACATCTGATCACCTAATTGGCTCAGTCTGCTGAGTGACCAACTTCGGCTCAGGTTATGATCTCAAAGTTCCTGAGTTCAAGTCCCGCATTGGGCTCTCTGCTGTCAGCACAGAGCCCACTTTGGATCCTCTGTCCCCCTCTCTCTCTGCCCCTTGCCTGCTTGCGCCGCACTCTCTCAAAAATAAACATTAAAAATCTATTAAAGGGGTGCCTGAGTGGCTTAGTCAGTTAAGGGTCGGACTTCATCTCAGGTCACGATCTCACGGTTCAAGGGTTTGAGCCCCGTGTCAGGGTTTGTACTGACAGTGCACAGCCTGGAGCCTGCTTTGGATTCTGTTTCCCTCTCTCTCTGCCCCTCACCTGCTCATGTTCTGTGTCCAAAATAAATAAACATTAAAAAAATGAAAATATATGTATATTAAATAACTAGGCATTTCCATTTAAGAAATAATATAGGAGATGAGAAAACATTAAACATACCTTCTCAATCCCTCTCATTCTTGCTTCTCATTCCAAGTTAATAGACATAATAGATAACTAACATGGTATCCTCAATTAATAAGGAGTCGCTAGCTCAAAAGTAGTAGCTAAGAAATAAGTGTTCAGAGATTGCAAAAAATGTGAAAATATTAATTTATTATGTTTAAATTTTTTTTTACACTTTATTTAGTTTTGAGAGACAGAGCACAAGTGGAGGATGGGCAGAGAGAGACACAGAATCCAAAGCAGGCTCCAGGCTCTCAGCTGTCAGCACAGAGTCCAAGGCAGAGCTCGAACTCACAAACCGTGAGATCATGACCTGAGCTGAAGTCAGAGGCTCAACCGACTGAGCCATCCAGGTGCCCCTGTTTATTATGTTTTTTAAATCTAATAGTTGTCGGGGCACCTGGGTGGCTCAGTCGGTTGAGCGGCCGACTTTGGCTCAGGTCATGATCTCACAGTCTGTGAGTTCAAGCCCCACGTCAGGCTCTGTGATGACAGCTCAGAGCCTGGAGCCTGTTTCCGATTCTGTGTCTCCCTCTCTCTGACCCTCCCCCGTTCATGCTCTGTCTCTCCCTGTCTCAAAAATAAATAAACGTTAAAAAAATAAAAATTAAATTAAAAAAATAAATAAATCTAATAGTTCTCTTTAAGTGCAGTGAGCTACATGAAGAAAGATTGAAAGCAGACAAGAGTTAGTATGTAATTTCAACTAAAGATAGTTTCCACCATTCTATAATGAAACCAATATGGACATAAAATCAAGGTTATCTACAATGATTACAATTCACCTGTTGATAGTCAGGAATTAAACCATTTATGAATACTATTTTATAGGCAAGCAAACAAGAAAAAGCAGACTTCCCTGTGAGAGTACAATAGGTCAGGAGCAGGTTAAAAAAACAGTTCTAACTTTCCTTACTTAGATTAGGTAGTTAAATGTTGTGAGCTGATTGGAGCATTAATGAACCTTTAAAAAAAAAAAGCCTAAATCTAAAGAAAACCTAAAAAGACTGAAACTCTGCCCATTTTCTTGGGGAAAAAAATATCTTATCTCAGGTAAATATTCACCTTAAATTACCTTTTACTGGCAAGTCATACCAACTATGAATAAATGAAGCTCCTTCTTTGAAGTTTAATAGTACAATGATCACACACCCAGAAAAAAACAAACAAAATTTAGCGGAGAGCTTTGAATGTCAGATTCACAACTTAAAGTTACCTGGTTTAGTGAGATCAAAATATTCAGAGCTGTATTGAAGAAAGGCCAACTTTCCAACATGTAGATTATATTCAGGATGTCTGTGGGGATCAGAAATAGAATGAAGGGAGGTTTGAATCTTAGTAGAGATATTAGGAATTGAAAAGAAGAAAATAAATGGATAGGAATGTAGTATGAATCTGCAGATCTTTGAACTTCTTATATGAAGGGAAAGAGACAGGAGCTTCTCTGGGAGCTGTCCATGGAGCAGGGCATGCGCTATTCATCATTTTATCTTCCATTTCTAGCCCAGTACCATCATCTACATATTAAGTTTTCTTTTTCCATGTATAAAGATGAGATGAAGAAGTTTTGAGCCTGGTAACTGGGAGAAGTAGAGTGGGATACATATCCGTATGTAAAAAATAAGATGGTCTGATTTGGAGGGGAAAAAAGTAACCTACCCTTACCCTGGACAAGTCTGCATACAGCATCATTCCATTATCCTACAGGCAGTAGAACACTGGCATAGGGGTTTGAAAAGAGTTCAAAGGTAAAAGAAATATAGTGGCCAAAGTTGAAATAAGAAGGTAATGGAAATACATAGAGGAGAAAGCGTACAGAAAGAAGAGGGTCTAGAACAGATTCTACATTTCAAAAACAAGAGAATGGGAACTCAGGAAGAAAGCAAAGTAAGCATTTCCAGGGACAAAAAGAGGGGACTAGGTAATACATAGGAGGCAGGAGAGGAAATAGTTTGATGAACAAAGAGATGCCTATACTCTGGCTGTCATTAAACTGATGTGTGGTTATGTTTTAGGTCACTTGGCCAGAAGTTGATGGTAATCAAGCTAAACTTTCGGGAAAAGTTTTGATTGCTGCAACAGAATATAACCTGTCATATTTGATTTTAAAAATCTGTCTTTCCAGGGGTGCCTGGGTGGCTCAGTCGGTTAAGAGTATGACTTCGGTTCAGATCATGATCTCGTTGTCCTTGAGTTTGAGCCCCACGTTAGGCTCTGTGCTTACAGCCCAGAGCCTGGAGCCTGCTTTGGATTCTGTGTCTCTCCCTTTCTCTGCCCCTTCCCCACTCATGCTCGGTCTCTCTCAAAAATAAACATTAAAAAATAAAATAAATCCATCACTTCATATTTGTTTCTCCAAGATCCTTGGGCACAATTAACCAGGCTTCACTATGAGCTTGAACTAAATGCAGACAGATTAGGAAAAATATAATAAAATCCAGTATCAACACTTCTATTAACCATTGTCTGTAGGCATCTGACTAACATCTTGGGGCAATAGAAAATATCAGATACAAAAAAATAAGCATTGAGACAGTTCAGCAATTTTCAAGTTATTAAAAAGATACTAACTTCTATTCACCAGAAAAAAAATTTTAAAAATGTAATATTGGAGAGAGCATAACTCTCTACTTTGAAGTATGGGTTGAATATAGTGACTTTTCTCCAAAACTATAGAAAAGAGGTGGGTGAAATTGAATAGTAACTTTACATTAGTAAACTAACTGGATAAACACTATTTTAGCTAGGTGATTAAAGTTAACAGCAACAGTCATAAACCGTGTAGATACTAAGTACCCTTGATATGATATGATGAAAATGCTACTTTACTTGTGTGTTTTTCCTTCCCCAAATCCATAGTCTCAGTCTAGCCATGAGACAGAAAGACAAACCCAAGTGAGAAAGGGTCTCCAAAATACTTGACCAGTAAGTCATTCTCCAAATAGTGAAGATGGTCAGATTTTCTTTGTGTTTAATAAACTACCAAAGCAAAAAGAGGCTCAAGAGTGGTGACCAAATGTAATGTAATGATAGCCTAGATGGCATCCTAGAATAGAAAAAGCCTTTATGTAAAAACTAAGGAAATCTAGAGCATCTGGGTGACTCAGTCAGTTGGGTGTCTAACTTGATTTCAGCTCAGGTCATGTTCTTGGGGTCATGAGATTGAGCTCTGCATCTGCTTAAGTCAGTCTCTCTCTCTCTCTCTCAAAAATAAAAATTAAACTAAGGAAATATGAATACATTTTGTACTATATTAACATTACTGTATCACAATCAGTTCATTAGTTGTAAAAAAAAAATGGGCCATACTAACATAAACACGGGAAACTGGAGTAGGACTGGGGTATATGGAAACTCTGTACTAGCTGCTTAACTGTTCTCTAAGTCTAAAATAATTCTAAAATTTCAAAGTCAGTTTTCAAAGATGTCACTCACTGAAAACAATATACATAATGAAAGTTTACAAAGATTATAAGATATTTATAAATTCACTGGAAGACACTTTAAAAAATATAAAGAAAATAAAACATGAATCAATTCTTCCCAAACTGATCAATAGAATGAATGTGAACTGACATTGATCAAAGTATTATTTTTGTGGAAATTGAAAAGTTAAATTATAAACGTGTATGGAATTACAAAGATCCAGGAATAAGTAAGATACTTTTAAAATAAATGTGTAGAAGAATTACCTTACCAACACTAAAAAGTATTACAGATTTAGACTAATTAAGATAACCTGGTATTATTTAAATATAAACCAGTTGAACAGACCTCTCTGTTCCTCCCCAACAGAAAGCCCACATATATTTGATTATTGCCTTATGATAGAATCGGCATTATAGGTCAATGCAGAAAGGATATAGTTTTCAATAAATGGTACTGATACTACACCTTGATGTCATGAAATCATAAAATTGAATTATTCCCTCACACCATATGTAAAAAAGTCAGTTGTAGAATATTTAAAGACAATATAAATCTATAAAATTAATAACAGATAATATAGTACATTATCTTTATGTTACCAGTTAAGGGAAGGATATCTTCAATAAGAAAGTAACATACATTAATAAAGTTTTATGGTACCACAGGACACCATAAGTAAAATAAAACAAACTAAAAATCGGTGGGGGGGGGAAGATGAGTTAGTATCCAAAATATATAAAGTTTACCAGTCTATTAAAAACACACATAACACAATAGAAAACATGGCAAAAGCCATTTAAAAGCACATTACAGAAGATTAATCTTAAACATCAAATAAACACATGAAATTATGCTCAACCTCAAAATTAGAGAGCAGATGGGAGATACACTTATGGTGAGCATAGCATAATGTATATAGACTTGCCAACTCACTATGTTGTACACCTGAAACTAATGTTACTTTGTGTCAACTATATATACATTAATAAATAAAAATTAAAAAAAATTAAAAATTAGTCTGAGAGGGGCACCTGGGTGGCTCAATCGGTTAAGCATCCAACTCTTGCTTTTGGCTCAGGTTATATCTTAGTTTCGTGAGTTTGAGCCCCACGTCAAGCTCTGTGCTGACAGTGGGAAACCTGCTTAGGATTCTCTCTCTCCCTCTCTCTATTACCTTTCCTCATTTGCACTGTCTCTGTGTCTCTCAAAATAAATAAACCTTAAAAAACAATTAGTCTGAGAAATGCAAATTAAAATCACCATTAAATAGTTTCATACCCACAGAAATGGCAAATAGGAAAGTGTGACAATGTCAATTGTTGGTAAGAACTGAAATAAATGGGATGGTTTTAAATGATGACAGGAATACCCCTTACTTCAAGCATTTTGCAAAACCAATGGACATTCTCTAAACAAAGCTATACCTGGAATCGTAATTCAACATGAGAGTCTTTACCTAAAGAACTCCAGCACATATGAACCGAAGCCAAAGTACTTCTGGAGGGCTGAGTATTTATGGAAACACTCTGAATGTATATTCACAAAAGAATCAATAAATTGCTCTATGTTCATATTATATTGAGGTAGGACAACAAGCATGAATGTACTGTGCCCTTAAACAACAGTGAGAATGAATTTCTGGAGTATAGCCTCTAATAAAACTAAAAGGCAAATCATAGATTGTTTGTACAATGTAATTCCCTCTTAGAGCCATGAAAACTTAAACCTTATGTTGTTTTGGTACACAACAACATATCATCAAAGTCAAAAAGCGAAGCAAAGGAATGTTATACAGAAAATTATTTCTTCTGAGCAGAAAAAATACAGAATGGAATTCAGGATGATTACAAAGATGATCTCAAAGGGAATCATAACCATTTCTTAAAACAAGGTTTTGACAGCATATACAGTTGAATTATCATTGTTTACCTTAGACATATTTTTTACATAACATTTTTATATACATAGTAAACCAAAAATGTATTTAAAAAATTTTTTTCAACGTTTATTTATTTTTGGGACAGAGAGAGACAGAGCATGAACGGGGGAGGGGCAGAGAGAGAGGGAGACACAGAATCGGAAACAGGCTCCAGGCTCTGAGCCATCAGCCCAGAGCCTGACGCGGGGCTCGAACTCACGGACCGCGAGATCGTGACCTGGCTGAAGTCGGACGCTTAACCGACTGCGCCACCCAGGAGCCCCCAAAAATGTATTTTAAAACATAACCAATAAAAGCACGCCATAACCCTCAAACAGTTGGAACAAAGTCATTTCTACCTAACTTTAGGCCATCTCAGAGTAAACCAAAGTAGATTGGATTCTTTCTATAATTACTTTTGCCCATTTTTCCTACAATATGATAGGAACACAAGAAAAAAAAATAAAAACATCCCAACTGTTGAACATTTCAATTATTTCTGCTCTATTTCTGCCTCCGAAGGATGGTAGGCAATGCCAGAGAACTTGAGAGGTGTGAGAGGTAGATGGGGTAGGGAGGAGTTTTATCAGGCAAGGTTTGTTGTTACACAGATAGCATTCACTCACATCACTTGATCATCTGCCATGCTTAGACAATCAGTGTTCTGATTATCCTTTTCACTACCTAATTAAGACTAAGCTTCCAGTAATTAGGAACTCTTTTAAGAACAATCTAAAGGTGACAGATGTGGCTGACACTAGAAACTCAAGACAACTGACAAGGACCAGGACAGACGTGGCCCAACCTTTCATGCGCAAAATTCTACAGACCTTTGGAACTAAGAGCTCCTTAGATACATTCTATTTCTACCTCTCATTTTGCAGTGATCGCACTGAATCTCAATGTGCCCTTTAGGAACAGAGCTGGCACTGTCAGAAGCTCCTACTTCTTTGACACATACCATGATGATGAGCCTTAGGAAACTTTGAAGCACACTGATGACTGGTCAAAGACCGATTCCTTTGCCTTTCATCCAGGAACAGGAAAGTACACTGACTGGTGAAGGTGCCCACAATGGCAAAAATAAAAGGATTGTCAGCTTTATGAAAGTCTAATGGTACTTGCTAGGACCAGTAAATAAAGGAAAAGCAATGGTTTCCCAAAGAAAGAGCTGCAATTTCAATTCAGCAGGAGAGTAAATACTTACTATTGTGAAAACATCATTCTTTAAGGACCTATAACACTGATCTGCCAAAAGCACTTAGAGCTAAATTCTGAACTCTACTAAATGTTTCAGAGTGCTCATTATCATCAGTGAGGCACAGGGTGAAAAATGAAGGATATCAAAATACAGAATGTATTAAAGATCAGTATAGATTTTCACTTTTATTTTAATGCATGGCAACTTGGAGATGAAAACAAAAGCAAAGTATTATATGAGCCCTTTTTCATGATTTATGATTTGTGTAATGGCTGCTATAGTTGAACCCATTGACTTGGCAAGAATTAAGCATCGTTGTAGTGTCGCAGCAGTATCAGAAGTGATTGCTCATGTCTTAGCAGTGTTGTATTATGGACCAAGTGAATACATTTTTAGAGCTTAATGCTGCATTTCAATGTCATTTGGAAATCCACCTTATAAAACCACAAAGCTCAAAGTTGAAAGAAAATATATTGAGTTTCTTAGAGGAATATGCAAAGTAAATTATTATAAAACATATATTGTTATTGACAGTAATAAGCTTTGCACTTGTCACAAGTAATACATTTATTAGCATGGCCTCAATCTAGAACAGCAAATCTCAAGCAAACATATAATTTGCTCAGTCTTGTTCAACAGCAGCTAACATAGAAGCAGAAGAATTTATTCCTAGAACTATCACATGAAATCATTGAAACTCATACATTTTCCCTGTTTTAAACAATTCCTGTGTTTCTTTATATAAGAAATTCTCCATTTTTATTCTTGGAAATTACTCTGTGTTGGGAGTTAGGAGTCAGGATCTTGCTCATATCTGCTATATTATTTGGGTAAGTCACTTTGTCTTCCTTGGCCTTCTTCAGTTTTCTGATTTATAAACTGGAAAGAATGAATTTATTCTTCTGAAATTGGCTTTCATCAGCATTAGCAATATCTAAGGATTTTCCTAAAAACTCTAATCTTCAGGTTTTAATTGGTTTGAGGCAAGTCCTACAGATCTGCAGTCTTTAAAAAAAAAATTTCCCCAGATGATGCTGATCTATAAACAGCTTCACAAGTTAATAAGCTACGTGATTTCAAAGGTCTTTTTTGGCTCTGTGATTCAATAAAATATGCTTGCTGGTAAAGGTTATAATTTGGGGGACATTCATTTTGGAATTATAGAAAGCTGATTGCAATTAAATTAACCTTAACATTGAAACTATGCTGAAGAAATGCTTTGAAAATCTAAGAACGTTCAGTTCTGGGGTATGGCTCAAGGTCATTAGCATTATGTACTATAGGTACACACATAGGGCCTGTTAGTAGACATGTTTATGATATGAAAGATTTAATTCACTTTGTGAACAAAGAAATAAAGCCATGTTTTATATAGCAATTTTGGGATCAGTCTCCACTTATCAAGATACATTTTTGAGACATTTTTATGAACATTTTTAAGACAAAAGATTCTTAGTGACTGTGTAGTTTTTATTAAAATAGCTGTCCATGTGCACTTCCCCAAACAAATACAAATGAGCTACAAAAGTTATCTTTAAGTTTTTAAACTAGTCCATTTTCCATAGGGAGTTATTTGGCATAAATGATGTGATAGAATATTGGAAACTAACAGTAATTGGAGAATATTAAGCCTTCTCACTGATAATATTGATTATTGATGTTGATTAGGCCACTGAGCCAACTGTCTATGGAAAACAGTCCTACCTGCATCTACAGTAACTTTTCCACTCACAATGGCCATGAAATATTCATTGAATTATTCTAAGAGCAGTGTCCTATTATTCATATGGTTTTTTGCAGGCAAATTAAAATATAATTTTCACATCATCCAGGATAATGCCTGCCAATCCTGGTTCTTATTGGATTTTTAGGTGTGGATCAAGCATCCATAATCACTGGTAGTCCACATTCAAGTCCTGCCAGAGGCTCGCATCAGCATCTGCACAAAGACCAATGAAAACATCTGAGCTACATTAATTTGTCACATTTATTCACAGGGGAGCAGAGCAGCTGAGTAACTGTGTTGGAAGCCTACCTTTTCTTCATTTAAAATGTTGGCCTAAGAGACATTGATTAGCGTTTTTTTAAAAAAACAAGGAAGGCAGAAAGATTTGAAATAATAAAACCAAAAAATCTTTGCTTTTGCAATTTTCCTGGATTTTCTCACTGTTTTACCTTAAGTTTTAGGTTTTTTTTTTTATAACATTTAGTTATAGTTTTGTAAACTTATTTAGTCACTGAATATTATATAAAGCAATCGGTATTGACAATTTAACAGAGTAGTACCATCTCTAGGACCTGGCATGTTGGGGGAAGCAGTAGTGACACAGAGATGCTGAAGGGAGTTTGAAACTCAAGCCTTAGATCATGACCCCTTTTCTGGATATTCTCAGAGTGGTGCTAAAACCTTGACAATTTTGTATTTTGCTTTATTTTGATAAAAAAACATAATCATCCAGGCAATGTTTCTTGTAAGAAGGGAGAGAATCTACCAAAGAACATTAGCAGAAAAGTTAAAAATTAAGGAAGTAGAGAAGAAAACAATGATATAGCAGATTTAAATTTGAGAAAGATCACCCTGGAGACAGTGTGAAGAATGAATTGGAGAGGGTGAGAGAACTGAAGGACAAAGATTTGGGAACAAGTTTATACTGCACTAAATCCCTGAATGGGGGTGGGGGGTAGAAAGGGGGATGGGAGGGATTTTAAGGAGGTATCAGCCATTGGTAGATCAAATATATCTGGGGTGCTTAAGATGGTTTTCTAAGCTTCTAGATAGGGCAAATGAATAGATAGTGGTGCACCTGAGAGAAAAATACTGCAGGAGCAGGAGGTGGGGATTTTGGTGACATGGCAGGTTTGTGTTAAAGCAAAGTTTGGAATGCTTACATCCTTGTGGCATAGATAGATAGATATCTGGGTTAGAGACACATTCAGAAGTCATCAGCATAGGCAAGTGGAGTGGTCGCCATTTTATCCAAGGAATAGGTGGACCGTCAAGGATCTGCTAGCACTGGCAATAGTAATTGTTGACAATGTTCATTGGAGACCATGGTAGAAAAGAAAACAGAAAAACATCCACTTAATAGTGATTGAAAAGTCAAACTTCAGGGTTGGAAAATAGATTTTCAATGAGGAACTGGGGAGACAAATGGGGGCTATGCTTTTTGTGGCAACAATAATTCATTTTTCATTGGAGACCGTGGTAAAAAAGAAAAAAATATATACATTTAATAATGATTCAGAAGTCAAATTTCAGGGTTGAAAAATAAATTTTCAGTGAGGAGCTAGAAAGACAAATGGGGGCCACACTTTAAGGAAATTTGAAAAGGAAGGCAAGAGACGTCAAAGGATCAGATGGGTTTGATATAGGACTCTTACCTATGGTAATAGGCTAAAAAGGAAAGAAAGTATATTTTAAAACAGAGGTGGGGGGAATGAAATAGAAGGTACTATCTGAGATGATATAGGAAGGGAAGGCATTCAAACTCTTAAGAATACATTAGTCTTGGACAGAACAAGAAAGATCTTTCAGTGAAGTAGAACGAGAATAAAGTAGAACAAGAATAAAAACAGCTGCCAGAAGATTAATCTACAGATTGAGAGAGGGACAAAGTTTTAAACATTACAAATGTCATGATTATTTTAAAATACAAGTCTATTTTGTATTATTAAAATATTAAATATTTAAAAAATAGTAAAAACTGTAAAATACAAGAAAAATTAAAATACTAATACAAGTAAGGACACAAGACTATCTCTTCTTCTCTCCTTCTGCAAGTAGACCCAAGTTAGTACATCCTATTATACTTCATACACTGGGAAGATCATAAATGCTAATTACACTTTAGGGTTCATCTCCGTTGTTTCTTTCCTCTTTTAATCCAGAGCTGTTTACTCTAACTCCAGTGTTTTTCAAATAGTCATCATCTACACCACTGAGTTTTCACATTTTCCAAACATCTCCCCAAAATATCTTGTTTCTTTCCACTAGGCTTAAGTTACATCAAGGCCAGAGCCACATTCCACTGATATTTAAAATTCCACAACAGAAATACAGAACTTTAAACACTGTAGATCAGCCCAATCCATTAGAACATTCTGTGATGATGGGACTATTTCTCTGTACCATCGAATATAGTAGCTACCTGCAACTGTGGCTATGAAGAACATGAAATACGAAGCAAAAGAAATGGGTTCTTAATTGTAATTAAAATTAAAATGTGGATAGTGGCTACTGTATTTAACAGTACAGCTGTAGACAATTTGTATAGTGTTTGGGTGACTTTTTAGTTGGCTTTTGGTTTTTTTCTTTTCTTTTGTCTTTCAGGGCTCCCAGCAGATTACAGGGAGCAAATTGGAGGAGGGATGACAAAGGAGTGAGAAAAAGTTCAATCAGATAAATGAATCCCCCCCAAAAATTAGTGTTAATTAACATGTAGTCATATAATCCTAATTTCTCAATTGATGTTCACAAGGAGCCTGAATCATCTAAGGAATGGATCAGTACCAGGAGCATTGTATAAGCTCAACTTTAATTTTCAGAACAATTCCAGGAGACAGCAAATTTTATTTCATTTTTCTTAAAAAAATCAGAAATTTAAGTTAAAAGTTTGTTAAATGATAGAACTAGAATTTAACCCCTGTCAGCGCCAAAACCCATGATCTTTGCTCTCACCATAATGCCTAATACCTAAATTATACTCAAACTCAGCACTCTAAGAACAAACATACATACACAAGATGTTCTGAAAACATTTCTCAATAGAATAGTTAAGATTTGAAGCAAATCATTACAGTATGTAAAGGGATAACTCTTCAAATATTAAAAAATATTTGCTCTCCAAATGACTCATGGCCTAATGATTCTGGGCAGACAAAACGATACCATATTCATTTTAGTAAGTCAGTACAGATGTAGTAAAACATTCTAACACTAAATTTTCTCTTTTAAAGAATATATATTAACAGCAAATTTAATGTAACTTTAATTTGCCAC
Source organism: Acinonyx jubatus (assembly GCF_027475565.1). Classification (NCBI taxonomy): domain Eukaryota; kingdom Metazoa; phylum Chordata; class Mammalia; order Carnivora; family Felidae; genus Acinonyx; species Acinonyx jubatus. The sequence goes on from NC_069383.1 coordinate 83,180,393, forward strand.
ATTTTAAGAGGAAAAACAAAATCACTGCACAGATAACAAACTCTTTTCCATTACCTGCAAAGAATAAAATTGTAAAACTTATTCTTACCTTTTTTGTTGTTGTTGTCAATGTATGGTATATTTCTGTTGTCCTTCACGACAAATTTCTCTACAATTTCTTCAATTGTTTAGATCCCAAATGATGTATTAAAATACATGTAATTATTTTCAAAGCATTCTTAATATTTAGTTAAGAAATACATTGAAACTATATTTTCAATGTTTCATGAGACTCAGAGAAATGTGATGTCTTTAAGACGTGGTGCTATGGTCAAAAGGATGCACTTACTGCCTCCCAATGTCTATAAATAAGCTATGGTTTCTTGAAAGATCCACAAAATGAAACTTTACTTGTTGTTATTAGTCATGTGAATTTATTAAAGGCTACCTTTGCTAGGAATGGAAGCCAACTACTTAGTAATTTAAATATTTTTCAAATATTATATTTTGTATACTAGGATTCTTACTTGGCTTCCATGGTCTTTCTTATTCTTTTCACTTCCATATTCTCCTTCTGAATTTTAATCATGTATTCTATTCTGGATGAAATACCCTCATTTTCCTCTAAAATGTAGCTGGTAAACAAAATCATGTAAGTGTATACATGTGAGGCAAGCTTGGATCTCTTTCATCTGTGACTTTTCTTTTAAAGTTCTCCTTGGCTTTACTCAACTGTGGGTTGTTATGGCTGTCATTGTCTCAGCTAAACTTAGACCCCAATTTAGATAATCATAGGATAAAACCCAAAGTGACGTACTATTTCAAAAAAAAAATACTGATACTCCTTCAATATAGACAAGGGTGGCAGAGACACACTGCATTTAACATTCAGCCAGTTGTTCCAGAATCAGACTCTATTATTTCAATTTTCAGTGTAAACCTAACTATAGAGAGGCAAATAGGGAACAATAGCAACAAGAAAAAAAAAAACTGCTTTTTGAGTTTCCTCAAGCAAAAATGCGTTAATAAGAAAAAAATCCTTTTACAAAATACAGCAATATAATCAAGAATGCAGGACATGTGTTTTATCTAAAAGAATCATGTTGTAGAATTTAGCATTCTTCATCCCAACCCAAGAGATTTGATTCAATTCACATTTATTGTATCGAGTTAAAAGATTGTGTAAGCAATCTATCTTAATAAAGCATGCCACATACTAGTCCTCATTCTTGCTTTAAAGATAAAGAAAGTGACACAAGAGTCTGAACATCCCATTGAAACAATCCTTTCCAGTTGGCAAACTGGGTGATTGCTCACACTTCCTGGTAAGTCCACACTACAAACCACACCATTAGGAATAAACAAATTATGTAAAAATAGAATTTATATAGATTTTATCATTGTAATCATATATGCAGCATTTTCTTAATAAGTTTACACTAAAGGGCTAGAAAATTAAGGCACTGGGTGTAATTCCAAAAACTCACTGACCAATCAGGCAAAAACTGACCTGCATCTTTCAACAAAGTAGCTTTCCTGGCTCACTAGTTACTCAGCCTCTAGGTAATCCTAGACTGAGTCATTAGCAATCACTTCGCTCTGAATGACCCTAGGGGATAGGAAATGTGAATTCAAAGAAATTCAACTGGTATTTAGCACAACTTTATAGACTGTGTGAGCTCTACAATGTACACACATCGTGAACAGTGTAGGTGCCCTCTGGCCTGCTGGTGAACCCATATCCCACCTGCTTTGGGAATTGGCTGTTAATGCCTCATAGTTGTGACTTGCTGGGTAAACTGCCCTCCCAAGTTTGACTGGCACAGGGTAACAAGTGTTGTCCCCTTGCCTCAAGAATATAACTATGGTGTAATTTGTGTTTCTGAGATTCCCCTTCACAGTCAAGGCTCCAGTTGCAAACCCATCCTTGCTCAGCCTTCTTCCTTTGCTTTTTCCTGCTTCTCTCTCTCCTGTGGGCCTGAGATCACTTTCCAAATAAATCACATTCACTAAATCCCCATCACACGTTCTGCTTCCAAAGAACTCTCATCTAAGACATATAGATATCATTAAAACATCAAACTGGCTATTAAAAAAAAAATAAGCAGGGCGCCTGGGTGGCTCAGTCAGTTGAGTGTCGTACTTGGCCTCAGGTCATGATCTCACGTTCATTGAGTTTGAGCCCCACATTGGGCTCTGTGCTGGCAGTAGCCTGCAGCCTGCTTTGGATTCTGTGTCTCCCTCTCTCTCTGCCCCTCCCCCACCCGTGCTCTGTCTGTCTCTCTGTCAAAAATAAACATTAAACAAAATTTTTTTAAATAAAAAAAATAAGCAAAAAGGCAAATTGGATAGAGGACATGAAAGAAGAATAGGAAAAGAAAATTGTATTAGCACGATTTTCAAATGAAGCTATGACATTGAATATAATCTGCAATTTCAATTTAGCACTTATTTTCTACGTATTTGAGACCATTCTTTATGTTTAAAATGTAAATTATAAACATTTATAGTTTTATAATAAGCTATAAATGTATATAGTTGCAATGTATTGTTTAGATAATGGAAGTGGAAAAAAGATTTCCCTACCCTCTCTTAAACAGTTTTCTTAAGAGAAGACAAAACCCTTATTAAAAAAAAAATTTAACATTTATTCTTTTTTGAGAGACAGAGAGTGAGTGGGGGAGGGACAGAGAGAGGGAGACATAGAATCTGAAGCAGGCTCCAGGCTCTCAACTGTCAGCACAGAGCCCTAGGCAGGGCTCAAACTCAAGGACTGCAAGCAAGATCATGATCTGAACTGAAGTCAGATGCTTAACCAACTGAACCATACAGGTGCCCCCAAAACCCTTTCTAAACACGCCTACCAACTTGTCAAGATTTGTCTTTCTTTCCTTTTTTCTTTCTTCACAGCATTGAGACCTAGCAAGAACTCTTTTTTAATGTAAATGACACTCAATAACTACAATTGCCAATGTTTAAAAGTCAGTATTTTTCTCAGAACATTTTTTTAAATGTTTATTTGGGGTAGAGGGGTGGGGGGAAGCGGTGGCAAAAGAGGAGACACAGAATCCACACTCTGAGCTGTCAGCACAGAGCCCGACATGGGGCTCGAACTCAGAAACCATGAGATCATGACTTGAGCCAAATACAGAAACTTAACCAACTGAGCCACCCCCGTGCCCCTTCTCAAAACACATTTTATTGAGACATTCCCGGATTGATTGTGTTTACATTGAATATTCCAAAGGCAGGGACTTTTGTATCCTTAGTGTCATTCACAGCAACTGACACATGGTCAGCATCTAATTATCCATTGGTTCAATGAGGAGTTCTGCTTAGAGCATCAGAACCACATAGGAGTGTTGGTGTTAATAACGGTTAAGGCCGTGGGCTTTGGTATCTGATGAAAGCCTAATTCTCCTAGTAGCTATGCAAATGTTTTGCTTATGGCCTTGGGAATCTAATGAGGTAACAGTTAACATGGTAAATGCCAAGTCAATGCTAGAATTGGTAAGAATAGTGGTATTATAGCCTGAAATTTAGACTCCATATAAAAGCCTAGTGACAAGGGTTTCTAATAGTGAATTCATGGTCACTTAAATACATTTGTAACCACATACATGTTGTTGCTATTATTTTCGTAATAGTTATAAGCTGACCATCAGAAGACAGTTTTCAGAATTATGAAGACAGAAAAGTTTTCTAATAATTCCCCCCAAAAAATCAGCCTACAGTAAATTGATGGTCAGTAAAAGGATAGCCAAATGCCAGCATTAATACCATCTTGTTGATTATCTAAGACACTTAAGATTCCGTAAGAACTAGTTCCTAAGCAAAGGACTTGATCAAAGGATAGATTATAAACTTGACTAATATGGAAATAAGTATCTGTGAGTTTTAGTGGTTATTCTTGTTGCTGCTATTTAACTGTAATACCAACACATTCTCTTGGTGTAAAGTTTACCTCATGCTCTTCACGCAAATGACAACTTGGAATTAGCACAACTAATAATTTTTTTTTAAACTGATAATTTCTTAAGTATCTCTCAAGAGAATTTACATTGGAGAGTTGAGTTTAGTGCTTGGATATAAAACTGACCATGTTTTAAGGTGTAAGGTGCATAGCACCTTGTTTTAAGGTGTAAGGTTGAAACATAGCAATGGAAAAAAAAAAGACAATGAAACTGGAGATACTCATAAAATGGAGTAACCCGGAAGAATAAAAATATAAAAATATAAAAACATAGACACCAGTACCTGAAAGATATGCTAGACTACTGGAAATTGTTTAATGCCATTGCAAATTAATCAGGTATAATTTTATTCACTCTTCAAAAACTTCTTGGTAATTTTTTCTTTTAAGTTTGTTTACTTATTTTGAGAGAGAGGGAGGCAGAGAGAGAAAGACAATCTCAAGCAGGCTCTGTGCTTAGCACAGAGCCTGACATGGGGCTTGATATCAAGAACCATGAGATCATGACCTGAGCTGAAATCAAGAGTCAGATGCTTACTTAACCCAGGTGCCGCTCTTGGTCATTCTTAAATGGGCATTATACATCTGCTCCTTTAGATTTCCTATTTTTGTCTTGTATGGGTTTAACCCAAAAGCCACATTCAGAATCATCTGCTTAACTACCTACTTAAAGATCTTCATTAAGCATATTTTAATGTCATCATTTATTAAAGCTGAAAGTTGTTAAAGTTGAAATTTTCAGAAATGGAGTAATGTTCTGTATCTTATGTAAAATCATTGTTAAGTATCTTATTGTTATTCAATATTCTTCATAAAAGAATAATTTCCTTTTAGAGATATTAGCCACAAAATATCTTACTCCCCTGATAAATTAGTACATTTCCTTTTTATTTTTTAAGAAGCATACTACATAACCCATCATACCAAAAAAGTACTGTATGATGAAAGGAAAAGAGTGTTAACCCTATAATCATATGTATTCATGTTCCTATTCACAGAGCAATTCTCTGACTCTCAGTTCCTCCAAAATTCAACCTGGGCAAAACCCATTGGGTTTCAAAGTTATGAATAACTCCCTGTGGGTGGTGGATACTCTGGGCCCAAGGTTCTAGAAAGAGAGAGAAGAGAAATATGAGAGAAGACTGTTGGACTCTCAAAAATTTTACAGGCAGAAAACAGGCTGATAAAAACACTAAGCTGCTAACACAGGATATGCTTGAAGACAAAGGAAGAATTCCTCTGAAGGTGGGGTCTTATGGTTTGAGTGCACAGAGCACATAGTCACCCAATAATTTTTTTAAATGACAAATAAGCATACTGAAAATGTCCAATATCCTTAGTCACTAAGCAAATTCAAATTAAAATCACAATGAGATGCAATGGCCACCAAAATGTCTGTAATTAAAAAGTCAGAAGATAAGAGCTAGTGTTGGTAAGGATGTTGAGCAATCTAAACTTTCACACATTGTGGGGAGAGCATAAAACAATTTGTCATTTCCTTATAAATTTAACCATGTATTTACCAAACAACTACAATTTCCTCTTCTAGATTATCAGTCGCCCAAAATGAAAACCTGTGTTCCCCAGAAAGTCAGGTACTCAAATATTCATAGCAGCTATATTCAAAATAGTGCCAACCTGGACAACCTAAATATCCATCCACTGGAATGATAGAACATATTTTATATCTCCCATTCAAAGAAAAATTACTCAAAGCTGAAGAATGGAATACCAATACACACATTGGTAATTCTCTAAAGCATTATGCTAAATAAGAGAAATCATATCTAAGAGAATATATACTCTATGAATCCATTTTATGAATTCAAGAAAGGCAAAACTATTATGATTGACAGGAAGAAAAAATCAGTGTCTGCCAGAGTTCAGGGGGTGGATTAAGGGGACTGAAGGCAAAAGGATTCAAGGGAAGTCCTTGGACTGAGAGGAATGTTTGGAGTCATGACTGTGATGGTGGTGATAGGACTGAAATTTTAATCCTAACTCATGAAATTGTAATCCTTAATTGGTGAGTTTTGTTATATGTACATCAGACTTAAATGAATAAAAAACTCAAACTACCACCAAGATTTTTAGTGTAATTATCTGGATAGTAATGCTCTCACTTGCTTGAATTCTATTTTTTTTACCCCCTCAGAGGAAGAGAGATGAATATATTGTAGCTAGAAGGCTCACAATTGCCCCTTAAAATCTAAATATGTTCACTGTATTATCTTCCTCACCTTAGTATTTACCGACTTAGTTTCTCTTCTGTTGGAAGTAAGGTCTGCAGCAGATGAATCTATGATAGAAGGAGGGAAACCAGTTACTGTTATTGTAATGGTCCAAATTAGAGATTATGAGGGTCATATATAGGACAACAGTAGCTGGAATGGAAAGACCCATTTTGATTCAAAAAAGTGTATTGAGGTAAAATTAGCAGAAATGTGGAACTGTGGTAGAAGTAAGAAGTTTGAGACAAATCCCAAATTTCTGCCTTCATTAAGTTGGTAGGTAGTGATAACATTCACCAAGTTAGAGAGCAGAAAAGAACAGGCTAATCTGAAGAGTAAGAGGATGGGTTTGATTTTAGTCTATCTTTGAGGAGTTAAGGCGTATCTATTTAGAACTTTCTAGAAACAACTTGCATGTACCAGTCTGAAGCTGACAGCAAAGGTTCAGTATAAGGACAGAAATTTGAGATTATACAAGGAAAGGTTCAAACTTGAGAGGGATGTAGTCTCGCAAAAGAATACGCTAAGTAACAAGAATAAAGTGTTGAAGTCGGATCTCTGGGTAAGACCAATGTGAAAGAGGCACAAAGAGAAAGTGGGCTCCATAGAAGGCAGAGAAAAAGGAAATGGTTGGGGAGATAGAAGCAGACAGGTAAGGTGGATGTCCATGGAGGAGAGATATTTAAGAGTGTGTTAGGAAGGTTAGTTCCTATTACAAATATACATTCTCCCAGTCTCAGTGGCTTAAATTCTATGTTACACTTTTTTTTTTCTAGGTTATGGGAGGAACATGGTGGTCTGTAACAGTCATTCAAGGATTAAGACTTCTTCCAACTTTGATGTTCCTTAACAACACTCAGAAGAGGTCACAGATGCAAAATTATGGAAAATTTCACATCTATTTTTAACAGTTTTGCTGTGGAAGTGATACAGAAAACTTGTACCTCATTCATTGGGGTGAGCTAGTCAAAGTAGCCACATCTAGGACTGAGGAGCTGGGAAATAGAGTCTAGTTCTGTGCCATATAATGGTGAGCACTAAAAATTACTGCCTGAAGAAACCAGAGTCCAATATCAAGGTGGCAGATATATCCAGTAAGGATAAGACCCAAAAAAGAAACTACAGGAGAGAAGCAAAGAGAGAGACAAAAAAGAGAGGCATCATTCATATAGCATTACCTAGAAGACATGGATGCAAGTGAGATGAAGCATAAAATGGAGAAAGTTCCACTGAGACAAGTTTACCAAAGTAATAAAAACCTCATTTAAAAAAATATGTTTTTTTATATCCCTCCTGGGTAGATGGCTTGATGAGCAGAATTGGTTTTCTGTTTTTTTCCTAATTTCTTTTTCCCAGTTAACTGGGAAAATTAATTATCCTGTCTTATGATTTGAATTGAGAATAAACAGCTTCTAAGGCAGAGCCCAGTGGAAGCCATAGACACATATCCCTATAGCCTTTTGACATTTCTCTCTCAACAACATGTCCTTTTCTACCAATTTGTAGGATTTACAGAGTTGAGGACAAGACCATTATGCTTACAATGCAGAAAGGGAAATTAATTTCCATCTGTTCCTGTCCTGTCCCACCAGAAGTAATTTCTACCAATTGATATGAACGGTACACAAGCTATTGGAACGACACAGAAATCTCTTGGCAGAGGGGTGCCTGGGTGGCTCAGTCAGTTAAGCATCTGACTTCAGCTCAGGTAATGATATCATGGTTTAGGAGTCTGAGCCCCGTGTTGGACTCTGTACTGAAGCTCAGAGCCTGGGCCCTGCTTTGTATTTCATGTCTTCCCCTCTCTCTCTGCCCCTCCCCCACTCACCCTCTGTCTCTGTCTCTCTCAAAAATAAACATTGAAAACAAAACAAAACAAAAAGATTTCCCATAGCATCTCAGAATAATGAGAAAATTCACTAGGGCCTTAGGAACCACATTAAATGATTGTTCTGTGGATAAAAATGGTCAGATATTCCTTTCATGTGATGCAAAAGAACTAAATGAAAGAAGTTGTTTTACACTTGAGGCCTAATAAAATAGAATGGACCCTGGACAGGCATGCATAGGCATATATGTCTCCCAGAGACTTCTCTGAGCTAGCTTATTCTATGACTAAAGCTAAACCAAGGTTTGATGGATAGTTATACATAAACCTAACAAAAGCAAGCACTTAACAGATGTTCTCTTTAGCTCCCTAAAAATTTTGGAGTAAGCTAGAGAGAAACAAGCTCCTTTCTAGTCCCAGGGAAAGTATTTTTATACAAATATCAAGTTAATCATAAAAAAAATAAAAAGAAAAAATTTTAATTAATTTTATTTTTGAGATAGAGACAGAGCATGAGTGGGAGAGGTACAGAGACAGAGAGGGGGACACAGAATACAAAGCAGGCTCCAGGCTCTGAGCCGTCAGCACAGAGCCCGACACAGGGCTCCAACCCACAGACGGGGAGATCATGGCCTGAGCCGAAGTCGGACGCCCAACTGACTGAGCCACCCAGGCACCCCAAAGGTGTTTCTTTTTAAAAGTACTCCCTTAGACAATCTAAACTATAACAAAAGTAAATTTTTATTGAGGAAATGGCTTGTAATATTTATAAAATGCTTAATAAATTACATATTTTGTCTGCCAGAATCCCTTTTCATGGTTATTTACTTGCCTTCCTATGCAGGCAAGTCTAACATTTACCCTTGGCATATATCCTGCAAAGTCATTTTTTCTTAAGTCATGTGGCCCAAATGACGTATTTTAAGACATTTATAATAGTTATATTAAATTTTAAAATGCTCTTTTGAGTCAGAATGACACAAGAAACCAATATCACCAGCAGTTGGTGAAATTTAACAGATGGCTGTCACTTGTTTCTACATTATTCTATTTCTGTTCCCTTCCTTTTGCTTAAATTTTTTTTAAATGTATTTCTTTAGAGTAACAGAACCCACAGTTTAGAGCAAAATGACATATAATCAACTCTTAGTCTCCATTTCCATTCTCTTCCCCAGAGTAGGTAAAAGTGATCTGAGCTGGGAAATCAGAATGGAAGAGACACCTTTAAGCAAGTTCTCCTAGATGGCTTCCCAAGGTGGGGGGCAGGGAAGGACTTTTTCTTTCCATTATAGGGGTGGCTTTACAGTTTTCCTAAGCCTACAAGTCTAGCAAGATTTACTTTATTTCCATTCTAATAACATTCATTCTTTATCAAAGAAAGGCAAAGAGAAATACAAAACGCTGAGCAAAATTTGCAATCTTTTTGCAGTTCTGAAAGTAAATATTTGTAGCATTATAAAGCATGCTGCAAAATCCTATAGCTAAAATAAGAGACTCTGAATGGCATCTTTTTTCTAACTGTATAAACAGCTGGTTCTTGGACAGAAGTTTGGCTGAAATACTTTACTTTCCTGGACACCATGTTTACCTTGAATGATTCAAGGAATTTGCACAGTGTGAGATAACATCTGTTACCAAGGTATGTGGAATGCATCTACTCTAATTGCTCTTCCAACAAGAGAACTTGGCACTTTTTTAGACTAGAAAAAAACACACACACAATTTTTGAAAAACTGCATGACATAATGACATCCTGCATAAGAAATGAATAGACTAGTGAACTAATTGTTGACTTATAGTTGTTGGTTGGAATGCTGAATAGCAGGAATACTTTCAAGTCAAAATTAACTTTTTGTTCTATTAACATTTATTAATGCTAACACTATAGAATGTTCAGTCTAGTGAGCTAGAATAATTGCAATTCAGGTCTTCATGGTTAAGTACTACATAGAAATTTCATAAGATTGAACTCAAATTGCAGCTACTTCATAGTTTGCCTTCTTTTTTCCAGTAGCATTCTCTTTTTTGGCCACAAGGTTAGTGCTTTTATATTTTATAGTTGCTCCCTAGACCTACAACAGCCATACTGGGGATTCCATTCCTGCTTATCATACTCCAACAATTTCTGAATGTGTTCTGATCCCTCAAATATGGATCTCCACTTCCCATTCACCAACCGTACCTGACCAAGAAATTCATCAGATCAGGGATTGATAGTAGAAAGGTAAGTTTTCTAGAAAAGTAGGGCTAGCACTGGAGGAAATGAGGGCTTATCACAGTAACAACAGGGAGGACAGACAGGGAGGAAAGGGGAACCTGAATGAGGTTATGGATCAATTGGACAGAACCCAGTAAAATGTTTTAAGTGTCGAAGCAGGGTCTGTTTTAACAGACCTCCAGCTTAGAAAGATCATTTTGTCAGCTATGTGAAGAATGGTTTAGATTGAGGCAAAACTAAAAGAAAGGAAGAGAGAATTTCATAGCAGTGGTTTATGTGAGAAATGAAAGGACCTAAAAAGTGGTAGTGACAATGGTGAGGGGGAAAACTGGAAGGATTCAGAGACATTAAAACAATAATTCATGTCACTAATTTAGAAATAATATTATAATTGTATATATGGACAAAATTATCTGTATAAAAGAAAATTAAGACTCATTTCCTTAGCAAATAATTCCCAAAGGATTAGGAAATTGACTTCTTAAAAAGAAAAAAAAAAATCAAGGAGTCCCCGGGTGGCTCAGTTGGTTAAGTGTCTGACTTTCGATATCAGCTCAAGTCATGATCCCACAGTTCACGAGATCAAGCCCCATGTCAGGCTCTGTGCTGACAGCATGGAGTCTATTTGGGATTCTCTCTCCCTGTCTGCTCTGCCCCTGCTCTGCTTGTGCATGCATGCTCGCTCTGTCTCTCAAATATAAATAATCTTTAAAAAAAATTGAGGCAGACTTGTTTAACTTTGTTTGAGGATACAAATTTGAGTATTTTTCTAATTATCACAACATTCTCAAAGAAATCTGTTCCCTTATCAGGAAATTGAAGCTTAGAGATAGAACTTCAGGTTATATTCCAATTTACTTATTTTCTCTTCAGTTGTGTCAGATGTGCTATTAAACTCACTCATTGGTGTCTTAATTTCAGACACTGATTTTTTCTGTTCTTGAAATTTTAGTTTTTTAGTTCTTGAATTTCCATTTAGTTCTTTTTGAGCAGAATCAAATACAGCAACTTAGTTTTATCTTTTCTATTTAGTCACTATTTTACAGTATTCACACAGGTCAAAATTTTACTATGATGTTCATGACTTCCATTGGATCATTGGGAAGCCACTGTGACATCTGAAACTCAGGGCCAGTAGGAATGTAAGACAAGTAGGGACCAAGAGGAGACCCCTCACAGGTGAAAAGCATTGGCAAGTTGTAGTTTGGGAACTAAGAGGCTACAAATTTGGTAACAAATAATCAAGAAGTCCAAGCCTAAAAAGTAACGTCCAAGGCTAAATGTAAACCACATGTCACTAGGAAAAATTGGGGGATGTCTGTAGGCAAAGGTTAAAGTGACTGAAAAGTTGACATTGGCAAGGGCAACAAGAATGTTCAAATCCGAGTATCTCCATAAATTGCCCCATGGAGTTAAGTCCTATGAGTAAGGAACAGAATCAAGAATTCGTGGTACTGGCTCTTTCATGAGCATATTGCAACTTGATCATTTATCACTTTGATTGAGACACCAATATTTCTCTCAATTGTGACCGCAACTGCCTTTTACATAACTACTGTCTTGTCCTGCTATAGTTTATTGTCCACAGAGTAGAAATATCCTTTAGAATATAGGTAAGATCATGCCATATCCTGGCTCAAAACCATCCAACAATTTACCATCATGATGACAACAGATTATGAACTCTACCTCATAGCCTATAAGGATCCTGCATAATATGGCCCTTGCCCACTCCCACTGTTCTGTAACTCATCTCACTCAATGTGCTCTAACCACGTTGGACGTTTCCTCCCATGAGCATTTGCATTGGTCTTAGAGCCTGGGTCTTACTGGTCCTTCAGCCCAGAAAGTTTTTTTTCCACAGATGGAGATGTGGCTTGATTTCTTAGGAGAAGCCTTTCTTGACCACCTCATTTAACATAATTTCCAGCTCTTAGCCTGGCTCCCATAACCATTCTATACATTTACCTTTATTTCATTTTTCTTCATAGCACATATCTACACTAGAACTTGTATTATATGTTTTTTTTTAATTTTTTTCCATGTTTATTTTTGACAGCGAGAGAGAGAGAAAGAGAGAGAGCAAGCAAGCAGAAGAGAGGCAGAGAGAGAGTGAGACACAGAATCCAAAGCAGGCTCTGGGCTCTGAGCTGTCAGCACAAAACCCAACACGGGGCTCAAACTCACAAACTGTGAGATCATGACCTGATACAAGTTCAGTCGCTTGGCTCACTGAGCCACCCAGGCATCCCTGTATCTATTTCTTTGTCCCCCACAAAGATGTATGATGAGCAGGAAATTTATTGAATCTATTGGTCTCTCTCAGAGGCATAGAAGATTGCCTAGAAAATAAGTGTTCAATATCTATTTGTTGAATTAGCAAATGAATGAAAAAAGAGATACATGCATTTGATCCCACTCAGGGAAAGAGACTGGGATGACCCTGGCCAAATCCTACTGATGATCTCTGTGTTAGCTAAGTTCAGGGAACTAGATGGAAGCAAGAATGAAAGGGAGCCCAGCAGTTATCAATTGGCCATGGCATCATTACTTCATTCCAATTCCTAGATAGATGTTAGAGCCAAGGCTATAGACACACTTCCTTTATTAGTTGCAGTTACTAAGGACTACGGGCGGGCTTGGGTTCCCCAGGCTGTCAGCGTAAGCGGGGGGTTAGGGTAGGGGGAAATACTCTTAAGTTTAGCTGTGAGGAAATGCTGATAGGGGAAGAAGATGAGTAAGAACCCTAACAGTTGTGAAAGCAGATTCCTTTTGGTTTTCCCAGCATTATCCCCACTCATTAGTATTCTAGGTGTTTTCAGAACTTCATTAGTGACAAAGAAGCACTTCCCATAGTACCCTCATTCCTAGAAAGTAAGAGCACATCCAGGGGAAAACAGAGTACTGTGTTCTGGAAATGATTGTGCTACACAATGAATTCGTGAAACCACAGGCTGGGGCTGCGTATCAGATCAATTGGAGAAGCATGGCCTCTTTACTCATATTAACTAAGAAATACTTGAAAGATTCTGTTATAATCAAAACATACACATAAGTTTCAACCTAGATTTATCTCCAGTTTGGTGGGTGGATTTTTTCCCCTAGTCTCCAGAGGTAAGAATGATTACTTCTTATATAAGGGTAGGATTTCTATCTTTAAGAAATATCAGTGTGTGCCTATTTCAAGCAGTCCATAGTTAGAAGACACTATCCTGCAAACCCAGCTTTACTAAAGTTAGAAATCTGCTTGCAAATTCTGCCTCCAAGCTGTGTCATAAAACTGGTTAAGCTTAACTCACTCAAGTGCATGCACCTTAATGAAGGCAGTGAAGCTTAAGATAGCCTCCCCTCCCCCCCCGTTAAAAGCATTATTTATAATCTCTGCTTGAAGTATTAACAAAAACGTATTTTACTCATTGCTCTAAATATTTCTGTAGTGCTAAAGAGTGCCCCATGTTCAAGGAAGTTGCCCACCATAAATGACGAAAACATAAAACACAAATATAGGCAGCTTTTTAAAAAGGAAAGCAGGAACAAAGAAGGGAGGAGTGGGAAGAAGTGAAACAGGTGTAAATATTGGGAGCCAAGTCAATCCCATGGGCTCTGCTGCCTTTTCTATGAACATTAGCAGAGGTGTAAAATTACAGGGAATTTCTCATACTTTAGAAACATACATGCAAAAGAAGGAGGTGAGGAAATGGTAGGAAAAGTGGAACTTGGAAACCTGGGGGTTCACTGACGACTGGGTTCGACAGAGATCCGGATTCACTCTTCCCCACCTTCCCCAGCATTAACTCAAACCTTTTCAAAGCTTAGTTTTTGGTTTTGTTTTATTCTCTATTTTTGGTTGCTGCTCTGCATCTGTATCTTTGTGTTTACTAAATAAATATTTTTATTTTTATATTGTTTTTTAATTATTTTTAATTTCCTTATTTCTATATTCAAACTTTTTCTAGTTCATGTTGAATGTTTAGTTTACTTGTTCATAGAATTCTTGGTGTTTTGTTTATTAAAAATATTTTAAACTAAAAAGTTCCTTCTAATTGCTATTTTAGCTTTGTCGCTCAGATTTTGACAAGATATTATAAATAAGTTACATAATTTTCTAATCACTCAAACTTTTAATTGGATAGATCCCCAGTATCTCTACATAAATATTGGTTTATTATACCTATCACTTTCTAAGAAGTTTATGTTGATATCTTCAACATTAATTGTTAGTATGTGTATATATATATACATATATATGTTATATATATGTATATGTATATATATGGTATATATATATGTATATATATATGGTATATATATATGGTAATTTTGTCAGTTGCTTTATATAATTTGTTGAGGGCATACATGTTCACATTGATTACATATTCTAATTTATTCCCCCCTCCACCCTCTTTAGCATTGTATAAAACCTTTTTGAGGAATACTAATATAGCATAGGAAGTAAAAGCACAACTTTTAAAGCCAAACACCCAGAGTCTAAATCCTGGTTATCTAACCATATTTTCAATTAGCATATTTTTAAGAATAATTCTTTTCTGCCCATGATTAATTTAATTTTTCACATATCAAAATGCTAGGTGATCATGGCAACTTGTTTCACTTCTGAATTTCTATATTCTTTATCTGTAAGATAGGGTATCAATGGTGCTCTCCAAAATTACTGTAAATATTAGATGAGGTACGACAGATACAGGTTTACCATGGTAGTTAATAAGTAAAACAGTCTCTACATACCTATTCACCTGAAACATCCTGATCCATTGTGTGACTGCTAACTCACTTTCAGAGGGAACACCACTTCCCCAGGATAACTGACAACTCTTTCCTTTGAAATCTGTACCCTGAAAATGCTGCAGTAATAGTTCTATTACTTATCTTGCTCTCCTTAAGAGACGGAAAGATTCATAAGGAAAATCCCAATTCTTCTTTACATTTTTATCTCAAAAGCCTAGCATACGGTCAGCCATATTCTTTAGGGGCGTCCTTTTTTAAGAAATAAACAAAGGTGCCTGGGTGGCTCAGTGGTTGAGCGTCTGACTTCGGTTCAGGTCATGATCTCACGGTTTGTGAGACTGAGCCCCACATCAGCCTCTGTGCTGACAGCTCAAAGCCTGGAGCCTGCTTCGGGTTCTGTGTCTCCCTCTCTCTCTGCCCCTCCGTCGCTCGTGCTCTGTCTCTCTGTCTCTCTCACTCAAAATAAACATTCAAAATTTTTTTTAATAAAAGAAATAAACAATATGACTAATCTAGAATAGCATTAATGAAGAACTTTCTACAGTAATGGAAATGTTCTAGGTCTGGGTTGCCCAATAGGATACCCAATAGCCACCTAAGGCTATTCAACACTTGAAATGTGGGGATTCAAGAAATTATTTTTTTTTTATTTAATTTCAATTTAAATCCTCAAATTTAGCAGGAGGCTACTATATTGGACAGTTCAGGTCTTCAAACTTTAGGTTGTTATTTGTGTAGCTTAGTAAACTCTCCAAGTTTACAAGTCCTTACAGTAACTTACAGGATATGACTGCCCCCAACCACTAATCCTCTCTAACCCCTCCTCCTACTTCCTCCCTTGCAGTCACATTGCCCTCCCCGCTGTCATGCTCTCAACCCCAGATTCTTTAGTGGTTATTTCTTGCTCAAAAAAGCTTCCTTTAGATATTTGTTCCCCAATCTCAATTCCTTCTCGTCTTTATTCAAATGAAAGCTTCTGAATAAAGCCTGTGGCCACAGTTTCAAAAATTTCTACCTTCTAATATATAATATATATTAATTATATATATTATATTATATATAAATATATATAATATGTAATATATATAAATATATAATATGTAATATATACAATATATAATATATAAATTATTACATATAAATATATGTTATATAAATATATAGTATATATTAGAATATATATCTAATAATATAATATCCCTCTTCCATCTATTCCCCTCCGTTCTGTAGGCCTTCAATGTGTGCTATACTCTATTTACATTGTTTATTGTCTATAACTGTAAACTAGAATTGTGCTAAAGGGAACAGGGATCTTTTTTCTGTTTTGTTCATTACCATATCCCCAGCTGCTAAATTAATTCTTTACATGGTGAATGTTCAACTAGTATGTGTTGTATAGGTATACTGACAATAATATGAATTTTAAAAATCAGACAGAATTGTACCTTAACACCACCTACTCCCGGAGTCTGTCCAAAATTTGCTGTCCAAATCCAAGGAGTTGAGCTCGCATGAACTTTTTAATTCCCAAACAAGAAGCTTACAAAATGGCATGAACAAAATCAAACTACAGGGAGACTGGTTCATATTGCCCTAATCTATTATACTTCAAGACTTGGCTTGTACTCAAACTTTTCTATTGCCTTCTGGCAATGTAGAAGAGGAACTGAAAGTTTGGTTTGTGATAAACATTTGTTGTTCTCTAAAGGAACAACTTAGGGCCTATGGTCTCTTGAATTTTACAGTTACTGCCTACATGCCTTTCAAAGTGGTGTGACTATCGCTATGGATGCATTCTACGTTCCGTGAACCCTCAACCCTGAACACAGCACTCAGCGTTCGTGGTATAAAGTTGTGGTTTTTTTCTTCCTGCGGCTGACCCAGTACTTCTTCCTTCTTACCCTCAACCCTCCCCCTGAAACCTGCTTCGTAGGCTCATAGAGCTACGAAAAACATTAAGAATGGTAAGATACATCCACTTCCCCTACTATTGTTCTTATCCGTATGTTTAAGAAAATCTCAAATATGTGTTATTCAGAGTTTTCACTGATTCAGGCCTAAGCAAGTATGGCTTCTGTGACTGTCCTGGAAGGCTAACATTCAGTTTGGCTCATTAAGACGAAACACCTGGTTTAGAGACTATATAGAACCCTTGAAATATTTATGGAAGAAAAAAAAAGGACAGTATCTTGAACATTATCCACATCTTACAGACGTTCAACAAATAAGTAGAAAAGTTAAATATGAAAAAAGATTCCATAGTGATTTACCCCATCCATTACCTATAGTCTAAGAATATATTGTGCAAAGTGATCATGTCCAGGCTCAAAATGGACCTATTAACAAGTTAAGAAGGGCTAAATCCCAAGGACATGCTTGTTTAAGCAGAAAAATCACCAATTGGCAATTCCTCATCTTGGGGTAGTTATTATTAGGAACACAACAAGTATAATTTTAAGAGGAAGGAGGAGACAGAACCTCTCTGAAGCCTTTACCTGCTCAGTGTAGTGCAGCATTATGGACAAGAAGGGTCTCAGGCACCCCCAGGACACAAAATCCCTGTCCTGTCTTTTCACTATAAACTATTCTGATTTAGGTAAATTTGCTTACATGCTTTTATTTCTCAATTCTATGCTCTTGAAAATAAAGGGATTTAAAGTTCCTAAACATTGGATGGCTGAATACACTTACATAGCATTAAAAAAATTTCAAATACTCTAGCAAGATATTAATTGCAATTTTAAAATTTGCTTATCAATTGTATAAAAAGGAGAAAAAAAGGACTAGTAATGCTGTTGATAGTATGTTCGTTTTATTTATCGTAATATATATTAGAATTACATATGCCTGTGTGTATTGAAGATATGCCATCCCAAATTATGCCACTCTAGCATATTGATTATTTTGAGCAAATGCAGGGAGAGGCTTTCTCTGAACTCCCCTCATCTGTCTAGAGACCAACCCTCCAAAAGGAACTCAGTTGTCACAGATTATCCTCCCTAGAACTTTCATTTTGGGGGGATGATTGACTCATCACAGGAGAGGAGAGAAGTCAACACCGTGCTCAGATATACTTTGTCACAAACTAGCATATCTCCCATTTATTTTTCTAAGCCCATTCATCTTCTTGTTAAATGTTTATTTATTTTGAGAGAGAGAGAGAGAGAGAGAAAATGAATGAGAGAGAATCCCAAGCAGGCTCCAAGCTGTCAGCACAGAGCCCAACCTTGGACTTGATCTCAGCAACTGTGAGATCCTGACCTGAGCCGAAATCAAGAGTTAGATGCTTAACAGACTGAGCCACCCAAGCACCCCGAAGCCCATTTATCTTTTTTTTTTAAAGAAAATCCTCTACTCTCCCCCAAGAGACCCACATGCCTCCTCCCGTTTCTCTGTTATGATGGCATTTCAGCCTGAAATCTAAGCCAGCCTCTTCTACGTTCAAGGGCTATGATTGGGCCCACCTGGATAATCCAAGACACGTTCATCTCAAGATCAGCTAAATGATCAGCTAAATAGCAACCTTATTCTACCTGTAAGCCAAATTCCCTTTTGCCATGTGGTTGAACACATTCACAGGTTCTGGAGCTCACAGAATTGTTCATTTTTCTCTGGGTATCACCCATACTTACATGTTAATAAGCTTCTGTTTGTTTTTCTCTTCCTAATCTTTTATTACAGGAGTCTCAGCTAAGAACTCAAAAAAGCAGAGAGAAATTTATTGTTTCCCCCATAGTACACTTTCACACAGCTCATATATATCTATTTCCAGAAGGATGTGAATGAGGAAACATTTTTCTTCAGGTTACTCTTCAAGGTCTACAGTTCTAAGTACACCCCTTGGGCCCCTTTTCAATATCTGTTGCCTCTTAAAAGGTACAGTGGCCCTGAATTCCAAACACTTGTGTTCAGTGGATTCTAAAATCACTTCTGATCTACTGGGTCTATGAGACATTGACAAGGAGAAAACCAGAGATATACATCCTTTCTCCAGATTCTTTGCCAAGCGAAAGAGGGTGTATTTATTTTCATTTCTGCTGTATCAAATTACCACAAATGTAGTAGCTAAACCAATACCACTTTATTATCAGTTCTGGAGGTCAGAAGTGCAACATGGGTCTTACTCGGCTACAATCAAGGTGTCTACAGAACTAAGTACCTTTCTGGAGACTTCAGGGCAGAACCCACTTTCTTACCTTTTCAGCTTCTAGAGGCCCACATACTTGGCTCACAACCATCTTTCTCCATCTCCAATGACACCAGCATTGCACTGAACCCTTCTCACAAGACCATCTTTCTGCTTCTCTCTACTTGCTGCCCTCTAATGCTTTTAAGTGCGCCTGTTATTAGATTGGGCCCACCTGGATAATCCAGGCCCACCACATCTCAAAGTCAGCTAATTAGCAATCTTATTCCTTCTATACCCTAAATTCGCCTTTGCCATGTAATTAGACACATTCGCAGGTTCTGGACAGAGAACATGGACATCTTTGGGGATGGTTATTTTGCCTACCACGGGGAAGGCAAAACTCATTTTATTGTCCAAACAGGAATGCCGATGTCTTGTATTATTCTCACTGCATGTATCTCCTATAGCTGCGTTTGATTGATCATAATTTTAAGACTATGTAATGGCTGCTGTTTATGTTAAGGGGCTGGGGACTGGGGAAGAAAAGGCATCCAAAGAAGAGTAAAAGGGAAAAAGAAAAAGTAGAGAAAACTACAGGCGACAGAGTGAAAGAAGCAGAGAAAAAGAGAGGTAATGGGGAAAATACTATTCACCTGGAAGAGGAGGAGAAAGGAGAAATCTCCATTGAAAAAGCTTAGCCAAAACAAAGAGTAAATAGTCCATCTCTGTTCTCAATGTTTCATGTAAACCAAATTCAGTTAGTGATCCAGAACTGGTTTCATCAGGTTCTAATGAATTCTTAAAAAAGGAAAATAATATCAACCTTTTTTTCTTTTTTACATGTTTTTTCTTTTCTCCTTCCATAAGAAATGGTTGTATTTTAACATTTTATAGTATATATAGAAAAAGAAACTTCAACTAGGCTCAGCTGTTCACCAAGTTCTCCTCAATCAATAACTAAATTGCTTACTGTGGCTCCCTCCCAGTGGCTGGTCTCTTGAGGGCAGGGATAATGTTTTATCAACCACTGTAAATCAGTCAGACATAATTTCTGGCACAATGTAACACCTCAAAATATTAATTAATAAAATCAATAAATAACCAGTTGCGTTCCTCCAATTTTCTGGCCTCTTAATCTAAATTTCCAAACGCATCACTCAAACTAAACAAGAACACAATTCGATTCAGAACTAGAACAGAAAAAACAGAGAAGGGTTATAGGGACGAACATGATGTAGGCATGATACCTTACATTTTCCCATTAGATTTAAGATGCTTTTTTAATTTGGGGGCGTCGGGGTAGCTCATTGGTTGAGCATCCAACTCTTGATTTGGGCTCAGGTCATGATCCCAGAGTCATAGGTTAGAGCCCTGTGTGGGCCCACCCTAAGCGTGAAGCCTACTTGGCATGGTCTCTGATGCTCTCTGCCCCTCCTTCGCTGACACGTGTTCATGGGCACACACTCTCTTTCTTAAAAAAAAAAAAATTAAAGATGCTTTTTTTATTTTAACTCACAATTCACTAGAGGAAAACTAGATGTTTCCTTTTTTTCCTTTCCAAATATTTCATCTTGAAAATGTGATTTTTAGCTACAAATTTATTTTAACAAAATCACACCACAGCAAAATGGCTTACACACCCTATACAGTTTATCAAGAGGGGATTTTGCGTGCCAGTGGTGAATAGATTTGTTGGTCAGAACCCTGCTCCTTTCTGTTTCCACATAATGATAACATTTGGAGGAACTGTCTTTTTTCCAGGTCCCCTGCTCTTTGCTCTAGAGATCCTATATCCCACTTAATGAATCTTCTTATCAAGACTAGCCTAAAGCAAAACTGTGACTTAGAGAAGTTTCTGGATTCTCTCTGCTCTCAGCCCCCTAGGGCCTCAGGCTGTCACAAAGGCACCACCCCTGACACCCGCTACCTCCTCTGCCATTTCTGATAGAGAACTCCCCCTCTGGCCTTCTGCATGGACACACGCACACACAGCCACAGCCTCAGGTGTGAGATTCCGAGGATCATCTTAATGTCTAACTCTTTGCCAGAGTTAATTTACACCTTTTTTTTTTTTAAGCCAAAACATATTTGCAGATGGTTAAAAATCAAGTTTTAGGGAAACTTGTAATAAAAATCATCAGTCTCCTGTTTGAATTCCTCTTTTCTAAAAAATGTTCCTCTTTTTAGAAGCAGATTTTTAAATCTTCCTAGCTCTTGGCTGCTAATACTATGATTTCTTTTTATTTTTTAAATTATTTCCACATGTTACCAATTTACTTTGTGCTTTAATCCCTAAGAATTTATCCTATACTACTTCATATCACTCTTCTTCTTCTATCTGATATAAT
Source organism: Acinonyx jubatus (assembly GCF_027475565.1). Taxonomy (NCBI): domain Eukaryota; kingdom Metazoa; phylum Chordata; class Mammalia; order Carnivora; family Felidae; genus Acinonyx; species Acinonyx jubatus. The sequence continues at coordinate 83,201,845 of NC_069383.1, forward strand.
TCGGTTATATCTCCATTCCTCTATAATTTAAGCTACATACATTATAAAGCAAAAAGTTCAAATATAGCTATAATGATGATGATGATGATGATGGAGTCATGAAAAATCATGTTCTGAAGATGAGTTAATGGAATGGAAAGATTCACCACCTAAAATGAAGTGAAAACTAAAAACTACATATTTGAAATATGTATGATTCAAATTCTATAAAATATAGAGATTCTATGTAAATAAACTAATAGAAATGAAATATATAATAATAGAGCTGATAATATTCCTCTCAGAGAAATAGAATTATAGATAGTTTTTATTTTCTTCTTTCTAGTTTTCTAAATTTTCTATAATAAATATATATTTTTTTATAATAAGAAGTTTCGGAGGGAAAAATACCTCCTTGTTAAGTAAAAGAAATGAATACCTAATGGTGGAACAGCTACAGTGGAACCGGCCAGTGTACAGCTCATTTCAGTACATGCCCATCCAATTATATGAATCTAGAGATGCTTATCCTACCCAAACCCTCCTTTCCCACGTAAAATATGCAAACTGGTGGCAGTCCAGAGATCTAAATTATTATAAAAATGCAGGACAGCATCAGAACTTTATAAAATGAAAATGCAACAGTTTTAATTAAGTGCATAATACATATGTATGAGTGCTTTGTCTTTTGAAATAGAAGACAGCTGCTTGGTATGGGTTTGAAATCCCATTTAAAAATGTTTAATCCTATGCTAATGATCTAAAGAGAAAAGGAAGTGGCAGTCAATAACATTTTACTTTAATATAAAACGTTTTTAATGCCAGTGGTGTCCTCCCTATTCCAGTAATAATTCAAAACGTTTTCTCTTACAGTAGCATAATTTCCTGTGGTAGTGTCTCCTATCTCTAAGAAATACACCAAATTACTTTTAATGAAGAGCTCTTTGTACACTGTTGAATTTAAGAAATTCTATCTCCTTCTCAATACTCAAGATTATATATCTCACGAACCCAGTACAGAGAGAGTGAGACTGGCTGAGTTATGTCCTCTCCAGCCCCCAGGAAATTCCAGCTGACCAGGCCACACCCTCTCCTGCCTACTCCTACCTCCTCCATCTGGGCATGGAGAACTCAACAGGATTTCTGGATCTGCTTCCATCAGCCTACATTTTTCCATTTAACTTCTGGCAGTGTGGCCAACTACCAGAGGGTCGGCCAGGCTCTTTCCCACTCACAGAAAGCACACTGGTGGCACGACCCTCTGCTTGTGTGTGTGTTAGAGACCCTAAATGTGTGGCCACCTGAACCTATCTGGGACTTGGCATGTATTTCTTGGAATGACAAATTCGTGACTAGCTCCTTATTTTGTCTGCCAGGATGTTCCCCCTACGTTTCTGCTCTCCAGCCAGAGGAGACAGGAAGAAGAGCCTGTCTCTGTTTCACTACTCATCAACTTGAGGTCACTGTGAAAGCTAGAGACATTCTCCTTGCCAGTCCCTAATTGGAGGGCCCTGTTCTTAGGGTTTCCGCTGCCCCTTTCCCCTTATTTCTCCACTAAAGGCGGGTGCAATATCAACTCTTCTATTACAGTACAAGTTAGCTTCTCACCACCACCAGAGTTCAAATTGAGTTTTAGCTCCTCCTTTTTAGCCTCGTGGCCTCGATCAAGGAACTTAACATTTCTGTGCCTCAGTTTCCTTAATCTATAAAACAGATAATAATAGTACCCAAGTCCTGGTCATAGTAAGGATTAAATTAGATCATATTTATAAAGTGTTAAAATCAGTGCCTTATCTACCATAAGGTCTATATAAATGTACTACTACGAATACTACAGAAGGCACATGGAAATCACACACACAGATATACTTTTAAAAACCCTGGTCCAATCAGATGGAAAATGGGAGGGCTTATTTATTGGGAAAATAAACCTCAGGAAGGGGAAGCTTCTCCCTAGCAAACTGTCCCCAAACCACAGCAGACCCTGAGTGACAAGCAATGTACTGCGAAATAACAGCAATTAGGGGTGCTCGGGTAGCTCAGTCAGTTGAGTGTCTGACTCTTGATCTAGGCTCAGGTCATGATTTCCTGGTTTGGGGGTTTGAGCCCTGAATTGGCCTCTGTGCTGACAGCATGGGGCCTGCTTGGGATTCCCTCTCTTTCCCCTCTCTCTTTGCCCTTCCCCCACTTGCTCTCTATATCTCTTCTCAAAATAAATACATACATACATACATACATACATACATACATACATAAATAAAAGCAACTATACAAAGATGTTATTTCCCAGCTCATTCTAAGTCAAAAGTGACTTAAGGCAAATGAGTCATAGACTAGCTTAATATTCGAAACACTGGGCTCTGAGAGCAAATCAGCACTCAAGGCAAAGAGTTAAGGATTCCTTAGAACCAGTCCTCATATCTGAGGCCCCCAGGACCACAGAGATCCAGACAAGATTCCAGAACTGACTCAGAATAAAAACTGTGTTCAGCTATTTTTTCATTTGGCAGAAAGCCTCTATCTCTAGGACTTCAGGTCATCCCAGGCGGGGGTCTGGCACAAACGAGGCTCATCTGAAAAGTAGTAGCTAGATGAAGTGTTTTAGACGAAGACTTGATGATTAATTAGACTTCATCCATCCCTCTGACTCAATTCTGAATAAGTATACTAGCAGGTGGTGATACAGCTACTGGAAATGGCTAGGCTCTTGGCTGTATTCCAACAGCACTACTATGATTTCATGCCTACAGCAAACCTTTCTGCAAATTACACCCACACTATAATCAGCTGCTGAGGCCTTTTGTGACTATTTATAAAGGGCACCCTTTAATTCACCCTTATAATTTATCTGGTAGCATTTGCTGGAAGTTTTAACAGCTGTGCAGAGCAAAGCCACTTCTATTAAGTGCCAGGTCTCTTTTCTAAGTGTAGAATATACCACATAGCCATGATATGGTAATTGATACAGCCACCCCCAGGTTCTTGTGTGAAACTATAACATTCCTCACTTTTTGGCAATCACAAACATTTTAGAAGTGCCACAGAAAAAGTCTAGATTGTGTGGTCTGTACCTGCTCCAAAACAAAAAGCAGAGAGAAGTTTGCAACCTGAAAGCGGTAGTCTGATATTCGCCATTGACTGGTCCAACTTCTCATCAGAGAGGCGCATGAGATTCATCAAAGATGCTCTAGAACTGCTTTTATGTGCTTGCTAAATGGCCTCGTTAAAATTCAGATTGTGGGTCTGTAGAACTGGAATGTGCCTGAGATTCTGCCTTCTTGCAAGCTCTCAGGTCAGGACAGAATGGACCACACTCTGAGCAGTAACAGAGCTGGTGTCAGGGACGGGAAGATTTGGGGAAACTGTGGGTCTACACGGACACATGTATGAAGATTGCATCATTGAACCATTTTGGTGCTTATGAAATCCTAAGTCTATTGACATCATAAAACTGATTATTATATCATCAACCTTTATTGCCTTATTATTTTTACCATCATCATCATTGTCATTGCAGATAGGGAAATCATAACCGTAAGTAGATTCCGAAAAATAGATCCATGAATAAATAGAGGGTTTGAAGTTGCACATGTGACACAACAGTACAGTTTTGGAGTTCATAACTATATTAAAAACCAGAAGACTAATCTTCACTCAGGTTAGCAAAGAAAGGAAATCAGCTGTTGGTGTTTGAGAAAGTCAATCTTTTATTCTTCAAGTTTCCCATCAATGGAGTACAAGAATTTAATTAATTGAGCTGTAAGTTTCTTGCTAGCTCTAAAATACTATGATTCGATAAATATAACCTTTCAAATTCACGATGATACCTGTCACATTTAAAACAAATGCATGTTTTACTGCATGCAAAATAGTACCTTTCACCATCCAAAACAAAAAACAACCAAAAAACCCTGAAACAAATAGTGACAGAAATATCATCTTATCACTCCTACTGATATTCAATCACAGTGACAACATTTATGAAGTGAGCAATCTCAAATATGTAAAGAAAAAAAATTCTTGGAATCAAAGACAAACTACTTGTCTACCAATAGACCTATTGGTTTCTTTTGTATTATTACTTAAAAATTTTCATATGGAAACTATTTTCAAAGGACCTTTATTGCATATCAATAATATCATACAACTGAAATGACTGAAATGAAATGACTTCTTAAAAAATCGAAGATAATTTTTATGAATCTTTCCCTAATTGTTTCAGCAGAAGTAACTCAAAATATTTACAACATAACATTAATTTAGTGAGCATAACCTCCCCCAATTCATAACACCTACCAAACGCGTATCTTTTCCTGACTGTCTGTGTATATAATTCGGAGGGAAAAGAAGGCAGAATGTGAAACAATAGATTTGCTTTAAAAAAATGCCTGACATTTCCAAAATATCATTCTCCAGGAGATTAAGTTCATGTACATCTGAAAAAACAGAATGAAGCAACGATATCTGCAGAACGTCCACCACACTATCCCTTTAATGTCAATGGATGCCTTCAGTTCCTGTTTTTCTCTTCCTTTTTGTTCAGAAGATCTAACTGCTGTATCCTTTTATTCTTCTTTACCATATATGTGTTTCATTGTAGTGAGTGACACCCAGAGAGCTAGTGAGGCATGATCTTAAGTATTCAAGCACTTGCTAAAGTTTTTTCAGTGGGTCTGGCACTCCTTTCATTATACGAACTTTTTTCTGAGCCTTTCCCATAGTACATAGATGCTATATATGATTTGGTTAATCAAGCTATTGCTATCAACAAACTAGCAATGTCTACATTAGCCACTTTATATTATGTTACTCAGTTCTCTCAACATTTAATCCATAGTCCATTAATCTCACTCCTGCTGTGTTTTAATGTTTTAGTGACAGTCATAACTCAAACTAATTACATTTAAATTTCATATAGATGAAGAGTTCATAATTACCCTATGTGGTGCTTTCTTGAAGGCAAAAGACAAAAATATACAGACAAAATTGTCAGACTCAGAACGAATAGTAAATACACTGAGTTTGTATAATATAATTCTATGACGTGTACATTTCTAACAAGTTGTATTCATTTGAAATTTCCCACTACTAACCAATAGTGGTGTGCAGAAGCAATTGATTAGTTCAGATTTTAACAATCTGCTTTAGGATCTGGTTTCTAGAAACACAATGGATTTCAATAAAGGGAATTCTTATGTGTTTTCCACATTATGTGTTAGTTACACAACTAGTAACTCTAGTTGTTTGATACATTTTTACTGTCTAAAAAACAACCTCTTTGTAGTTTTGAAGAATTTTTCAGCAATACACACACACACACACACACACAGAGGCTACAGTGATAACACTTTTTCAAAAATTGATATTCAATACCCTAGGATAGTTGTAGCGTCATGAAATAAACACACCTAACACCTAAGAGTCAATAATTTTGACTCTTACCTCCCATGATATGTTTGTGGGAAGCCATTGACTGATTATCTTTTGGGCATCAGACATGACACATGATATAAACAAAAGGACCCAATAGTGGGGAGTTGAGTTTAACATGCCTCCCTGAGAATGACAAAAGCCATACTCATCCAGTTGAATTGAAACCAAATGTAAATATAGATAAGAGGGAGACTATTATCTAAACATAGGCTGTAACCTACCTTATACAAATTATATCCTTATATACAAATTAGCCTCATGGATGCAGATACTTGTTGTAATGAATGGTGCAACCCAGTGAGCCAATGATTTAGAGCAGCAGGAGGCATCCACACCACCTTCACTGCATACTGAACCGGAAGAATGAAATGTACAATTTTCATTTTCTAACCATAAATATATATTTTTTTCTCTCAGAATGCTTATAAAAAATCTACTGATGGAGCTGAATTGCAGTGGAAAACTATGACTACATCCATCTCTGTGATTCATTTCTCACTCTCATGATATATTTGGAAATTGTTCCTTTAGGATTTCCAGAACCTTGTCAACCACTCTGCTCTTAAACTTGCCATTTTTACAAAGTAGTTCTTAGAGGAGTTTTGAAGTGTTGTGTTTTCTCACCACGGTATTCCTGAAAGAGAGATGGATCTGAAATTTTGAAGGCAAACTGAAAGACACATATTAGTTGCATTTTAAAATTTGACAAAGCATATTTTTCTTTTACTTATATAATTTAATTGAGATTGGTTTAAATGCAGACTCATTTGTGCACCTGGCAATAAATTTTTTCTGCAGATTAAACATTTTCCACTCATTTCGACATGGATGTGTAAGGGTCAGTTGTAACAATGATAACTCAAAACTTTATACCCAACAAACAGAGTTTGAGAGCCAAAGGGGCAATTGAACTGCAATGACCAGCATTCTCTGATTTTTGGCTAAGGATGCCTCAGAAATGAAGAATCTCTCAGATCTTCACAGGAAATACTAAATACTAGGAAGAGGAGTTTGATTTTCTGGGAAGAATGCTTGTCATTCCTGACTCCTTCCATTCTTTCACCTTCGTATGCATTGCCAAAAAATCTTTCTAGAGATCTTGTGAATCTATTTGCTTCTCTCCATCTCCACCACCACCACCGCCCTTTCCAGGCCACCAACACATCTGACCTGACATACTCTAATAAGTGGCCTCCTTGCATGACATCAGGCCCATTTCCATACCATTCTCCACTACAGTGCAACAATCCCTTTAAAATTCATATCACATAAAATTCAAGCAACTCCCTATTGGCCTTAGTATAAAATCTAAACACTAAAGCATAAAACCTACATGTGAAGTCTCCCTATCGGCTACTCACTACCACGTATTTATTCTCAAATAATAAAATTCATCTTGCAGAGCCTGCATGCATCCTAGTGTCTCCCATTCAGTTTTGGTCGTACAGTAGAATCACTAAGAATTGTTTAAAGATCTCACTGCACAGGCTACAACCTACATCCATTAAGTAAGCGCAGATCCGCGTATTAGTATTTTTTTTTTCACTAGCCAGATGATTCCACCACACAGCCAAGTTCGAGAATCATTGCAGTAAAGGTGTTAGTTGACTACTTTGGTAACAGTGTTCCATGTCCTGAATCCATCCCTCATACTCCACTGCAGTATTAATCAGAACCCTCATTGGGTCTGCTCTGAGCCATATTCTCCACCTTGGCAGCAGATTACTATGAGGGGCATTGTCAGTGAATGCTTTGTTGAAATCCAAAGCCTCAATCATTTGGGCATTATTTTATTAATCTGCCAAATTCTTTGAAAATAACACCTGCTAAATCTAAATTATATGGGATTTTCTGAGATTTGGCAAAAACATTTATATAAATTAAATATTTTTTTCTTTCCATGCAAACTGTGTGGATATCTAGTAAGTGTTAAATATAGACATAATGTAGCCCACCCCAGCTATTAAATGAGTCCTGGAATGAAACCTTACAATCAAGTTGTTTTACATGTAAAATATGTTCTTTCATGCATACATAAGTACATGCTAATACATTTTCTACTCCTTATCATATAAATCTTCCAGAAAATGAAAATTAACATGAAAGATCCAAACAATACCTACATCAGATTTTTAAGTGATTCAATTTACTTACAAACTAAGTAGTTCCAAAAATAGGGAGATTTATTTCTCTTATTGATTTTTATTTTTAGATAATGATAAACATACAACAATAATAATATATTAATATTAATAATAATATATTATTTAGATAATGATACACATACCACAATAATAATATATTATTATTAAAATAGCAAAGCATTTTTCCAAATTTTCCTGTGCACAGGAGACAGCTATACAGGGAGTTATTACCCCTAAATATTAGCCTTTGTTCAACATTGTCTGTGAAGTTGGGTTTTGACCCTTCTGGGCCTCAGTTTCTTAATCACTATATAAAATGAGGATAAAGCTGCAAGCTAGAATTCCTAAGAATGTTGTAAGAAGTCAATGGAATAGATAGATGTATGTGCTTCCTGTAGGAGACAGATGCACAATCAAGGGACAGTTGAAGAGAATTTATACGACAAAGGTGTATGCAGCAAAAAGAAACCAACAAGGTGGGGTGCCTGGGTGGCTCAGTGGGTTAAGCTTCCCACTCTTGATTTTGGCTCAAGTCACAATCTCATGGTTTGTGGGATCAAGCCGCAGCCATCCTCCCCACCCTCCCCCCCCGTCTCTCCCCCCTCTCCTACCGCCATGAGCTCTGTGCTGACAGCATGGAGCCTGCTTGGGATTCTCTCTCTCCCTCTTTCTCTCTGTCTCTCTGCCACTCTCTCTCTCAAAATAAATAAATAAACATTAAAAAACAACAACAACAACAAGGGAGTGGAAAGCACCCAAGAACTATTTTTTAAGTTTTTTTTTTTTAAGTTTATTTATTTATTTTGAGAGAGAGAGCACGCACAAGCCCGCGAGTGGCAGAAAGGGGAGACAGAACCCCAGGTATGCTTGGTACCATCAGCACAGAGCCTGATGCGGGGCTTGAACTCATGAATTTTGAGATAATGACCTGAGCTGAGATCAAGAGTCTAAAGCTTAACCAACTGTGCCACCCAGTAGCCCCGCAAGAACTAATTAAAATAGGAAGGAGTTGCTATCCTTAGCCCAGGGGTATATAGGAAGGATCTGTTTTTAGAATAAGGGCAGAGCTCTACCTATGGAAGAAGAGCTCCACTTGTAGCCATTGGTAGAGGATCATGGGTAGAGCCACTGAAAACTTTAGCTTAACAGGGAAGAAACAGGGAATAAAAACCTGATTTCCCTCTCCTCCTCTCCTCTGATCATCTACTGGCAACTTCCACTGACCAAACCCAGACCAAACTCAGAATGGAGTGCCGGTAATGCATTCTGTAAAGTTTACCACCAAGGGCATAGTGAATGATCTCGAAGCGCAATTGGTGAATAATGACCACAGAGTGAAAGCTATTTTAACCTACCATTTGCGCACTAAATTGTTTTTAAAATAGTAAAGGAGAACACAATATGACATCAAAGCTACCATTCTGTATGACACTGGAATAGTGGGTACATGCCATTATGCGTTTGTCAAACTACATTTGCTTTGTACAACAAAAACAGCTAACACTAATGTAAACTATGGACTTTAGTTAATAATAATGTATCAACATTGTCTCACCAATTTTAACAAATGTGCCATACTAATGCAAGACGTTAAAAATAGGGGAAACTGGTATGTGCATGGAGGGGGTTGTATGGGGCATAGAGGAGTTCTCTGTACTTCTTGCTTAATGTTTTGTAAACCTAAGAATGCTCCAAAAAAATCTATTAACTTTTTTCTTCAGTTTGTTTTGACTGGGGGAAGGGGCAGAGAGAGGGAGACAGAGGACCTGAAGCAGGCTCCATACTGTCTGTGCAGAGCCTGATGCGGGGCTCAAACTCATGAACTGTGAGATCATGACCTGAGCCAAAGTCGGAGGCCTAACCAACTGAGCCACCTAGGTGCCCCTATTAATTTTTAAGTGCCTTCTTAATTACCAACATCCATTGAAAATGTCCGGTCATCTCCCAAATTCCACCATGCTGCCAACCCCATGAAAATGAAGTGGTAATGATACAACCACCCTATGAGGTTGAGTTACAAAAGTTTTATTCCCAAGACTGGGGAAGCAGAAATATACCTGGAAGACCTACAATCACAAAGCTAATGAGGTCTTCCTTTTCTAAACTCTCCATTTGCCTAGTTCTTGTTTGGCTAACTCAGAAAGAGAATTCTCCTTTATTTTCTCAGTGAAAACTCTTAAAAATTTATTGTATATGATCATTTCTCTTGAAATGATTAATTTTTTCACTAAAAACTGGGCAACTTTAGGGGCACCTGGGTGGCTCAGTCGATGAAGCGTCCAACTCTACGTGTGTGCTCATGTCCTGACCTCACATTTATGAGTTCAAGCCCAGCATCAGGCTCCATGCTGACAGTAAGGAGCCTGCTTGGGATTCCCTCTCTCTCTGCCCCTCCCCTGCTCACTCTGTCTGTCTCTCTCAAAATGAATAAATAAACTTAAAGATTAAAAAAAAACAACTAGGCAATTTGCCTTCAAAATACTTTAAATAGAAAAGTTCTTTGCCCTTTGAAGGGATTCAAAACAAAATTTGGAAATGTTTTCATGTTGTAATAATAACCATAGATATCTCCTGCTGATAATTCTTCCTCAAGGTGAAAGAGGAAATAAAAAATGGTTTGGGGAAAAAAAAACACATACTCTCAAAATGACTGAAGTATTTTCAGCTGAAAATCTTACCAGATTTTTTTCTGACATTTACTGTATTTCAACATGATTTACCAGGTTCTCATAGCAGGTGATCTGAAGTGCACATAGCATACCAAAATAATAAGATTCTACACATTATACAATGAATATAAAGGTTTTGGCTTTTTCTTTTATATTTTTTGATGTATAACACACAGAGCCATAGGTATTTGTGAGATCTTGTTAGTGTTTTCTTGATAGCACTATATTATAGATGCTGTTCAACATTAGTTGAGAAAAGAACTCAAATAACAAACATGTTAAAAATTAAAATAGAAAGGGGCGCCTGGGTGGCTCAGTCAGTTAAGTGTCCAATTCTTGATTTTGGCTCGGGTCATGATCTCACAGATCATGGGTTCGAGTCCCACATTGGACTTCACATTGAAGGTGCGGAGTCTGCTTGCGATTCTGTCTCCTTCTCTCTCTGTCCCTCCCATGCGTGCTCTCTCTATCGCTCTCTCACTCTCAAAATAAATAAATAAACATTAAAATTTTTTTAAATAAAATAAAAATAGAAAAACACTAATGTCCCAAAGATCCTACACAAATGGTAATAGAATTTAGAGATGATCCCTGATGCCACTGCTATAGGAACAGGTGCAGTTGCAAAGAAGAGGTAGCTAGCTCTCTGTTTCTAGAGCTCAGACACAGTAAATGTAGCCTTCCCCTCCTTCTCTTACCATCCTCACAATAGGCTTTAGTATAAACCTCAAATAAATGGTGTTGTTTAATAAGCCTGGCTTTTGTCCTCCAAGGTCATAGGCACAAGAGGGCACAGAACCTCATTCTTCAGTGTATCATGATCTGGTGATGACAGTTGAGCTGTCAACATAAATGAGTGCAGTTCCTACAGTTTATGACTTTGATGATAAGGCTAAGTTATTAGTCACAGAGTTTCAAACGTGTTTCCATGCCTCCTTTTCACTCTCTCATGTGCATTAAGGCAAACATTGTAAAGATAGAAATGCCTCTCTCTCTGGTCTTATTGCATTGCTCATGTGCGCACCCCAGTCCTGGGAAGGCTGGGGGACAAACTATCTCACAGAGATAGAGTGCTCTCTGGTTTGCAGCTGTGGCTGTTGTTTGCAGTGCCTTTCACAAGCTTGTTCTCGAACATATCTATCCAACAACTTTTCTTGAAAAACCTCACCCCAAACACGAGGCTGGTTTATCTAGCCCTGTGACTTCCTTGAAATCCAAAGCAGATTAAGTCTTCAATGGGTTTGAACATGAGGAGGCACTGACTCAACTGTTGGAAAAAAAAAATATGTGTGTATGTGTGTGTGTGTGTGTGTGCACGCACATGCGTGCAAGCACCCTCTTCCCTTCCTAATGTAATTAATAATTTTTTTTAAGAAGACTTCAAAACCTCAATCTGGGATTCACCCCATTGCCAAAGGAGGCTGTAATTTTAGTTGAGACCTCTAAGAATTATTTATAGAGTCTTCTATTATTTAAGGAAGTGCATTTCATTTTTTTGGCCAGGGATATGTATTTTGTCCAATTAAGATGAACAACAACATCTTAGTAGGTAATGGGTTTAGTAACTACTTCACAATTTGTTCTTGGCAAGATCACCAAGGGTTCTGGGGCTCTGTAACACCCTGGAAAAACATTTAAGGGAAAGAATGCAGGATGCAGCAGGAAAACAGTTTAGAGCTCCCTCGAGTTAGAGGAATGTTTCCTCCCCTATAGCCAATGTTCATCTTCATTCCCGTAGATTTCAAGAAATAATGAAGGTGGACTTCCAAGGGCAGTTTTGAAAATATATCAGTGACTTTATATTCTCCTGGGAAGGGAAGAAGAAAGGAGGGAGGAAAATTAAGTTATACAAAAAATGTATACATGAGAAACAAAGAAAATTTATGCATACTTACTGTATAATCCCTCTTTGACAGCTTATAACTAAATGAATTTATAACCAGATAAAACCAGCAACAACACACACGGTATGAAATAGTAAGATAACGAGAGGGGAAAAGCAGACCTGCTAACCTGTACAGACACACAGGAGCACCTGGGTGGCTCAGTTGGTTAACTATCCAACTCTTGGTTTCAGCTCAGGTTATGATCTCACAGTTTGCAGGTTTGAGTCCGACATAGGCCACTGTGCTGACAGCACGCAGCCTGCTTGGGATTCTCTCTCCCTCTCTCTGCCTTCCCTACTCACTGTCTTTCTCTCTCAAAATAAGTAAATAACCTTAAATATATATATATATATATATATATATAGACACACACAGACACATGTGCACATGCACACACACAGAGTTCATCTTCAACATCTTAGTGAGTTTTTAAGTTTTAATAGCTTCAAAAGTATAAATGCTATAAACTTAAGTAACAACATAATTTCAAGGCGTAATTATTCATTTCTTTTATACTTACTTAGTTTTGTGAATGCTGAATAATATATTTTTAATTTTAACTTTTTGTTTCAGTCAGCATTTGCCATCATCTATAAAGGTAAACAAAGCAAAAATGAAAATACACACGGCAACAGGTCACGAGGCTATCTCAATATGGCTTTTATAACTTCCTTCTTCCACCATCCAGTTCTTGTTCCTTGTCTCTTAGCCAGCATTTCTGGTCTGGTCATTGTTTTTTACTTGGTTGAGTGACCCAAATGTCATTTCTGAATTGTTGTTAGTAATAGTAGCAGCAGAAGCAGCAGCAACAACAACAATCATGGTTTTAGGAAGAACGCCCCAGAATGTACAACAGCGGTCTCATCTCTCCTTGATAATCAGGATCAATCATCCAGATATTAAACTCCTGCTTTACCCTTTAGGTGAATGGCATGATAAGCTCAAAATCGTTCAGTGGAATTCTCAACTTCCAGCTGAATAGAACCATTTTTTGTGAAAACTAGGCTTATTAATTCAGCAAAGATAAAAATAACAGGGATGGGAAGCCAAATTTTTAGTGAATGCATCTTGGAGGTAACAGAGAAAGGGGCTACTACTCTGGCATCTACTCTGATGCCCTTAGACTCATACTCTGGCAATCATAGAAATGGAATCAGGTATTAGTTGCAGTTGCTATTAAAGCATATACTATATCTCATCAGATGTCACCTCAGACTTGCAAGTTATTTGCATATATGGTCTGTGTTGTTCTCCCAGCAGGTAACTGACTGTTTTTTCAATGCACCATTGCACCATTCCATCAGTACAGTGGTTTCTGAATGACATGGTACATGGTAAGACCAGTGAGTCTCCTGGACATGAGTCACTGCTTTTGCTGTAAAACGAGCTCTTTGGTCAGAAACCATGTTATGTGAAATACCAATGGTAGGATAAAGTATTCAATAAATACACAGGAGGTAACGCTTGCAGAAACATGTGGGTGGGGGAATATAATCCATAACCAAAGTATATGTATTATCCCAAGGGAAAATTGACTCCCCTTCCAAGATGTCAAGGATCCAGTATAATCATTCTGCCACTGAGTCATTCACTCATCCCACTAGGAAATGATGCTATATCAAGGGTTCAGATTTGCCCTGTGCTGTTTGTTGGTTAACCATTTGGCTGTGGTATTTGCCATATGAGCCTTTTGGGGGGAAAATCTTCTGTTGTTTAGATTCCATCCTTATTCTGGTAATTTTATACATGAGTCCAATGACCAAGCCCTGGAATGGCTCTGAAAAGAGGCAAGTTGACCTCCATGAAATGGGTTGTATTCAGATATCGTTAAAGGCCTTCTCTGGAATGCTTTCCTGAGCTTTCAATATACTGTGTAAATTTCTGTACCATCAATCCTCTTCTCTTAATTCCATTCGAGTCTGTAATTACCCAGATTATCCATTAGTCTTTGCTCATGAACGAGTATTCATCCATACTGCTGGCCATTGTTCCTTCAAGATAAATTTAAAAACACAATGTACTTTGAAAGGTCTATACACTGGGAGTGTTCTTTTCCTCATTATCTTTCTGAGACACTCCTAAATGGGGCTGTCATAAAGTTGTAATTCACTTCAAACTGGTGGCATCCTATCATCCAGAACTATCTCTAAAGCAAATTTTACCTCTAAACCAATGAAATTTTTCTGCTTTACATGACTAGTCATAGGAAACTATGTTCATACATTAGAGTTGAAGGAAAAGTGACAATAAAGCAGACATATATGCTTTGGGAGTCTGAGTCACCTACTCATACAACTTACTTGCGTTTACCTATTTGAACATGATATATATATTTATACAGATATAGATATATCACTTCTACTTGATGTTGAAGTGAAGTTAACGTATGCTCTTTATGGATAGGACCAGATAACATCCAGTTTGATACAGGGACCATATGTAGCATGGTTTATTTACATTCTATAATGAGTTATTCTATTACTCTTAGGGCTGAGAAGCAAGCCAGGGACTATTTTTTTTTAAGGAAAACAACTAACTGTGAAAGGCAGCACTTAAAAAAAAAGTCTAGGGATATAAGCTATCATACACCTGTCAGGGATTGCGATCCCTTTACCCTTTAAAACCAGGTGCTAGAGAACACTCACTGTATTTACTCATTGTAAATTCTAAGTGGCAAAGCAACATGGCGTCAGTTCAAACCAGTGACCATGTTTTCTCTTCTTTGGGGCTCCATTCAAACCTGACAGCTTTAGGGTTACTTAGTAAGTGGATTAGAACGTCCTGAAATATAGAACTTGTTGCCTCTAGAATCAAGAGCACCACCAAGAACTATGACTCTTTGTTATGATGGAAGTACAAGGAACAGTAACATTTTTCTTCTTTCTGAAAGGAATATCTTGACATGCCTGATACATCTCCCTACACCCCAAGAAAATTCACCGAGATCCCTGAATTTCCAAGAGAATTTTCTGTACCCTTTCATACACATGTCTCAACAAGGCATGTGGCAGGACATCATCAATACAGTGGATAATGGAATATCCTGTGTGATGGTTTCTGTAGGACATATTATGACAGAGAGAAAGAGCTCATATAACCCTGAGATTATAAAGATATACTGCTAAACAGCCATGTATTGACTACTAGGGACTGACTTGATTTACTCTATAAAGATACTACACCTGAAACAGCAACTAAAATTAGAGTCACCACCTGATTAATCTCATGACAACCAAAGAATATTCTACAAGATCCCTTTATCTTTTGCATAAAACAAATAGGTGAGTAAAGTGGAAATGCAATTATAAAAAATTTCACCCTGCACTTTTCACATATTTGATGGTAGCAATAATCTCTGCAATTGCCCATGATTTGGCATTAATTTTCATTTACTATTTTGGTACAAAGTAGCACTTCCTCAGTTGCCACTTTTTGCACCCCAATAGATATATTATTATTTATATTTATAAATATATCATATATATATTATTATTTATATTTATAAATATATCATATATATATATATTCTCATCCTAATTGATAGGTATAGATGGATAGATACCACTATATACTCTTCTTCTAAGGGTCAGTAGCTGATTATATCTATTTCAACCATGCATTCAGGAACTGGAAAAATAATCACAGGGTGTCAGAAGAACATTGGCCAAAATTCCATTCATTGCTTGATCACAATAAAATCAAACTCTGACTGTGACTCAGTTCAGGTCTCTGATTACTAAACCTAGAGATTTTATCATAGATCCTGATCAAATATATGTCATAAAAATCAAGTAAAACTCAGTAGGCTGCCCAACTATCAAGACCTACAGTCTCACAATACAGCCACTCTGTTCCACCCTCTGCCCTTTGCAGTAATTGCACCTCTTTGTCTCTAGCAGTTTAATGCTGCCACCTGGCTTCTGCCATTTTGCGATCCCTTTACCCTTTAAAACCAGGGAGTCCATTTCAATGTCACTTTCTCTCATGGTCTAACCCAGCTTGCGAAGAACAGCTACCACCATACTCTCCAAAGACACGAGTGATACCTATCCCTCAAAATTTTGGTGAAGGGAATAGTCTTTAAACTCTTCTCAAGGGGGTGGGAGGTGCCTGGCTCGGTCAGTGTAAGTTTCCATTTTCGGCTCAGGTCACGATCTCAGGGCTCCTGGGTTTGAGCCCCACATTGGGCTATGTGCTGACAGCTCAGAGTCTGGAGCATCTGGAGCCTGCTTTGGATTCTGTGTCTCCCTCTCTCTCTGCCCCTCCCACGCTCACACTCTGGCTCTTTCTTGCACTCTCTCTCTCTCTCTCTCTCTCTCTCAAAAAGAAATAAATATTTAAAAAAATGTAACTCTTCTCAAGGAAGAGCATATGGGTATATGAGTATATGTGTGAGAGTTTCCCATGATTAATATTCTCCAACGTGCTTATGTCTGTAAGCTTTTAGATTCACTAGTCTACTTTATACTAAGAAAGTCCTGGAACTTCACACTTATCTAATTTAGGTCACTGAAATGTCCAAATTTAAGTCAACATACTGAATAAACTGTTAAAGTCTCTTCTAGCTGTTTGCAGTAACACGGTTACTTCAGAATGTCTGGCAAGGGCACCCGTTCTGTAATCTAACCTTGTACAGGTTTTTATTTAACTGTTATTGTTTTTGTCTTGTTTTGTCTGCCGTAAAACCCTTAGAATCATTTTTACTAGCATTCCTCCCTGGTTTCTGTGAATATAAATTTGGAAAATATTGGTTTTGTCTCAGTGTCTATGCAACCTCCTCCTGGATAAGAATTTGTAATCATCCGCGTCATCCTGTGCTAGGCTTCTAATTACCTGTCTGGAAGTAATGGAAGGTGGTGGGGTGGGTCTTGAACATAACCAGCATTGCCTTACAAGATGATGCTTTATTGAGGTCATTTAGAATTATCAGGTGAAGTGAGACTAACATCCTCAGAGAGGCAAAGATGGGCTGCTTCTGATGGAAAGTAAGGATCAAAGGGAGTGGGCAGTTTAAGCTCTTTAGATTCATTGGAATGCATTGGCAAGTTCTCAATTCTTAGATGCTCCACTCTTTCCTAATCAATACCCCAACTTTTACGTAAGAGGCAAAGCATGGCTAAAATTCCATTTGTCTTATAAATATGCAACTCATAAGATTAAATCTTATTTCAGTTCTATATTTAGTAACTCTAAAAAATATATTTTTAAGAACAGTCATAAAAGGCTTTTACTTCTCTTCTCTCACAGCGCCATCAGCTTGTGCCTTCAATGGGCACTTTATTTTCTATTTGCTATTGTTTTCTTTGGACTACTTGCATTCCATTCGCTACTGATGATGGAGTCATGTGAACTTCCAGTGGCAATCCCAGGTGCCCACCTGTGAGAGTCTGTTTCCTGGATTCATATTCTTATACCAGGTGTTGTATCAGATAAGGTGTGCTCAGAAAAACAGAAAGCATACTAAGTACTATAAGCAAGAAGAAATTTAATAGAGGGAAATAGAAACTTACAAAACAATTTGAAAACCTGGGCTGGGGGAGGTGGCAAAAATTCACTAGAATGAAAGAAATCACGAAGAGAATAATTGCAAGAAACTACTGCTTATTTCCTGAGTTTCCATCAGCATCAAAGTGGGTGATCCAACAGGAAAACGCTCAGAAAATGCTGGAAAATCTCCATCTGTTCTTTTATAATCCTACAAACCTATTTATTGCTGTTCACTCAATAATGGTGTTTCCTTCTCTTCTTCCTTTTAGGAGACAATTCTCAGCGGATTTCTCATGTTTCTATGCGTGAGAATAGTCTGACTGACTGACTTTAATGAAGACTATGTTTTCAAGGATGTTTATCTGGCAAATAGCCTTGGAGGGCAGAAATAGTTTCTCCCTCCAAGGCAAAAGCCAGATACGATTAGTGCTTATTTTAAAATGTTCAGATGCCCTAAACTCAGAGTTCTTCTCCTGTAACCCCCCCCCCCCCCCCACTGTACGTGCAGGTATCATCCAGCCCTCTGTATAGTACCCTGTGGGATTTGTGTCTTGCCGAACCAAAGCAAATACTGATCCTCTGACTTCTGCTGTTTTTCTGAATGATAAAATCCTTCATCTCAGATTCAGGAGTTTCTTGTCCTCTACCAACTTCCATAAAACATGGGCAGACTATGTGTTAACTTGCAAGTAGGGTCAGATTTCAGACCCTTCCAGTTCTTAACACTAAATTTCAAATCTCATAGGAGGACTTTTGTTTTCTGCGATACAGGAAAATAGCATAAGAACAATCAAAGATAAATAAATGTTGGCTGCCCAACCCTTCAAAAAATCACCCCAAAGCTTTTATTTAATACCATTGAAAAAAGTACTTTAAATTTTGTTTTTGTTCATTTGTTCATACCTCATTAATCTCATCTCTATCGTTATTAAATCCTCACTTATGCATGCTCATTCACAATGTCTCATTTATATATTCTTTGAACAACTGAATTCCTACTCTCTACTAGGCTTTGAGTTTAAAATTATCACCAGCGGTGCCTGGGTGGCTCTGTCGGTAAAGCATCTGACTTCACCTTAGGTCATGATCTCATCACGGTTTGTGGATTCAAGCCCGGAGTCAAGCTCTGTGCTGACAGCTTAGAGCCTGCTTTGGAGTCTGTGTCTCCTTCTTTATCTGCCCCTCCCCTGCTCATGCTCTCTCTCTCTCTTTCAAAAATAAATAAACATCGAAAAAAATTGTTTAAATTATGACCAAAACATACATTATCTCTATTTCACTGGGTTTTTTTATTATGTTTTTTTTAACTTCTTAAATTGAATGCTCCACATATTTTAAAACTAACTATAGATTTAGTTAGGGCTCATATTTTTTTATCTGAAGTGTCCTTATTTTCATAAACTTCTGAGTAATGGCAGTTTTCAGTAACAAGCCTTGGAGAGAAGAATTGCACAATTTGAGAAATAAAATCTGAAACTTTTTTGCTTTCATTTATATAAGTTGATAAAAGAATAGTCTGAGCGACGCCTGGGTGGCTCAGTGGGGTAAGTGACCGACTCTTATTTTGGCTCTGGTCACGATCTCATGGTTTGTGGAAGTAAACCTTGCATCCGGCTTGTGCTCACAGTATGGAGCTTATTTGGGATTCTGTCTCCCTCTCTATCTGCCCTTCCCCTACTTGCTCTCTTTCTCTCCAAGTAAATTTAAAAAATAAAATAAACTTTAAGGATAGTCTGAAAAAGGTGCATCCACTAAATGGATGCTGATAACCTAGTATATATACTATCTAATGGCATGGATGTTGCCCTTCCAGAAATGTAGATTTCCTCTTTTCGGAAAATTTAGAAATCATTTGAAAGTCTTCATTGTGAATGAGAGTGCCTGATTGTCTGGGGCTTTTACCTTCGCACTTTCATTTCCTAAAGCATCATTTCCTTGAATCTTGATTTCTGCTGGCTCAAATTCCACTGGCATCAATCCATATATCAGAGACATTAAAAACTTTCACATGAATCCAACATTCACTACATACTTTTTAATTGGATCACTGCCATCCTCTACATAGACTTTGGATACTGGCTATTTGCTATTGAATTTCTTTGTAATTACATGTCCCTCTGCCACCCATCTGCAATCTAGCTTCTGTGTTGTAGTTAAATTAATCACAGAATTCTATCACCAAGACCTTCCTCAATATCATTACCATCTCCACTATCTTTTTTGGCTTAAAGACTGTTTTGGGTTGTAAAGAAAGAAAGAAAGAAAGAAAGAAAGAAACCTTAATCACTTTGCATCCTGTTTTTCCTTCCCAGGGAGAACAGTTGAATTAATTTTAAAACATCATTTCAGAAATAAAAAGTTGCATAGTACATCTCATTTCCAGCTCAAAACAATCAACGCAACAGAATTTATCAACCAAATTTACGACAGCAGAATATCTTATACTTCCTAAAGTCAGAAACTTTTTTTTTCTGAAACAGAAAATAGAGGTTTCCCATACTCTCTTCCACTTAATCTTTCAAAAATAAAAATAAGATGATTTCTTCTAAAGAGTCCTATGGAATATCTCTCTATAACCTTTATGCATATGTGGTTATCCTTGGCAAAGAAAAACCAGAGTCTGGTAGTTAAAGCAGTAAGAGCAGATTTTGCTCAGGAACTATTGAACTAGGAGAATAGAGGGCTTGGTATAGAACTGGGCTCAAATTTGAATTAGAAAAATTGGGAATTTATAGTTAAGGATCAGGTGGGGTTCAGTTGATGGAAAAATTACTAAGAGGAAATAAGAATATCATATACAAAAATACATTCAAAATGGATGAAATACCTAAATATGAGACAGGAAACCATCAAAATCTTGCAGGAGATATCAGTCAGCAACCTCTTTGACCTTGGCCATAGCAACTTCTTACTAGATGTATCTCCAGGCAAGGAAAATAAAAGCAAAATGAACTATTGGGACCTCATCAAGATAAATAGCTTCTGCATAATGATAGAAACAATCAACAAAACTAAGAAACTGACAGAATGGGAGAAAATATTTGAAAATGACATATCAGATAAAGGGTTAGTATCCAAGATCTATAAAGAACTTATCAAACTCAATACCCAAAAAACAAAGAATCCAATAAAAAAATGGGCAGAAGACATGAATAGACACTTTTCTGAAGAAGACATCCAGATGGCTAACAGACATATGAAGAGATGCTCAACATCACTCATCATCGGGGAAATACAAAACAAAATCACAATGAGATACCACCTCACACCTGTCACGATGGCTAAAATTAACAACACAAAAAACAGTAGATGTTGGCAAGGGTGTAGAGAAAAGAACATTCTTTTGCACGGTTGGTGGGAATGCAAACTAGAGCAGCCACTCTGGAAAACAGTATGGAAGTTCCTCAGAAAATTAAAAATAGAATTACTCTATGACCCTGCAACTGCACTGCTAGGTATTTATCCAAAGGATATGAAAATGCTGATTCAAAGTGGCACATGCACCCCAATGTTAATAACAGCACTATCAACAATAGCCAAATTATGGAAAGAGCCCAAATGTCCATTGACTGATGAATGGATAAAGAAGATGTGGTATGCACACTCACACACACACATACACACACACACACACACACACACACACACAGTGGAATACTACTTGGCGATTAAAATGCATGAAATCTTGCCATTTGCAACAACTTGAATGGAACTGGAGTGTATTCGGCTAAGTGAAATAATTCAATTATAGAAAGACAAATATATTACTTCACTCATATGTGAAATTTAAGAAACCTAACAAATGAACATAGGGGAAGGAAAGGAAAAATAATAAAAACAGAGAGGGAGACAAACCATAAAAGACTCTTAACTACAGAGAACAAACTGAGGGTTGCTGGAGGAAAGTGGGTGAGGTGATGGGCTAAATGGGTGATGGGCATTAAGGACGGATGAGCACTGCATGTTATATGTATGTGATAAGTCACTGGTTCTACTCCTGAAACTAATACTATACTGTATCTTAACTACCTTGGATTTAAATAAGTATTTTTTTTAAAAAAGAAACAAATATTGGAAAACTATATATATATATATATATATATATATATATATATATATATAAAGGTGGGGGTGGGGGATTCTAGCTAAACTGACATAACAGGATTCTTGCAGAAGGAAGCCCAGGATGCTTAGACCTCATCTGGGGTCTGCTGGGGAATGAAGAATTTGATCAGATATCAAAAGTGATCAGGTATCAGAAGGGTGGGATTCTGACTAAAATGACTTGCCAAGATTCTTACTAAAACTGGGCTCTTAGAGGACACACCCAAGGACAGGGCCTGGTTTGGCTTAGAAGAAACTTATGAAGGAGAAGCAGAAGAAAATAGAAGAAGAAGAAGAAGAAGAAGAAGAAGAAGAAGAAGAAGAAGAAGAAGGAGAAAAAGAAGCAGCAGCAGCTTACTGAAGAAAGTTTGGTAAATTCAATGAATCTTTGTCATTGTCTTCCTCTTGTTCAAGAGACATTCTTCTTTCCTTTGAACAATGTAAGTCCATTTCTCATTTGATCTCCCTTTATTCATTAAGGGCCAACTGAAGCATCTGTTGGAACCTGGTAGTAGAGTATGTTTGCTGGACGGTACTAGCAGTCAGTCATTAATGGAGGCAGTTTATGAAAATAAAAAAAAACAACAACAAAGATTCATAATTGGAAACCTGGTTTCTGGTCCAGAGTGCAGCCAGTGGAGGAGATTTCTAGATGCTGAGAGCAAGGATGGCAGTGGCAATCCGATGGATTTCGTGGCTTGCAGTTTGAATATCTTTGGTGATGGCATTGAGTGTTCCAGTGGACGTTCTAAGTTGCACACATAGCAGCAGGCATGAAGGCTGTTCATATGTGATCTGTTGTGGCGATTTCTTTGAAGTTTATGTCAAGTCTTCCAGCTTCAGCTTCCAGGGCTTCAGGAAAAGGGCAGTTTTCATTCTCACTGATTCCAAGACACAACAGTGAGAGAAGAATTAGAAACATTAGTTTGGAGAGCTGTAGCCAGATATCAGAGAACCTGGAAGTTGCACCATAGTTCTCCACTGAAACAAAATTTCTCTCCACAGTCACTCGCTTTTTTTTCTTATTTACAAAATAAGTCTAATCTCATTAGATTTGTCCTGACTTTTTATATAAGTGACGTAAAAAAAGTGATGGGCACAGAAGCTTTTGTGAGCTTTCCTTGCTGTAACATTTTATGAGGAATGCCAGATTAGACTTTCTTTTTTTTTTTTTAATGTTTGTTTATTTCTGAGACAGAGAGAGACAAAGCATAAGTGGGGGAGGGGCAGAGAGAGAGGGAGACACAGAATCCGAAGCAGGCTCCAGGCTCTGAGCTGTCAGCACAGAACCCGATGCAGGGCTGACAGGCCGTGAGATCATGACCTGAGCCGAAGTCAGACGCTCAACCAACCGAGCCACCCAGGTGCCCCAGATTAGACTTTTTAAAAACCTCTCAAGGCTAGAAAGCCACACCAAGGACTCTCACTTACCTAAGAAGAACATCACAAAATAG